>NW_028317827.1:16243240-16572360 GCF_062004578.1 Staurois parvus
GGGGTGGTGCTATGTAGTTCAGAAGTGAACTGGGCAGGGCTGATAACAATGCTTAAGATAATGCAGAGTACACAGGACAGCACATGCAGATTTCTGGCAGGTTCAACATGTATTCCTTATCAAACAAATATAACAAAACTCTTCAAATGGTATATTTAAAGACCAAAAGGAAGAAAATAGAGGAGTCCATTGACAGGATTTACATGCAATGGTTTGGGTACAAAAGTACTGGACTTTTAGAAGCAAACAAACAGCATGACATGCTTTAAGGTGCTCATGCTCTAAAGAAAAAAACCATACCCAACACATATTTGAGATATGTGTTGGGTATGGTTGAGATGCATTCACACTGACCAATAGAGGAAAAAAGCAAAACAATGTGATTTACAGCAAAATAAATATATGCAAGTATACTACTCAATGTGATCCAATTCAAAATTCAAAACCAAAGTCATTTAAAAATTATTTTACACCCCTGATGTGTCCCCATCGCCATTTTGCAATGTTCCAGAGGCAGGTTACACAGCCCAAGATGAAGAAAAGATTCTTCAGTCTTAACCATAAACATAATAAAAGCCTTGTCCTTGTTATGCTGTGAAAAACTGTATTAGAGCAAATTGATGGCTTATTGACACTTCTGCCTTTAGGTAAACTTGTGTTGAAGATTAGACGAGTGTTACATCACTGACATTAAATAGCAAGCATGCTCAGAAGTCTGAAAGCTGGCCCTGATCTCCTGTGGAATGTCCCAGAACCTGTGAAACTCATGGCAGTTTGTTCTACCAAAAGCGACCGCCTTCTTTGGTAGCCACCTCTTATCCTTCTCTGCCTCTCATGCTTTTTTATTGGTAACGAGAGAGTTGAACAGAGTGTATGCTCTATAATTGGGTGCTGGAGGTGGAAGAACTTTACTTTAAATTTGTGTTTTGATGTGCCTTAAAGTTCTTAGTTAATCTATAGAGTGCTTTTTAACGATTTCCAGAGGGAAGGGTCATTAATGCAATAATGCATAAACAAAACCCATGTTATCTCTATGGTACATGTACTTGCTGGAGACACACCTAAATTATAGAAAGTTGGATCATTGAAAAAATACATCATGTACACACACAGGCAAGAACGGCATTTATAAAACAATAGTGCGGAACTCTCTGTAAGCTTTAGGTGCAGCTTATGACATGTTAATGCTCCCAAGAGTCATGGTGTTATTTTGCAAATAGTATGCTTGAGCCACACTGAAGCATTGAAATCCACATGAGGAGCCCAGCCTACCTGCTCAGTACTTTACCGTTTTTATCAGGGCATTGCTTCATTGTACCAGCCCACCCCACTCTGGTCTGTAATTTGGTTATGCTGGAGCACATCTGCTGGCGATGTGGAACACCTTCCTTATTGCCTCTCAAATGAAGAAATTTTGATGTAAAAACAACATCAGCACTAAAATGCAGACACTAGTCAGATTCAATCCTGTCTTGGAAGTTTTGAATGTAATTAGTGATGCAAGAATAGGAGATCCATGAAAAGGTAGAGACAGAAAGCCTAGCTCTTAAAACGATATTAAAGTGGAGTTCCAGCGGAAAAAAAAAAAGTCAGCAGCTACAAAAACTGTAACTGCTGACTTTTACAATACAGTCATTTACCTGTCCCTCAGTCCAGCGGTGTCCTCACCACCGCTGGTTTCACTGGCCGTCTTCTCTCCCTAGCACCGGCATCTTCAGTGTGGACACCCGGATGTGGCAGCTAGTGGCTTCACAGCTGGGTGCCCACTGCGCATGCGCAAGAAACGCTGCACTTTGTGAATGACCCCATAGCCTTCTGGGACCTGTCACGTGTCCCAGAAGACTGCAGGGGGAGAGGGGGGAGGACAATTTCCGCTTCCAATCACCTTAGGCGATTGCAGTGGAAGTGGGAGCAGGTACCTGTCAAATTCAGGAACCCACTCCCCCAAGTTGCCAATCATTACCGAGGAGCATGAGACAAAGACTTTTAGTGGAACTTCCCCTTTTGGGTGGAACTCAGTTTTAAACTCAAAAGCAAACATTTATTATATTACAGCTCACCAATCTCAGATTTGATGACTGTATCAGTTTTCTTTAGTCTTTCTTTCTTTTAATTTCACCTGGTGATCTGGCCAGTAAGGCCCTTTTCAGAGAGGATCCGTTTGCTCAGAGGGGGATCTCTCTGCTGATCCCTGCTGAGCAAGTGGATGCCAGGGGCACAGCAGACAGCAGCATTGTTAGGGGAGTGTTAGATGTACTAGCAGATTTAGATACACTAACAAATTCAAGCCAAACTCCAGCTCACACTTCAGTTACAGCAAACATTTTTTTACACGCATAAATAAAAGCTGATCATTGGAAGAATACCTTTCAGTGGTAAATGGTTTGTCTGACACATTTGTAGGAGAGCTTGTTCTGTCACCATCCATAGACCTCTATAGATCAGTGGGTGTCAGAGGACCAGTGTCCGATGACACCCGCCGACATCCGATCCAATCCTATATGCCAAAAACAGATGGATCGGATGACAGTCGGGTGGAAACGGACAGGCGGCCCGTTTCCATCCAACCGGTATAATCAGGGATTTTTTTTTTACAATGTTATTGCTTAGAACAGTGATGATCACTGTATAAGCAACAGTTTTAATGGTCGTGAATGTCTTTCATTCATGACTTCCTATTGTGATGCTGTGATTGGCTACAGCTAATCACATGGTACAGGGTGCCAGGTACCATGTGAAAGCTGTGGGCCAATCACAGCATCACAATAGTAAACTACTTGTCATGAATGACTTCCATTCATGACAGTTTGCTTACATGTAATCATGTGATGATTGCTATGATTGGTGACCGCTGTGTCACAGGATTGCCAGTGCGCATGTGCTAAGCAATGTACCAGTGCATTCCTTAGCTTGTAGCGGCCTCCTGCCTGCAGAAAATGTACTGTGGACAAGAGGTTAAGCAGACTAGAATGTTTTACAATGACATTGGTTATTATTCTTACAGGGACAGGTCAATTTACACAGCGCTTTACATGTATATTGTACATTCATATCAGTCCCTAACCCTCAAGGAGCATACAATCTAAGGTCCCTAACTCATATTCATACATACTAGGGCCAATTTAGACAGGAACCAATTAACCTACCAGCATGTCTTTGGAATGTGGGAGGAAACTGAAGTACCCAGAGGAAACCCAGGCAGCACAGGGGGAACATGCAAACTCCAGGCATGTGGTGCAACAGTTGGGATTCCAACCAACAACCTTAGTACTGCCAGGTGGAAGTGCTAACCATTTAGCCACTGTGCTGCCCACTGGGTGACTTAACATGTTGCCCAGACTGGTACTTCAAACAGGTTTTCTTAGGGAGATAGGGATTTCATTAACATGTTCTTTCTGCATTCTAGGGTTGCATCTACAATTCAATCTCTGTTATTGCCTGCAAACATTAAAGAATTACTTTCATCACATAAAACAATACACTAAAGTAATGATGTGTTTCCTCCAGCTCATGAATAATAAACACATATTAACCATATTAACATTCATCGGTACAGTAGTCTGTTGACATAGCAGCCTCTATCTTCACGCTGTGACTCATGTCAATATTAATGTTACTGAATGGTAAAAATGAAAGGAAAGGTGTCAATTAGATATACAAGGCTGGATAATGGAACAGTTGATCACTTGGTAATGTATAGCGTTAATATGATCGGAGACTCAAGCATTGCCTTATATATATTCCTATAACAGAGCTTTTGCAGGAGGCCAGTTAATCAACTTGCTATTAAAGCAGAGCACTCCCTGGTAATGTACTTATGTACTGTCGAATATTTCCTTGTTGAGTTAGATGCATTTAAATTTCTGAAGGAAAAGGGGCATGATCAATCACTCTGGCAGACCTTAGATTTATGGTTCAATATAAATGCAAAATATTTGTGATTTGAGTATAGCCTGGAGATGGAGGCAATTGGAGATAGATGGAATTGAGGGGTCCCTCTATGGATTTCAAAGTTAAAGAACTTTGTGTGTTTGTAAGCGATAAATTATGTGGAAGCTGTCAGGAAAGAATTGTCAGAATGCTGCTAAAAAGAAGATCAAGGAAAGGAGTCAAATTATTTTAAGGCTGGATGAGTTTAAGTCAACAGTAAGCAAACCTTTAAATAAGAATGGGTAATCATGAAAGGTATCACTGAACTGGAGAAATCACCTATTTTGCTTTGCCCATGTAGGTCAAAGCAACATGTTCGCTTTAATGCAGGTTTAAAAACAAATACTTATTTTTATTTTACTACAATTCCACTCTTTTCAGCAGCTTGGAGTAAAAACAAAGTCTATAGTACCAGATATTTTCTTCAACTTTCAGCTTCTGGGGTAAAGAAAAGGCAGCTATTCAGCATATAAGCAGTGCTCCAGTATATGTAGCTGCGTCTATATACAGTGGATATAAAAGGTCTACACACCCCATTAAAATGTCAGGTTTCTGTGATGTAAACAAATGAGACAAAGATAAATTATTTCAGAACTTTTCCACCTTTAATGTGACCTATAAATTGTACAACTCAACTGAAAAACAAACTGAAATCTCTTAGGGGGGAAGTAAACATAAAAAACTAAAAGAATGAGGTTGCATAAGTGTGCACACCCTCTTATAACTGGAGATGTAGCTGTGTTCAGAATTAAGAAATCACATTCAAAATCATGTTAAATAGGAGTCAATACACACCTGTCATCATTTAAAGTGCCTCTGATTAATCCCAAATAAAGTTCAGCTGTTCTAATAGGTCTTTCCTGACATTTTCTTAGTCGCATCCTACACCAAAAGCCATGGTCCACAGAGAGCTTTTAAAGTATCTGAGGGATCTCACTGTTAAAAAGGTATCAGTCAGGAGAAGTGTAGAACAATATTTCCAAGGCATTAGATATACCATGGAACACAGTGAAGACAGTCATCATCAAGTGGAGAAAATATAGTGCAACAGTGACATTACCAAGAACTGGACGTCCCTCCAAAATTGATGAGAAGACGAGAAGAGAACTGGTCTGGGAGGCTGCCAAGAGGCCTACAGCAACATGAAAGGAGCTGCTGGAATATCTGGCAAGTACTGGCTGTGTGGTACATGTGACAACCATCTCCCGTATTCTTCATATGTCTGGGCTATGAGGTAGAGTGCCAAGATGGAAGTCTTTTCTTACGAAGAAAAATATCCAAGTCCGGCTAAATTTTGCAAACACACATCTGAAGTCTCCCAAAAGCATGTGGGAAAATGTGTTCTGGTCTGATCAAATCAAGGTTGATTCTAAAAGATATGTTTGGTGCAAAAACAACACTGCACATCACCAAAAGAACACCATACCCACAGTGAAGCATGGTGGTGGCAGAATCAGGCTTTGGGACTGTTTTCCTTCAGCTGGAATTGGGGCCTTAGTCAAGTTAGAGGGAATTATGAACAGTTCCAAATACCAGTCAATATTGGCACAAATCCTTCAGGCATATGCTAGAAAGTTGAACATGAAGAGGAGCTTCATGTTTCAGCATGACAATGACCCAAAGCATACATCCAAATCAACAAAGGAATGGCTTCACCAGAAGAAGATGAAAGTTTTGAAATGGCCCAGCCAAAGCCCAGACCTGAATCCAATCGAAAATCTGTGGGGTGATCTGTGCACAGGAGATGCCTTCGCAATCTCACAGATTTGGAGTGTTTTTGCAAGGAAGAGTGGGCAAATATTGCCAAGTCAAGATGTGCCATGCTGATAGATTCATACCCAAAAAGACTGCTGTCACAGATTGTCTTCTAAAAATTGCACCGAAAGGCAGAAGTCAATAACTTATTACTTTACATATTACTTATGAGTACTAGATTAATGATTTCCTCAAAAGAAAGCTGCACGGCAAATATAGAGGCCAGCATTTCTTACTTCTACTGAAATGCAGTTGTTTTGCCGTCGTGCTGTTTCAAGGGTTTGAATACTTACTAAATCATAGATCTGGAACAAGTACGGAGATTCCTTGTTGTGTCACATCCTGCAATGATGTTTTACCATATAAATAGGGAAGCTGCTGTTACCAATTACACCCAGTGAAAATACTATCTGTTTTGCTGTCATGTTGATCTAACAGCCTCAATACTTTGAGTTACTGGCCTGGAACAAGCACACATATCAGGAGTTCTGACTCCACTCTGACCTTCAGAAGTCTCATATATGTTCTGGGTCTAATCTGGGACTCAAAGTACTGAAGTCAGAAACATCCACACAACTAATATTTTTAAATGTTTGGCAATGGCAGCCCTTGAATATCTCTCAGCACAGATTTTCTTGTAACTTATGTGCAACCAAAAATTAAGACGTATTTAGAGAAAAACTACTTGGCTGAAAAAGGTTGCCTGTTAAATTACTCTGATTTATGTAGAAAAATCCAGTCACATCACACCAAACAATATACTGGCATGTCATCATCTCAAGTGCCTCCCACCAAAGCTAACGAGTCCTTATCAATCTTTAGTGGGTTTAAAATAAACCATATGTTCTTCCACTCTGCTAGTTCCAGTTGTGAGAACTGGTCCACTAAAGCCACTCTGAGTGCCATCGTCTGACCAAACTTTTTTGCCTCCCTTCCCATCATCATAAAAACTATACTGTATTCAGTATCAAACCAGTGCCCACATCTTTAGGAAGGGACGCGGGTGTCTGTTAAAGCACCCAGCCTTATTCCACCGCTGAGCCAAGGGTCATGGGACAACAGATTAAGATGAGCATTACTAGATGTTAGAACTCTTTTTTTAAACCTATCTAGAGGTGAGGATCAGTGGGGGGGAGGGCATTTTGAGAGTCTGAACAAAGTTTTTTTTGTTACCATGTTCCACTTCAAAATGATATAGATCCAAACCTGTTCTAATTTTATCCTAAGTACTACATTAATACAGCCTGCCGAAATGCTCAAATGTAGTGCTAGGCTTTCTTTTTGGAGAGCCCAACATGCTTTTCAAACAGTGTAGTAAATGTGCCTATACACAGTATTGGGCAAAAGTCTTAGGTAGGTGTGAAAAAATGCTGTAAATTAAAAATGCTTTCAGAAACAGAAGAGTTCATGGTTTATTTTTTTTCAATGTCAAAATGAAAAGTAAATGAACAGAAGAGAAATCCAAATCAAATCAATATTTGGTGTGGCCACCCTTTGCCTTCAAAACAGCATCAATTCTTCAGTTCTTTTTGGTATACTTGCACACAGTTTTTGAAGGAACTCAGCAGGTAGGTTGTTCCAAACATCTTGGAGAACTAACCATAGATCTTCTGTAAACGTAGACTGCCTCAAACCCATATGTCTCTTCATGTAATCCCAGACAGACTTCACTTCCATCACTTCCAGAATTCCTTCTTTTTTACACTGAAGATTGTTCTTAATGACATTGACTGTATGTTTGGGGTTGTTGTCCTGCTATAGAATACATTTGGGGCCAATCGCATGCCTACCTGATGGTATGGCATGATGGATAGGTGTCTGCAATTCTCAGCATTGAGGACACAATTGATCTTGACCAAATCTCCAACTCCACTTGTAGAAATGCAGCCCCAAACTTGCAAGGAACTTCAGTATTGCCCTGCATATACTCATTATTGTACCGCTCTCCAGTCCTTCGGCGGACATACTGCCTCCTGCTGCAGGCAAATGTTTCAAACTTGGATTCATCAGTCCTGAGCACCTGCTGCAATTTTCTGCACCCCAGTTCCTATGTGCAGAGGACATGGAAGCACGGCTAATCTACGCAACAATGCACAAAAACATAGGAATTATACCTGGAATTCAGCTTTCAAAACAATGACCAATGACCAAAATCATTTCAGTTTTCCTTTAGTAAATGAAAGATGCAATGAGGAACAAAAGATATCTCTTGCTGGATAGATATTAGGAAACTCAGTGCAGAGGTTCTCTAAAGTTGAACATACAGTAGTAGACTTGCATTCAAAAATGTTCGTTTTTGGAATGTTCATTTGATTTCATTGGACAACAAACATTTTGCTTCCTGAACACTTTTTGGTGTATCTTATAGATTTTTGACTGCTAATAATGTAACCACTATAAATGTACCATTTAAAAAAAAATCTTTTGTTTTTGCGATTTGCAATACCTGTTGCCTATGTTGAACATATGAAACACAAAAAACATGGAAACATGGAACTGTTGTTAAAGCACATCCAGTAAATCAAGTACTGGAACATCTGTAGAGATCTGAAAGTAGTGGATCTGCCTCTTGGAATGCAGATTGGTTATACCAAGTACTGTTGCTACATATTGGAAGGGGACAGCTGTGCAAGAGAGTTGCATTACATTAAAAAGAAATGGTCACTTTGACAAAATTTGGTTCCAGAACACAAAACTGTGGCAGATGAACCACTTATTAACCCGACAAAAATATTTCTGCATCCATTTCACAATAAAAAAAATTGATGAAAGCAACAGACAAGGAAGGTGGAGTTTTTGTTATTTGAGACAGATGTTTCCAAGAATAACTGATGCCAAGATTAAAGTGGTTGTAAACCCTCACATATATCCAGTGAGGTGACTGGCCTCAGGTGATACACAAAGATTAAATAAATCCTCCTACACAAGTTGTACCTGTTTATCTATAGCTCTGTCCTTTCAAGCCTTATAAAACAAACAGAGGGTGGGGATCTGATGTCACACACACTGCAGAGCTACAGCACACAGCTCTATGAAATCTGATTGGGGGGGAAGGAACACACACCCTTCTTAACAAGCACAGAGAAACATAGTGCTATGGAGTTGATTTACCCTAGGTTCACATCTGTGCGGATGCTGCCGCTGCGGATCCGCACAAAAATCCGTGCAGCCGCACCACCCGCATAGAGAGTTGCGGACCCACAGGCGGGTGTCATTAGTTCTAATGGCACGCCACCCGCACTAGAAAACGCAACCGTACTGGGAACCGAGGTTCCTGTGCGGGCTGCATTTTCCAAAGAAGTGCAGGGACTTCTTTCCCTGTGTGTCACGGGGCACGGGAGTCCATTCAAATGAATGGGCTCTTGTTCACATGCAAAACACGGCCTGCATGGCCGCATAGATGTGAACCAGGGGTTACTAGAACTGGAGACTGCAAAATCTGGTGCAGCTGTGCATTGTGGTTAATCAGCTTCTAACATCAGCTTGCTCAGTTGAGTTTGACAAAAAAAAATGGAAGCTTAATGGCTCCTATGCAGAGCTGCTCTAGATTTTGCAGTCTCCATTTTTAGTAAATCAGCCCCTATGTCATCTGCTGTGTGGTGGGGGGGATTCTCCCAGGAGAACAAGGAGTTGCTAAATCTATTAGGAACAAGTCATGCAGACAGCAGAGAGAGGAGAGATCAGAGGGAAACTAGACCGGTGCTTTGGATTCAGATTAGTACACACAATAGTGCGATGTGCTTTATTCATATTTTGTTTCAGAGGTTTATAGCATTTTTGTTGGACTGACTGTAGAAATGGAGATACGCCCCCAAAACACGTGTCCGGTATATGAATTGTGGAAGTGACCCGTGATTCAGAAGGATGTCGTATACCTTTCTTCAGAGCCCAGGAAGGGATTGGTAGACGCACAGAGTTGGAGTGCACTGTCTTGCAAGCTTACTGGTTTACAGTACAGAGGAAGGATTCTATTGGCGTTTACCAGGTTGTTGTCTCTGGCCAAGACTATAGTCACACATCTGTGGCAGGCTGTGTAAGGTGCAAAGCTTTTATTGCACTAGTGGTGCACTTCCCTTTTATTACCTCTATTTTTGTTAGACCACAGACCAGATATATCATCAATGACAAGTGGTTCAAAAATCTGTTAATGGGGCTACAGAAAATAACATGTAAAGCATACAAGGATGTCATTGAGAATTTTCTTATCAACTAGCGTGCATCAAATTACATTCAGCTAGTTGACAAACTTCTTACAGCATACAAGACCATGAAGTGCAAATTGTCACTGAAGATTCATTTTCTGCATTCACACTTGGACTTCGCTCCCCAAAGTTTTCAACTATAGTGACAAGAACACTTGAAGGAGCAGGATAGACATTTTTTCTCATATTATCTAATTTTTAATAGCATATTTTTTTTTGGTTTGGAAAATGACATTTATTCCATTGGATGTTAAAGGCAAATGAAATTTTGAAGTACTTTCAAACAACATTCGCTAAGTCTTTGCAGGCATTATTAAATGTACTAATGAGACTTTTTGTATGAACTTTCGTTTGAAAATCTACCAGTGTATGGTAAGCTTAAAATATATAAGGTGCAGTTTGTGACTGTTCCTTCCACCATCTAGCAATAAATGAGAATCAGCTTTAGGTGGCCTGATCTTCTAAAATAACAAATCTGGCATTGCATTCAATACCAATTTGCGAGGAGTTAATGCAGTGTTAAGCACCTGGTAATGTTTTGCAAATGGCAGTAACTCCCTGCAAACTGAGTTACTGGCACTTTCATCTAATAAAATACGCCAGCTCACATATGGCATTTCCTGTACTTCTTGCAGCGACGGCATTTTACGTTCAGCAACCATTCTATAGACAATTACAGATATTTACTAAATGGTATATTTCTCTAAACTGCACTGAAATTTTGTTGAATCATTGGATGGTTTATAGAAGACCAAAAACTACAATTTAAGAAGTTACAGTAACTTCCTCTAGAACAGTGGTTCTCAACCTTCCTAATGCCGTGACCCTTTAATACAGTTCCTCATGTTGTGATGAGCCCCAACCATAAAATTATTTACCCAGTAATTATAATTCATGCGTGTCGTTTTACCTCCAATACTGCTGCTTTCAACACAGTAGCTGCTTTTAACAGAGTAGCTGCTTTCAACACAGCAGCTGCTTTCTACACAGTAGCTGCTCTTTACACATCGGAAATATGTGTTTTCTGATGGTCATAGGGGACCCCTGTGAAAGGGTCATTCGACCCCCAAAGGGGTCGCGACCCACAGGTTGAGAACCACTGCTCTAGAACATTTGTTATACCTGATTATTTATTTAATTTTTTTCAGGTACTTATATAATGCTGTCAATTTGTGCAGCACTTTACATATATATTGTTCATTCACATCAGTCCCTAACCCTCAAAGGAGTGTCCAATCTAAGGTTCCTAACTCACATTTATACACAAACTAGGGCCAATTTAGACAGGATCCGTTTAACCTACCAGCATGCTTTGGAGTATGCGAGGAAACCAGTGTAAACCCAAACAAGCACAGGGAGAACAGACAAACTCCAGGCAGGTGGTGCCATGGTTGGGATTTGAACCAATGACCCTAGTACTGCCAGAAAGAAGTACTAACCATTTAGCCACTGTTCTGCCCGATTAGGATGGCTGTGAATTTATTTGCATAAATAAAATCTATGAGGAAATAATCTGAAGAAAAGGACAACCGTCACCTTATCACCAAAAATGTATTACATTGAGAAGGAGTTTAAGACAGACATGGAAAGGTTCTGTTTGCAAGTTACATTTAAAAGAAAAGTATGGGAAAAGCCTTTTTGGTCATACTTCTTTTGTGGGTAAGAATAAGCCTGAAGTGGGCTGCAGCCTGCTGTCAGCTGACGTCAAAGAGCCACACCAGACTCTGGAGGGATCCCGACAATAATGTTGGGATTCACTCAGATGTCTGATCGGCAACTGGCTCAGCCTCTCAGTGCGCTGCTCCTGCTCTCTTCCCAGCGACTGACAAACACTGCTCTGTACTCAAAGTGGACCTAGAACTGAGCATTCAGTTGTCACGATTGCTCAGTTCTCAGGCTTTGAGCCAGCAGGGTCAGTTGCAGTATCAGACAGATATACTGTAGGTAAGTATGTGTGTTGTCTTGTTGTTTCCCAAACCTCTCCTTTAACGACTTGCCGTCCGCCTGCTGTTTATAAACGGCAGGACGGTGGCACTCCAGGGGCGGGTTGCCGTACATTTCTAGCTGTGCACGCTCCCTGGGAGCACGCAGCACCGCGTTTCGGTGCCCGTTGTGTCCTCCGGACACAGTGAAACACCGATCGTCGGACGGGACCTCTGTACGAGGTCCCGATCATGTGATCATTGATAGGCCAATCAGTGATCACATGCAAAGTAGTAAGCAAGATGTCACTTGTGACATCATTGCTTACTACGTGTGAAATCTGTGAATGATCACAGAGGTCACATGGTGCAAGGCTATTCACAACAGCCTTGTACCATGTGACAAGCTGTGACCAATCACAGCTCACTCAGTATTTCTCAATGGCTGCAAGAATGCAGACAGAGAGAAAGAGAAATTATTGCTTTTACATCCTATATGGGTGTAAAAGCAATCACTGTAAAAAAAAAAAAAAATCTTCATCACCCCCCACAGGTAGTACAGTGTCACCATGGTGACACAGTACTGCTAGGGTGACAGTATGTAAAAAAAAAAAAAAAAACATAAATAATAATATAAAAAAATAAAATAAAAATGTAAAAAAAATGTTTAAAATTATAATTTTTGGTTATAAACTAGTTTGGCTTATTATTTTTTTTACTAAAAAGATAACGGAATACATTTCGGCCAAGATTTATGATGAAAGATTATATATTTGCAAAATTTTATAAGAAAAACACTTTTTTAAAACATTTTTGGACTTTTCATTTACATAGCAAAAAAAATAAAAATCCCAGCGGTGAATAAATACCACCAAAATAAAGCTTTATCTGTCTCAAAAAAATGGTAAAAAATTCATATGGGTACAGTGTTGCATGACTGCGCAATTGTCACTCAAAGTGTGATAGTGCTGAAAGCTGAAAATTGCCCTGGGGGTAAAAGTGTCCGGACAGGAAGTGGTTAACCTCTCTGGCGGTATTCTCAACTGTAGCTCGGGGTTAACTTTCAGTACCAAAAGCGGTAACCCCGAGCTACACTTGGGAATACCTTGCAGCGCTGCTCCGGGATCCCTGTTGCACTTACCTTGTCCTTCACTCCTGCGATGTCCCCCCTGCAGCGTCCCCGGCCATCTCCTCCGGCCGATGCCGGCATCTGAATTCCGGGTTCCGGTCCCTGCGAGAGTCGGGACGTACGAGACGTATGGGGGACGGAACCAGCGGGAAATTAAAAAATGTTAAAAGTGACATTCACTCAATACACCAAAATCTCATGATATAACATTACTGTCTCAACCATTTCACATACATTTTGTCCCGAGTGCTTTGTCCTGTGCCCTGCCTGCATTTTTACTGTTCTTTCTGCCTGGAAACTGAGAAAAATCCAAAAAGCGTCCCTTTAGGTCAAAAGCGGTTTTAGACCAGCTAGAGAACAGCGATAGTAAATCAGAACCACTTGCAGAATTGAGTGATAATGATTCGTGGGGAAATTCATCATCAGACACTGAAAATGATTTTGCAACTAAGCTCAGTGATGTGCGATCTTGGCGCTATAGATCAAATTTCAGTGTTTTTGTTTTGATTATATTATTGAATTAAATTTTTTATTATTATTATTATTATATTTTTTTTATGATTATTTATTATATTATAATTTATGATTTTGTGTTTCAAATTTTATCCTACCCGGGACGTTTACTAGACTCTTGTTCAGACAGATTTCAGTGAGTTATTCCTAAAAATGACTGGCTTACAATAAAAAAACAACATATTTCCATGCAAAAAAATGTACCGCTTTGAGCACAGAAATATTGACATAATCATACCGCTAGGGAGGTTAAAAGGGAACATTCACCTTTCCATGAAAAATGAAAAGGTGAGCTAACCGCAAATATCCTGGCCACTTATACACAACCCCATAGTGAGTATCCATTTTAATGCTCGCAATTGCAAGGACTTATTGGTCAGTGCAGCCACATGAATGTGCTGACCAATGAGAAGTGCATCTGAGGATTCTTCCTATCCACCTAATCACTGCATAATGCAACATATAACTATAACTCAAAGCCAAAATGAACTTTCAGTTTAAATCAAGTGAATATGTTCCATGTTTATCAAAACAAAAATGTGCAAAGCCTTACAATTTGTTTTAACTAAAAGCCACATCCCGAGTAGAAAATTCTGTTTCCTGCCAGCATGCTGCAGAGAAGGACACTTAATCTTTGTTCAGAAGCAGTGGTCTCTCTGCAGAGCTCCAACACACCCCCTTTGAGCAATAGCTCTCAAATTAGTAGGGAGCAGGAGTTTTGCTGATTGCAGAGCTACAGGTCTAAAGCCTGGTACACACGGAGGTCTCTGTATCAATGATGTGATTTTAATACACTGATCTCCCAGCTGAGCTACTGCGTTCTAACAGGGGGAAGGAGGACAGGGGGATTGGGGAACTACACCCTCCCTCCCCCCCAGAACACACTGGTCAGTAATCACAGCCGATTGGCTGCTAGCTTTCCAGCAAGTTTGTTCGACAGAAGTCGCCCGAGAAATGGGCTTCAGTCAAACAAGGACCCATACACACGGGCTGGATGTAGGACGGTATCTACAGCACTGGCTGTTTTTGGCTGATATTTGGGCCATGTGACCACTGTTATTATATAGAGATCAATGGCTCTTGTCTGCATAATGCTGACAGGGGAAAGACTTTTCTACTCCAACTATGGCTGCTTTCTAAAGAAAATTAACTGTAATACTGCACAATGGCTAAATGGTTAGCACTTCCACCAGGCAATTCTAGGGTCGTTGGTTTGAATCACAACCACGGCACCACCTACCTGAAGTTTGCATGTTCTCCCTGTGCCTGCATGGGTTTCCTCCGGGTGCTCCAGTTTCCTCCTACCCTCCAAAGACATGCTGGTAGGTTAATTGGCTCCTGTCTAAATTGTCCCTAGTATGTGTATGTATGAATTTGAGTTAGGGACCTTAGATTGTACGCCCCTTGAGGGTAAGGGACTGATGTGAATGTACAATATATATATGTAAAGCGCTGCATAAATTGACAGTGCTATATAAGTACCTGAAATAAATAAATATGTTGCATAACATTTGAATGCACCTGGAATGCATTTAGCTAATTTAAAATGAGCTATTGGGCTTCAAAAAGCTATATACTAAAAAAAATGAGACAAGAAGAATATTTACTGTTACCCATAGCAACCAACCAGCTTCCAGGTGTAATTTCTGCAGCATAAACGTGAAAATAAAACAAGGATTCTGATAAAATACTGAAAAGAAATGTTTTTGTTTGCACACTTTTCATACATAAGCTCTATTGCGCTGACTATGATACATATGTACAGCTACTGAAATATAACGGCATTACTAAACAAATCCAAGCCTGCAACAGTAATATCTACCCAAGACATAGGCACACCTTTGCTCACCACTTGTCAGACGACATTGTATGTTGATAACAAAGCTAAAATATCAATACAAACCATCTAAAAACACATTTCTGTAAGTTTGGATTACCCGTTCTCTACTCCCCTTAATGTAATAATGAATTATTGAAAAATCTGCAGACAGATTTCAAATACGCACACAAGACAACCCAACCCCACTCCTGAAGCAGGAGCATCCTCTACAGAGACGGGCTTGAAAATAAATCCTAAAAGAACAGAAAGACTGTTACCTAGCAACAAGAAAAGTTTCTGCCAAAAACAGCATCACTGGCATATAGGGTACCCAAACTTTTGCACATGGCACATTTCCCGTCTGTCATAGAAAAGTGTAATGTCATTTCGGGAATGTCTATTTTGGGACAGTTTACCTTTTAATCTCATTTCTGAATGCGCTTCACATTTCTCCAATCTTGGATTTGTATATATGTTTTATTCCAATATAGAGAAATGTAGATTGTGCACCAGAGAGCGCCCTCAGTGGCTCAGTGTAAGTGACGTCTTCACTGCTGAGATAAGACATCAGCCTCATAGGGAGTGTATTGTCTTCAATGCATATCGTGAAACGCAAAGCAAACCCCTTTTTTTGCGCCGCAGAAAGACAGCCTGCGTGGTGAAGTTTAATTAATATTTTCACTTAAAGTGACTTTATACAGTATCCAAAAGCTGGCCGAAGGTGGAACAAAATACGTCTGGTTTAGCATGGACTAAATGAGTTTTGAGTGAGTTTCAGCATGCGGCCATCCATGTTCCACAGAAGTCCATCAAACCAAAATCCTGGAAAACCTTTCTTGTTCAGCAGCTGCAACCCTAAATAATCCATACACATCCACTACTTAAGGACCCTGTAATCGATTTTCTGTGTTTTTCTTCCCCTTTAAAATGCCCTCTGTGAGCACTTAAACTTCTCCTATTCCCCCTCTCTTCTTTTTGTTTGGAATGAGTAGTGCACGTTAGTTGCAGCCATATGCACACTACAAATCCCATAGTCCATATTTCCCAGTTTATCTCAGGATCAAGTAAGATAGGGTGGCTACATTTTTACACACAATGGAAAAGGAACATAGCCACAGATCACAGCACCAAAAAAAAAAAAGACATTTGGAGATTTGGAGAAGGCTGAGTGCAATAGAAAATACCTTAAGTCTAGGTTTACACTTGTGCGGTGCAGGACACCCCATGTGATTCATATAGGAATCGCACTACATTCCTATGTATATCACATGCGGTGCCTGCGGTGCAATTTGAGCCATACATTTTGTATGGCTCAAATCCAAAATCCAATTGCATCCACACCAAAATGGTTCCGGACCCTTTTTTTTCCCACACCTGAATCGCACAGCATGGTGTGAACACCCATGCGATCCGATTTTTGGCATCTGCACTTCATTTTCCGATCTGTTTTGGAGTGTCGTTAATCAACGTTGCCACCCACAGCAGATCGCATAAACGGTGTGCAATTAGAATGCAGTGTGGGAAACGCACAGCATTTGCTGCATTTCATCAGTGTGAACCAGGTCTAAGAGTTAAGAATACATGTTTGTTTATACACAGTGCTTAAAAAATATAAAGGAACACTTTTTAATCAGAGTATAGCATCAAGTCAATTAAACTCCTGGGATATGGTCAGTTAGGCCCCTTTCATGTATGTCCGTTTTTCATCTGTCCTTTTACATGTATTTCTATGGACTTGCAGATGTAAATGGATAAACATCCGTTAATGTCTGCATCCGTTAACATCCTATTTTTCTTCTGCAAAAAAAACCCGGAATGGACGAAAACCCGATGTCAATGGATGTAAACGGACCAAAAAAGGATGCAAACAGACCAAATAAGGATGTAAATGGATGTAAACGGACCAAAAACAGATGTAATTGGATGAAAAACGAATCTAAACAGATGAAAAACAGACGTAAACCCATGTAAACAGATGGACAACAGATGTCAACGGATGAAAAATGGCTGAAAAAACAGATGAAAAAACAGATGCAAACTCATCCATTTTTTCTTTGAAAAAACGTGACTGAACTGAAGAAAAAAAAATGGAATGCCCGTGTGAAAGGACCCTTAAGTAGCAGAGGGGGTTGTTAATCAGTTTCAGCTGCTTTGGTGTTACTGAAATTAACAACAGGTGCACTTGATGGGCAACAATGAGATGACCCCCAAAACAGGAATGGGTTTACAGGTGGAGGCCACTGACATTTTTTCCGCTACTCATCTTTTCTGACAGTTTTTCACTAGTTTTGCATTTGGCTAGGGTCAGTGTCACTACTGGTAGCATGAGGCAATACCTGGACCCTACAGAGGTTGCACAGGCAGTCCAACTCTTCCAGGATGGCACATCAATATGTGCCATTCCCAGAAGGTTTGCTGTGTCTCCCAGCACAGTCTCAAGAGCATGGAGGAGATTCCAGGAGACAGTTACTCTAGGAGAGCCGGACAGGGCCGTAGACTTTAATGTCACTTTACAGCGAAACTAAACTCATTAATTTAACCCAAAACATTCAAGGCACAGCTGCTTTTGCTCTCAGTCGAATTGTCAGGGATAAGATGGGTTTTAGTTCTGCTTCAACAGGTTAATCAGGTGACCAACTTTGTAAGTTTATCCAAAAGCTGCAGAGAGTTTCCAAAGCATCATAGGGATCTCATTGTTAAAAGCTATCAGTCAGGAGGAGGGTACAAAAGAATTTCCAAGGCATTAGATATACCATGGAACACAGTGAAGACAGTCATCATCAAGTGGAGAAAATATGGCGCAACAGTGACATTACCAAGTACTGGACGTCCCTCCAAAATGGATGAAAAGACAAGAAGAAAACTGGTCTGGGAGGCTGCCAAGAGGCTTACAGCAACATTAAAGGAGCTGCAGGAATATCTGGCAAGTACTGGCTGTGTGGTACATGTGACAACAATCTCCCGTATTCTTCATGTGTCCGGGCTATGGGGTAAAGTGGCAAGACGGAAGCCTTTTATTACAAAGAAAAACATCCAAGCCTGGCTAAATTTTGCAAAAATACATCTGAAGTCTCCAAAAAGCATGTGGGGAAAATGTGTTATGGTCTGATGAAATCAAGGTTGAACTTTTTGGCCATAACTCCAAAACAACACTGCACATCACCAAGAGAACACCATACCCACAGTGAAGCATGGTGATGGCAGCATCATGCTTTGGGACAGTTTTATTCAGCTGGGACTGGGGCCTTAGTCAAGGTAGAGGGACTTATGAACAGTTCCAAATACCAGTCAATATTGGCACAAAACCTCCAGGCTTCTGCTAGAAAGCTGAACATGAAGAGAAACTTCATCTTTCAGCATGACAACGATCCAAAGCACACATCCAAATCAACAAAGGAATGGCTTCACCAGAAGAAGATGAAAGTTTAGGAATGGCTCAGCAAGAGCCCAGACCTGAATCTGATCGAAAATCTGTGGGGTGATCTGAAGAGGGCTCTGCACAGGAGATGCCCTCGCAATCTGACAGATTTGGAGTGTTTTTTCAAGGAAGAGTGGGCAAATATTGCCACATCAAGATGTGTCTTGCTGATAGACTTATTCCCAAAAAGACTGAGTGCTGGAATCAAATCAAAATGTGTTTCAACAAAGTATTAGTTTAAGGGTGTGCACACTTATGCAACCAAATTATTTTAGTTTTTTATTTTTACTTCCCTCCACCTAAAAGATTTCAGTTTGTTGTTCAACTGAGTTGCATAGTTTATAGGTTACATTAAAAGGTGGAAAAAGTTCTGAAATGATTAGCAGAACTGAAAAATATTTAATTTGATGCATTCATGCTGATGTATGTGTAATGTAATTGATCACAGATATTCGATGTTCACATGAGCTTGTTTTCACTGGCCATCTATTAGCTATATTTACTGTATTCATTCTGAAGTCATAGACTTCTTTATTTCCTCCCTTCACAAGACAGAAGAGATCCTTTCATACAGGTTTTCCATGCAGCTCAGCCGGTTTATAAAACCACTGCAATAAATATAGCAACAGCTAATGATAATGTGTTGTGTAAGCATGACATCGTCTACAGGAAACAAACTACATCCTTACAGCAAACAGTTACATTAGCATTACACAGGTCATAGGAACACTTTATCAGCGCTCTCACATTTTTTAGCTCTCTCTTTGTATATATACATTTATATTAGGAGAGCTATTAGATCTGTAAAGGAAAATAAATTGCCACTTGTCTGTAAAATAAAGATACATTATGACAAATGCAAAATGTGTATGCTGGTCATCCCGCATTTCGCTATCCTCAAATTCAATAGAAAAAGCAAAGAATTTCTTTCTATATTTCCCTTTGTCAAGCAGAACAGTGATCATGTATAATGAAAGCCAACACTGCCCCCTGCTGGCCGCACTGTGCATGATGTACAGGTTCTATTTCTCCAATCTGCTATTTTGCTAATATTGGCTACCTCTCGCTCATGGGGCTGCAGCAGTGGGAATTTCCGGCTTGATTCTCCCTTTATGCCTTCTATTCTGTGGACATCTCTCTCCACTGTTCTGCATGATGCACAACAAACAAAAGAACGAAAGTGTGACATCCCTAGCTCCACCTTTAGCAAAGCTTTACACCAGGGGTGGACTGACCATTTGGAAACTCGGGCACTGCCCGAGGGCCCGGGATCAGTAGGGGGCCCCATGCGATGCCCCTGGTACCTTTTTCATAGGCTTTTTTGAGTTTGGGCAAGGACACAGGGGCCCCATGATCCCTTATTGCCCAGGGGCCCCATGAGTTGTCAGTCCACCCCTGCTTTACACCTGTAGTTAGGGCAGCCTTTTTCAACCAGGGTGCGTCCAGGTTTCTTTAGGGGTGCCTTGGAAAAATGTTTAAACATTGCCCAAAAAATGTTATGCAAGCCAGGGGTGCAGAAAAAAACACCTCCAACGATGGGTGTCCTATGTGTGTGGATGCTGCATTATGTAAAACTAATAGTTTAGTTTTTACATTTTATAATGGGGTGCCTCAGGATTATGCGCAATTATGCCACAACTGAAAAAAGGTTGAGAAACACTAATTTAGGGTAATTCATGCAACATGTTGCTAAGCAAACCCCCAAAGTGTCATCCCCTTATGACAGCGAAGGGGTTCTCTTCCACTGCAGCAGCTATCAAATTTGAAATTGGAGCAGCTGTGCACAGAAATCTGTGAATAAATAAACAAGTCCCCCATTTGCCACCGGGGCAGACGTACATGTCGCTCTCAATGGAAGAGGAGTACGGTGATCAGCACACTCATAATCCATGGACACTTCCTCCAGCTCTCTAATTGAAAGCCTGTTCAGAGGTAGTGACGGAAAGTTGGAGGAAGAGTCTAACAGAGCCTGACATTGCACCTCTGAGCAACTGATCATGCATGCAAATCTTTTGCAGGATCTTAAGAAAAGATAATAAAAGCACATTTGTTCCTGCAAAAACACGTGCATTTTAAAAAAAAAAATTGTATAAAGATGCAATTAGCCTTTAAAGTGACACTAAACTCTGTTAAAAAAAAAAAAAGAATTCTACTCAAACATGCATTGTTAAAAAGTACCTTCTATTGCCTTCACCCCCTTCCACATCTGCAATTTTTTTTTTTTTTTTTTACTGGGCCGATCTGACTTCCTGTTAGAAGGTGGCTACGTTCGTTCTACATGGTCGCACTGTATGTAGGAATATAGCCACCCTCTGTTGCTCGCTCGTGAGACAGACTATGGACTATGGGAAGTGAGAGGGGAAAAGGAGCAGTCCAAGAGCTCATGGAGAACATTACAAGGAGGCAAAATGGCACGATAAAGAACAATTTAATGAAAAAGAATTATTAAAGATTACAGGGCCATTAAGTAGTGGATATGTATGAAATAATTTGGGACAATAAGAATATCATTAAGCCCTGGTTCACACTGATGCGGTGCAGAATTCACAGCATTTTCAGTGCGAATTCTGCACCGCATCGCAACTGCACCCCGTTCATATGAACCGATGCGTGGGTGTATGTTAACAACCCCCCGACATCGGTCTGCAAAACGCGGTGCGATGTGCAGAATCGGATTGCATATAGGTGTGAATACCCATGCAATCCGTTTCTAGTGCGGACCAAAAAAAGGTCCTGCACGTTTTTGGTGCGAGTGCGGTTGATTTCATTTTAAAAAATTTTTACTGGACATGTTTAATAGCAAAAAGTCAAAAATATTGTTTTTTTCTCAAAATTGTCAATTTTTTATAGCACAAGAAATAAAAAGCACACAGGCAATCAAATACCACCGAAAGAAAGCTCAATTCATGGGGAAAAAAGGACGTAAATTTAATTTGGGTGCAGCATTGCATGACCACGCAATTGTCAGTTAAAGTAACGCAGCGGCGTAACACAAACCACTTCTGTAACTGCTTCCTGACCGCCGTATAGCAAAATATTGCTACACAGCGGCATGCGTGCGCAAAATCATGTATATATATGTGATTCGCGCTCCCGCGGTTTTCACACCCTCTCCCAGATAGCGTCAGATTGCTCGTCAGTACACCAGTAATCACATTTAACCCCTTGATTTCCAGGAACACGCTCATACACAGTAAACCTCCATTACTAGTATAGTGTCTGAACGGATCAATATCTTTGATGAGATCAGCACTATACCAGCGTTCACATTAGTATAGCGTCCCCAAAAACACAGCATTAGCAGGATCAGCCCCGGCACCTGGAAGCACCTGCATTTAGCCCCTATGCTTACCCCCCCTTCTCCCCCAGCAAGTGCAGTGTCATTAGGTCACTGTCACTTGATACATTGCACGCAAAACTGCAGTGTTCGCAGAATCGGGCCTGATCTCTGTTAGCACTTGCCGGTAAATTTTGATGACTCTCATATGCAGCAGAGTGCCAGTACTAGTGCCGCGCTACCTTTTGGTGAACTGGTGAGCACCAGTGGCCTAGTACATCCTGGTCTTTCCATACCAGCACTGCAGTATCACTTGGTGACGTGCGAGTCCCATAAGTGTAGTACAAGCTGGTGCGGTGGCGAGCACAAGTATTGTCCCGCAGCTACCAAGAATTCGCACACAGGCCTGTAGAGCCCCAAGTATCCTTCCGGACGTGCTTGCAAATCCCGATTGACAGCCCACAAATTCTGCAGCACCAGTACTTCCCCCATTCACTACCCAACCCGGAATTCAGGTGGAAACAGCAAATTTAACTACTCCCCTTGATTGTTTGGAGCTGTTTTTCATGGAATATGTGTATGCATTTATTGTGGATCAAAGCAATTTATATGCACAACAATTTATCGCCGCCAATCCAAATTCAAACCTCGCCAGACCATCGCATGGAAACCCATTACGCTTTCCGAATTTAAATTTTTTTTGGAACTAATCTTCAACATGGGCATTACTAAAAAAATCGGTTGTATTGGTCCACAGACCCAATTCATCATATGCCCGTGTTCTCTGCTGCCATGGCCAGGCATAGATAGGAGATTATAATGTGTTTTATGCATTTCAACGACAACACTGTCGTCCTCAGGGTGAACCTGAATTTGTCCGGCTCCAAAAAATTCGGCCCCTCGTAAATTACATTAACCAAAAATTTGCAGATGTCTGTATTCCCCAGCAAAACATCTGCGTTGATGACTTCCTCATTAATTTTTCTGGCCGTCTTGCATTCAAGCAATTTCTCCCTGGCAAGCGTGCCAGATATGGGGTCAAGACATGTAAAACCTGTGAGAGGGGAACAGGCTATACATATAAGTTTCCATTTTACAAGGATGCCTAGACTACATGGGGAGCAGTGGCAAGATAGTTTGGGACTTGGAGTCATCCTTTTTCCATATGGGGTACCACTTATACGTGGATAATTTTTATTCAAGCGTGCCACTATTTAGACATTTGTACAATCTTGGAATTGGAGCATGTGGCACCGTGTGACCTAATGTGTGCCCATCATTAGAAGTGGGTGTATGCAGGGTGGTATATTCTAATGGTGGGCATACCACACACTTTTTCTGGCAGAGATTTCTTCTCTATTTTTTATTCAGCCCACAGGCTTCATACAAAAAAAAAAAGAAGAACATAGCATATATACCCAACAAGGACCAGCGACGTACTGGTACATCACTGGAATTTGAATGGTTATACCAGGATGATGCATACAGATGCAGACATCATCCTGGTATCATTTTTTTCAAGCAAGATTGCTTTTACAAGCACCGGGAGATGATGCCCCCCCCCCCCCCACTGCCTTCCACGGCAGTCCCATGCCATCGGGGGAACCTGAGGTATGCAGCTGGTGTTTCTGCCAGCTGACCATAGAGCTGTTTGTAAACCGTAATGGTGCCAATCATCTTTAAAGTCTAAGAAATTGGAAGCTACAAGCATTTCATCAGTTCAGTTTTGCTAGATATAAACAGCCCCATTTGTAAATTGGGAAAGCATCTGATCACATCGATCTTGGTTTGATTAGATAATGTAATATCTGATAGACCCCAGATTTCTCAAAAAAGAATATATGACAATGCCCATTTAAGTTATAGGGGATATTTGCATCCTGTGATAGCATTAAAAGTGATTTAAAAAAAATGAAAGGGACAGTGTAAAAAAATTTAAAAAGTAAAAAAAAAAGCCCCCTCGCCCCCCCCCCCACCCCACCTGTGTGTGCGAGTGTTGACCCTGTGCCGTTATGTAAACAGCGGTTGCATCATGCATGTGAGGCATCGCCGTGAACTTCAGATCAAGGGCAGTAATTCTAACACTAGACCTCCTCTGTAAATCTAAAATGGTAGCTTGTAAAGGCTTTTAAATCTTTGCCTATGGATATTAAAAACGTATGCAGTTTGTCACCATTGCACGGGGCATGCGCAGTTTTAAAGCATGTCATGTTTGGTATCTATTTACTCGGCATACCATCATCTTTTATATGTTACCAAATAATTGGCCAATATATTGTGTTTTTGTGCATTAAAAGTAAAAAAAGTGTATTTTGTTTTTAAAATTTGAATTTGAAAAATCGCTGAGCGAGTACTTTGTGACATAAAAAATTGCAGCACCCACCAGTTTATTCACTAGGGTGTTTATATAAACATATATATAAAATATATAAAGTTTGGGGGCTTAAATTAATTTCCTAGCAACAAAATACAGATTTTTTTCATATGAACAAAAAGTGTCAGAAAAGGCTTGATCTTCAGGTGGTTAGAAGAGTGAGTGATGTGTGACATAACTTCTAATGTTGGGCATAAAATGCCCCCACCCCCAAAATGACACCTTTTTGGAAAGTAGACACCCCAAACTATTTGCTGAGTGGCATGTTGAAACAATATAAGAATTTATTTTTTTACCACAAGTTTTTGGAAAATGACAAAAAAAATTATTGTTTTTTTCTTTTACACAAAATTGTCACTTTAATGATTTATTTCTCACACATGCCATGGGTATATGTGGAATTACTCCCCAAAATACATTCTGCTACTTCTCCTGAATATGGGGGTACCACATATGAGATACTTTTTGGCAGTCTAGCTACGTACAGGACCCTGAAATCCAATAAGCACCTTCAGGCTTTTAAAGGGCTTTATTTCCTCATTACACTTCCTGACTACCTATCAGTTTCGGAAGCCCTGAAATGCCAGGATAGCACCAACCCAACCCCCCCCCCCCACCCCTTTGTGGAAAGTAGACACCCAAAGGAATTTGAAAAGAAGCATGGTGAGTATTTGCAAATCTCATTTGTTGCCACAAGTTTTTGGAAAACGAAGAAAAAAAACAAAAACAACATATTTTTTCTTTTCTTTTTTTATATTTCAAAACCTTATGAGAAAAAATTAGATCTGCAAAATACTCACCATGCCTCTTTTTAAATTTCTTGGGGTGTCTACTTTCCAAAACGAGGTAATTTGGGGGGGTTTGGTTCAATCCTGGCATTTCAGGGCCTCCAAAACTGTGATAGGTAGTGAGGAAGTGAAATGAGGAAGTTACACACCTTCAGGCTTTCAAAGTGGTCATTGGATTTCAGGCTCCTGTATGTTGCTAGGCTCCCAAAAAGTCTCACACATGTGGTATCCCCATACTCGGTAGAAGCAGCAGAATGTATTTTGGGGTGTAATTCCACATAAACCCATGGCTTGTGCGAGAAATATATCATTTAAATGACAACTTTGTGTAACAAAAAAGAAATGCTTTTGTCATATTCCAGAAACTTGTGGAAAAAAATTAAATCTTCCATGGACTCAATATGCCTCTCAGCAGATAGCTTAGGGTGTCTACTTTCCAAAAAGGGATCATTTGGGGGTGTTTGTACTATCCTGGTATTTTAGCACCTCAAGATATGTGATGGGCAATCAGAAAGTAAAAGCTGTGTAAATTCCATTATCTATACCATAGTTTGTAGACACTATAACTTTCACACAAAGCAATAAATATACACTTATTGCCATTTTTTAAACCAAAAACATGTAGCAGAATACATTTTGGCCTAAATTTATGACAAAATTTTAGTTTTTTGAATATTTTTTTAGGACAGAAATTAGAAAATATTATTTATTTGTTCTGCTGTTCCTACGTAACTGGTGGATTCATTTACACATCTCCGCCTCTGTTATACCTCTCTATATCATGTATTATGCAGGCCATACATGGTTCGACTTCCGAAAGATTTTTCGTCCGAAAATCGGAAATGTCGTTTGCTTGGTAATCCTATGGTGCCATCATTGATTTCGAATATCGGCTGACCAACTCATAAAGTTCACCCCATTATAACAGGCAAAATTTCTGTTCCTGCCTTGTCACGGCTCATGCGCATATTCTTTTCGGAAAAATGATCGTACGATTTGACCATCATTGAGTCAAAAATCGGTAGTTTTTCACGAATTTTCCAACATGCCCGGTCACCGAAAAGGGGAGGAACCACGTAAATCGGTTGATGCCATTGACCCACTAACAGAGCAAAAAATCAGCCGATTATTCTGAGGTCCGATTTTCGGAAGAAAATCAGTCGAATTTCGAACCATGTAGTCCTCATGCACGCTGGAAGTTTTTACAGCTGCTGTTTTTGTCTTAACGTTTTTTTCTACAGCCAGTAAACCCCCCAGCATGGTAATCTATGTGTCCATGCACAAATAGATTGTAATCAACATTTTTTGCAGGGACATTTTTTGGCTGGAAAAAAAACCCAAGACTAGTGAGTTTCTAGAGGAGTTTTTTAGCTGTAAAAATGATCGCAGCAAACCAGCGCTTTTGGACTTTTTTGGCCAAAGAAATACATTTTTTTTGGTAAAAAAAAACGCTAAAAATGCAAACGTGAAAAACGCCGGTAATGCAAAAACGCTGAAAATTTCATGTTTTTGTATTGCAATGGTTTTTATTAATTTATAACAATTAACACAGGAGCAACAAATCACGCC
The DNA here is from genome assembly GCF_062004578.1 of Staurois parvus. Taxonomy (NCBI): domain Eukaryota; kingdom Metazoa; phylum Chordata; class Amphibia; order Anura; family Ranidae; genus Staurois; species Staurois parvus. The sequence goes on from NW_028317827.1 coordinate 16,269,937, forward strand.
CACCCAGGGGCTATCAATTGCACATAGAAGAATTCAAAAATTAACACCAACAGGGCAAAAGATACGCCCACACAGGGGCTATCAATGGCACTTAAATAACAAAACATAAATATAACACTGATAATAACTCAGACTAAAGGCAGCTATCCACTGCCACACCAAAAGCAAACAGAAAAAAAAGGGGGGGAAAGGAAGGAGAAGTACAAAAGAAAAAAGATAACCAAACCAAGAGCAGGGATCCAAGAACGCCAAAGCCGAACAACATCACATACCCAGGCTAGCCAGGGGGAGTGTGGGAAAGGTATATTGCAACCATGGCTCCCATATATTCAAAAATTTACAATTTACATTGGGAGTCGTTGCAGGTACTCGACATATGTTCATTGAACATCATAGTGGTCATACGGTCCCGCAAACCCTGAAGAGGGACAAACGGTCTCTTCCAGGCCTGAGCAATTGTTCTAGAGGCCGACAAAAACAAATAGGAAGCCAACTTCTGCTGATGAGCCAAGAGGCCCGGTATGGGACAATGAAGCAAAGCATACCGAGCATCTCGTCGTATAGAGAGATGGAAAAAGGTGAAAAGGAGGCCAAACACACAAGACCAAAAACGAAGCAGCCTCGGGCATGACCACCAGATATGCAATACATCACTACGATGGCCACAACCCCGAAAGCATCGATCACTGCAGGCAGGGTTCGCCTGTGCCAAACGAACCGGAACCCAAAACCAACGAAACAATACCTTGTAGGCCGCCTCCAGCGTGGTCGTATTAAAAGAGCATTTAGCTACAGGCGACCAGGCCTTATTCCAGTCCTCCGGATCCACAACCACTCCCAGGTGAAAAACTCACGTTTTAACGTGACTTTACACAGCTAACTTTAACAGCATTGTTAAAACGGCCTGTGTGCGTGGAGCCTTTTTGTGCAACAGTTTGCTGTATCAGAACCTAATAAAATACTGTGAAATATGAACAAACACAAATGGACTATGGCTGCTCTTTACAGTTCTGTCCCTTTAAGTGTCTGCTTCTCCTCATTTTTTTTCTTTTATTATAGACACGTGAAAACCACAAGTGTATTTTATGTATACATCCCCTTTAAACAACAATCCGCTGACTCAGCTGCAATCTGACAAAGTGGCAATCAGGCTGGGTTGGTGTCTCTAACAGAAGTCATCCATGTTTATTCTCAGCAGACTGGTTTAAACTGCTCTGACCAGTAGAAAAAGAGCAGACTCTAGAGATTCCAGCATGCTATACACAGAACTGATATACTGAACAGAGAAAACACTGTACACAATATAGCTTGGCTTCTACTTATTATTTATAATGCTGATTTTTTAAGACGTTCATGAATGATGCCAGTCAGGATAAGAAACACATTTATGACTGTATAACAACATGGCTGAGTAAGCTAGTTCCCCAAGGGCCTTATCACACTGAGCCATGATTGTGTATGTTGAATTGCTTACTATGAACATAGAAAAATTCTTAAATATCAGAGTGGGCTCTCTCCACCTAAGATCAGCAAGACTTAGAACATAAATGCATTAGAAGGGACTACTTGGGCCTGCAGAATTATTCTATGTTGAGCAGAGGGGAGCAAGCTGCAGAACAAATTGCCTCTGCACCATAAAGGGTGCACTCGTGAATCAAGTATAGCCAATCCACCACTGGAAAAGCATATATACACATTCAAATCATAGCAGTCCAAACATAAATAAAGTGGTAAAGTGGCTAAATGTTCCCTTGATTTAAGCAGTGTGGTAAACACCCCCCACTTCGTAACATGCATGGTATGTGGGCACAAACACTTACCTAGTCCCTATTTACCACCACTGGCTTTGGTTCCCTCAGTACAATTTCTTCAACTGAATTTTAGGTAACTGTAGGTACTCACCCAGGTTAAAGGGACCAACCAGGTGCCGGAGATTGAGAAAGAGATTGTCCTGCGAAGGCTGTATGTTTGAATGGACGCATGCCCATTCAGCACTAACCCCATTCAGGAACGCACATATCTCCATAGAACCCCTGAAGGAAAAGGTGACCTTGAATCCAGATAACAGGGCCAGCACTGGGGGATACTGGCTAAAGTAGCAGGAAAGGAGAACTGTAGAGCTGGCTAAGTCATCATCTAGGCAAGTGAAATTTAAAACAATATATACCCTTTAGTAATAATTTATTATCGGTTACTAATTTTAAATGGCCAGTCTACCCAAATATAATATTTAGGTTTTTGGTAGGTAATGAAGAGATAAATTACTTTATAACCACTTCTTCTCTTTTGTTTCAATGTTTTTTTTTTTTTGTTTTCAATAAAGAACTACAAAATTACAAAACACGTCTCTTACTGTTATATCTCTGAGATACTTCTATAAAAGATAAAAGGTATATTACAGATGTATACATTGCAAAATAAGAATACCCAACTGGGTTCCAGAATCTATAGAATCTATTGTATATCAACATTCTGCTCAGTTATATAGAATGTAAGAATGTAAGATCAGACAATGGCCTGTTAGCCAAGAAGGTTTGTCTAAGGCCAGCCATAAATGATGCGATTTTCTTTCCTGCAACCATGGGTTGCAAGAAAGAAAACGCCTCGATCACTTACGCAGAGCTACTGTGATCTCCCAGCGGCGAGGCGCAGGAGGACATGGGGGAAACTGTCCAGGCTAAGAGAACACAGTGATTATTGCTTGTAGCTGTAGCCACTGGCAATAATCAAATGAAAAATCCAACAGGCTGGTGGTACCCAAGTTGTAAAACAAACAAACTGGGTACAATCAGCCTGCCCATAGATGGTTTGAATCCTGGTTCAGTAGGGACTGGCCGAGATTCGAACCATCTGGGACTGGCTTAAGGCTCAGAGCATTACTCAGAGCAGCCCATACTAACTTAGCCTGGAAATTTATTTTCTCTTGATTAGTAAGATTTCTGCTCTCTAGTTCCTGGAGCTGCACAACTGCTCTGACCATTATGAGAGGTCCTTCTTTGCATGTTGGAATTTTTATCTTTTTTCATATTAGGCCCCATACACATGTCTAGGAAGTGTGAGAACACTACTGTGAAATGGGTGGAGGAGGGTGAAGTAAAGGGGGAGCTGAGGACACTCATCAAGAGGGATCTTGCTGTGAATGAGCAATGGACTGTGATGTGCAGTGGGGATTGAGGACACTGATGTGAGAACAGGTTCAGATCTGTGCATGTGCATTTGGTGCACACGTTGTGGGTAGGTCAGCACTACCTGCTAGAAACCTGAAGAAGTCGCCGACCCTTTTTTTTTTCAAAATCACACTGCAGCAACACGTGGTTTGGCGCACACGAAAATGCACCACAGGGGCTTACATGAGATTCGACCTCTGATGCATGCAAATTTTACTCTCATCCACACCCTCACTTGTATGGATGCAAGAATCTATTAGCTTGTTTTTGTTCAGCTCGCTGGTTAAACAAAGAATAACTGGGTGTACCCAGTTTAAGGTCACTTTCACCCGGGCGGTTAGATTTCAGCTTTTAGCTGCCCTTAGAGGGACTTATATACCGCAGCTAAATGCAGACAATGCATCTCTATGGCCCCATTCACACACTGCATTTAGCAACGTTTTCATAACATACCGTTTTATGCGTTTAGGAAAAATAAAGGTGATAACGTTCAGGAGCGATGTACCGTAGCTATCTGTACATAAATGCAGTTACTCACACTACAAAGAAAAAATAAGTAAACAGCTGCTATAGAAAAGGCAAGAATTTACTACAGCAGCTAAATGCAGCCGCATGTAAATGCATGTAATCGCAGATTAACGCAATGTACAAACACAATTGATCTCTAGGCCAGGACTGTTGGAATTTAAAAAAAAAAAACAACATGCATTCACAAACTGCAGAACAACCACCCGTGTGAAAGAGGCTTAAGACTCAATGCATTCAGTAATTAGCTCTCTGAAACAGAACTAGTCTAACACTCGTCCTCTGTAATACAAGTCTATAGGAGGACATTATCTATGCCAGCATGGTACTGACAAACAAAAAGCAGTCTCAAAACATAACAGGGGTATAGAACTAAAAAGAGATAAAAAGGAGTGATACTATAAGTGGGCTTTTATAAGAAGTAGTAAGGGAAAGCAGTTGTTAGGTCACCTGCAGTCATTACATCTTACAACCTAGGGTGCGCGATTATGCAAATCTTCTGTGGTTGAGCTTGGACTCATGGCCCTCCTGTGCCTCACTACTGGCCCATAACTTAAAGCGGAGTTCCACTCACCCTGTGAAAAAATAAAAGTCAGCAGCTACAAAAACTGTAGCTGCAGACTTTTAAAAAACAGCCAATTACCTGTTCCTTGGTCCCGTGGTGTGTCCCCCGCCGTCCGTTTCATCGGCTGTCCTGTATTCCAGGAGGCCAACATCTTCAGTGTGGGCACCCGGCTGTGACTGCTTGCGGCTTCACAGCCGGGTACCCACTGCGCATGCGCGAGTAGTGCTGCACTTTGTGAATAATCCTGTAGTCTTCTGGGACCTGTCACGTGTCCCAAAAGACTACCGGGATGGAGGACACCTTCCGTTTCTGATCGCCTAGGCGATCGGACCGGAAGTGGGAGCGGGTACCTGTCAAATTTGGGTACCCGCGCCCCCCGGCCCCACAAAGGTGCCATTCCTTAATGAGGAGCAGGGGAGCAGTCCCTAAAGCGGAACTTCTGCTTTAAGCAGGCCATAGACAGCCCGGCAAAAACCACAGGTTGCAGGAAAGAAAATTGCTTGACTGCCCCATTATTATTATTAATATTATACAGTATTTATAAAGCGCCAATGGTTCGCTCAGCGCTGTACATCAGTCAGTGCTGATGGGGGAATCCCTCTCGCTGAGCCATTGTGTTTCCTGCTGGGACAACACGGTGATTACTAATAGCTGCTAGCAATAATCGCACGTAAAATACTGACAGACTGGTTGTTACAAGTTGATCGATCAATCAACTTCAGTACATTCAGCCTTCCAATATATGGTCCGAATCTCGGCCGGTCCTTGCTGAACCGGCTGAGATTCGAACAGTCCATGGCCAGCTTAAGGTGGGCTACCTCACAGCCAACAGCCTGGTGAGGGAAGCAAAAGAACAGATCTTAAGCACAGGAGATGCATAATATTTATATAATACCGGGTTAGGGGCTCAAAGGGTGCATAAATGTAAAGGCAAGCATCTCTAGTTCTATGTTCCCTGTACGCATTTCAAGGTTTAATTTTCATTTTAAAGGCGTGTCATTGTCAAACATCTCATTTTCCATATAGACTAAACCAAATTGTCATTAAAGCAACTTTTTTCCATGTAAAAATGACTAATGACCCAAAGAAACACTCAATATGGGAAAGTAAATCTAAAGTGAACCCAGGTTTGATCTTTCAAGAGATTTAATAACGCAGACATTTTTAACATAAAAAGCCCGGCAAAAAACATTTGGCATTCGAAAAGAACAAATGACACAATCAGCAGCTATGTCTGGGAAAGGTGCTCTGATTCTTCTGGGTACAAAGTTTGAAATTTACATATTGGATGACACTCAGACACAGCAATGTGGTGACAATGATGATAATGAGTTTTGAAGGGAGACACATGGCTCTGGGCAATGGAAAGCATTAACCTACATCACAAACAGCAGATTGGAAACTGGTTCAGTTTTTTTTCTAGAGCAAAACAGAAATGGATATTAAGCGGAGGAGAATATCTGTGTATCCTGATCAGCCTGCCAGGACATTTCTGAAATCTCATCTGTCTGGGTGTAGTGCAACTGGGTCACTCTTTATTCAAAAGTAAGCAAAAAAAAAAGCACGGTTCACTGGAAGCTATGATCCATAATGAACGCTAGGCATATGTTTTAAAGAAAGTGAGGCCATGGGCAGAAGACATGGTGCTGCCACACAGGAAATTAACATATTACAAAGAAAGAAGATAATAATATCAAACTGAAATAGACAGAGAGATTAGAATAAAATGGAAAGAGAATCACAAACTTGAAGAAGAGAGCACGTGCAAGACACTAAGAGCCACAGCAAAAAAGAGAACAAGAGTGGGGCTCATTCATTAAAATGAAAAGAAAATTAGAACAAAACTGGTGATGCTGTCATTAGCAACCATTCAGGTTGGACCTTTCAATTTATGAGGACATCAATCAGATTCTGAATGGTCTCTATAAGCAACAACTACATTTTGTTGTTATTTTCTTCTTTCTGATTCTAAAGCTAAACTCCAGCACATAGATCAGGGGTGTCCAAACTATGGTCCTCACCCAGAGGCAGAGGCATGATGAGACTTGTAGTACTTCAACAGCCGGAGGGCCATAGTTTGGACACCCCTGACATAGATGAAATACATATAGGGAGCTGAGGAGACGTGTACTGGCTGCTGCACATGTTACCCTGCTGTATGGTTAGCAGATAAAAGTGTGGCGTTGGTGTGAGCTGAGGCTGCTTTTATCTGCCTACTATATGGCTGGGTGAGGTGTGCGGCGGCTTGGGCTCTTCATCTTCTGTGTGTGCTTTGGGTCAGGATAGACTCATCCTCACAGGACTCTGATAGCCTGAGTGGGGCCCCTAAGCAAATCCCAGGAGCTGTTTAACCTGTCACAGGATTTGTATTTCTCTCCATCTAGTCCTTACACTGGCAGAGCCTTGGCACAAAGCACAGATAAGTCTGGCAGGGCAGAATACCCCACAGGTCTCCTTCCCACCTCAGCCTGTGACTGGACAGTGAACAGAGAAGGAGCACACTAATGAGCTCATCTCTCAGTCACTGTGCTCTGTCCTCCTTTTAACATGCTCCTTGGTAACACTGCAGTACAACCAATTGGCTCCTTGTGCTGCTTCTCATTCTGTTAGTCTAAGCTTGACTATACAGGAACTGACAGAGGCTGGCACCAGATCAAATTCAGGTACTTACACTGTTTGCATTTAAACTATGTTTAATAATGTGTTCGCAAACAGAGAGGTGCATTCATTTGTGTCTTTTATAGCTGTCTGGAGTTCAACTTTAGTTACTCTTCCATGAACAGAGACAGCCAGCCAGACAAATCAAAAGAAAGAACAGTGAAATAGAGGAAAAACAAATACAAGCAAAAGACATGCAAGGTCTAAAAAAAGAATAAACAGATAAAAATCAGAAAAAAAAGACAAAAAACCCAAAAGAAAAACTAGACAGAAAAAAAAAGTAAAACAGGAGGTTAAACCAGGCGCTAGGCATTCAGAAGGGGAAAGTTTTTTGTCACACTAACATAATGTGTTCACAACTAATAGTCTTGGCTTGTACCAAAACTTTCTAGTTTTTGGGAAAATCCTTACCCAATCTATCCATACTCAAACTTAAAAAAATAAAATACATAAAACAAAATCTGGCATTTTGCTTTGGACATGAAACTTCTACTGCACAGCTTTGCTCCACCTAGCCAACAATTCCCCACTAATTCCAAGGATTTCAGGTGACATAAGATATTTCCATCCACTATGTTGATCCCAAAGGATGACATAACATCATTTTACAGCTATGAAGTGACTGAGCTCTGTAGCTGTGTGCACAGAATCACCAAACGCTATTATACACCAGACAGAAGTCGTACTGTAAGATTGTGCTATTCTGAGATAAATTACCCAAAAAAAGGAATATTTTCTGTGTAAGTATAAGACAGAGCCCTAGATCATTTTATTTTGCAACCAGTACATTTTAATCTCTTCAGACTAAGAGTAATACCTCATCTGGAATATGCAGTTCAGTTTTGGGCACCAATTCACAAAAAGAACATTGGGGAACAGAAGAAAGTGCAGAGAAGGGCAACCAAACTGATAAGAGGCATGGAGGAGCTCAGCTATGAGGAAAGATTAGAGGAACTGAATTTATTCTCTTTTGAGAAGAGGAGATTAGGGGGGGATATGATCAACATGTATAAATACATCAGTGGTTCATATAGTGAACTCGGTTATTCACCCTGAAGTCATCACAGAGGACAAGGGGGCACTCTTTACATCTGGAGGAAAAGAAATTTAATCTCCAAACACAGAAAGGTTTCTTCACCATAAGAGCTGTGAAAATGTGGAATAGACTCCCTAAAGAATTGGCTCTGGCCAGCTCAGTGGCTTGCTTTAACAAAGGCCTGGATTCTTTCCTAGATACACAGAATATAACTGGATACTAACATTTATAGGTAAAGTTCATCCAAGGAATATCCGATTGCCTCTCGAGGGATCAGGAAGGAATTTGTTCCCCTGCCGGAGAAAAATGGATCATGCTTTGCTGGGTTTTTTTTGCCTTCCTCTTGATCAATGGGGGGTATAGGATTCTAACTTTTTTTTTTCATGGTTGAACTGGATGGACTTTGGTCTTTTTTCAGCCAGACAAACTATGTAAGACTCACGCTGGCCATAGATGGTTCATTTTTTTCAGCCAGCAGACTAAATGTTTCCAGCTTGTCTGTCTGACAGAAGTCAATCTAACAATCAAATTCTGCTGAACAAGGACAGATGGACATAGATCAAAATTTGTTCAGTCCCTGTTGAACTGGCTGAATTTAGATCTTTCTATGGCCAGCTTTATTTGTAGGTTTGTTTTTTCTTTCCCTGAAAGACATGTACCCTTCAGAACCCTCTGAGTTTGCATACCTATGTATGCTATAAAGGACAACTTGGTAAACGTTGACATGCACAGTACAGTAGAATTGTAGAGCACAATAACAAACCTTCATAGGATGCAGTACCTTACCTTCTTCCCTCTCTGAGAAATAGTTGGTGTTCTGGTAAGGAGTTTTTCTATTAGATATTCCCTATTCTGTTAAGTGAAGAAAGAAGAAGATGTCAAATATATACAAACAACCTGGAGTTTGGCTTCAATGCGTTAGTGTATTTAAGTCTGCTAGTACATGTAACACTCCCCTCCACCCAGATTAAGAATGGTGCTGTCCAAAGGGGTATCTGTGCTTCTTCACTCCAGAATGGAGGCACTCTAATACAGGAGGTGTGTTACTGGCCAGATCACCAGGTGAAAACAGAAAGAAAAAGCCTAACAAAAACTAATGCAGCCACCACATCTAATGATTGATAAGCTGCAATATATTACATTTTTAGTTTTGGTTTTAATACTGCTTTAAGACTAAACAACACTGTGCAACATGCTGGCTCATAAACCTTGTGCAGTGAGTGACAGAAGAAAATAAAGGAGACCCTTACCTTAGCTTTTTGGAAGAATTTATATTTCAGAAGTTCAGCTGCTGTTGGCCTGTTAAAAGATAAATTTAAAAAAGGCTGTAACTAATCCTAATAATACATTTTACCAAATGCAATCAATAAGAAATTGTTTAGATCTTCACAATCTTCAGCACAGCTGTACTTGTCTTGGTAATCTAATATGCCTAAGAATGTTCAGTGTTCATATTCAAAGCAGGCTGAGGCTAGGTTCACACCTACTCAGGTTGCGTTTGAGCAGTTTCTTAGATGCGTTTTTCCCACGTTTTTGATGCATTTTGGGTTTTTTTCTTGTTGCTAGGCAGATTTAAAACACAAAACGCATCATAAACACAGCAAAAACGCAATACATGTTTTTCTGCAGCATTTCCATTGTCTGTAGAACCAAAAATGCAACTTTTTGTGTTCAAAAAAGTCCCTGACCCTTTCCAAAATACTCACACGGTGAAAACGCGCAGATGTGAACATGTCCCATAGGAAATCATGTTAAATGAACTGTACTGCGTTTCTAAAACGTTGCAGAAAACGTTTAGGTGTGAACCTAGGGTGAAAGGACCTTTTTGCTAAAATATTTTGGTTCATGGCAATAAAAAGGCAACGGCAAAAGACTTGCTAGCTATAAGCAGCTTCCTAAGAAGAAACAAACCACACAACCACTTCCTGTGCTCAGAGGTCTACCCAAGTCAGATGTGTAACTGCCCATGAATAGCAACAGATGGACGTCAATCAGGAATGCCCAGATGATGCAACCTATTCTCAGGCCCGGGGGATCCAGTAGACAACTATAAAAAAAAACTATGTAGCTCCTAAGAAGAGCTAAAGCCAAGCTCCTTGAAAATGTGTTATTGTAAATCTTGCACCAGCTATGTAAGAAAGGGGTAATAACAGGTACAGTGGGGCAAAAAAGTATTTAGTCAGCCACCAATTGTGCAAGTTCTCCCACTTAAAAAGATGAGAGAGGCCTGTAATTGGCATCATAGGTAGACCTCAACTATGAGAGACAAAATGAGAAAAAAAATCCAGACAATCACATTGGCTGATTTGGAATTAATTTATTTGCAAATTATGGTGGAAAATAAGTATTTGGTCAATATCAAAAGTTCATCTCAATACTTTGTTATATATCCTTTGTTGGCAATGACAGAGTTCAGACGTTTCCTGTAAGTCTTCACAAGGTTGGCACACACTGTTGCTGGTATGTTGGCCCATTCCTCCATGGAATGTTGGGAATTTCTGGAAGGTTCTATGCCCTCCACAGGTTCTCTGTAGGAATCATTAGACATCAACAAATCTCTGGGATACAAAACAGCCACTTACCTCTTTGATGGGTCTTTCTGGAGACACAATGAAATTAACTTCCTAAATGATTTTCCGTATTTTCTTGTCATTTCTTTATCTTCTACTCCAGTTTCTAAAGTTGGGGGATCGTTTTGCAAGGTCAGCATTAACACCTAAATAATAAAACATAAAGTGAAAGAGCAAAATTCCATCTGTTTTCTATATTGATCAGAAGAACAAACACATACACACATATATACTATATAATAATCACAGCTTAGTTGTACATTTACAAAACAAAATCAGGTTTTATTTCTTAAATTCTCCCAGTTGAGAAACTCACATCCCATTGGGAGTCTGCAGAGAAAGACCACAATCCTGTAAGAGAGTAGCCATCTCTGTACAGCGGACTGACATGCCCACTGCTTTGTTGTAATTACAGTACTGCAATCATCAGGAGGCATGTGTCAGGAATGGACTGGCCAGCAATGGTGGGACTCACCTGCCTTTTGATCTGCAGTACCAGGGCTGGCCAGCGGGTGCTCCCAGCAATCAGAGACTCAACTTTGCAGCCAGCTAACACCTGGAACTGATTATGCTGGGGTATTTAAGGGATGGCCAGACCCACAGATTCTGCCTTGGTGTGTGTTTGTCCTGGGCCCTGTATCTGTCCTGCATCCTGTTTCTGTTCCTTTGCTGACCCTCTGTACTACGCTGCTTGCTACCTGTCCTGATCCCTGGCTTGTGACCCTGACCATCCCTCTGCCTGACCCTCTGTACTACACTGCTTGCTACCTGTTCTGATCCCTGGCTTGTGACCCTGACCATCCCTCTGCTTGACCCTCTGTACTACGCTGCTTGCTACCTGCTGAACCTGGCCTGTGACCCCGACCATTCTCCGCTTGCTCCCCCTGTACCTACCTGCCCAATTGATATTGACCCGGCCTGCCTGACGACGCTTGCTTGTATGTACTGTTATCTGTGGGTGGTTGGTTTGGTTTGTTTGCACTGTATTATGTTTAGTATTGCACTGCGTTTATGTTTGTATTGTTAGTGTTAATAAATTATATTGTTTATCCCATATCTGAAGTCTGCGTTTCCCTGCGTCAGTCACACATCTCTGGTCATACCTGGGAGCCCTGACATTACACCAAGGCCAATCCTGACCAGAAGTGGCTGCACAGGGAAGCCATCTTGGCTTGTTGCTGGGAAGGATGGATCTGGATGAGGTTGAGTATTTATCTCTGCTAGTGTTTGATGACAGGGAGTATGCTTATCAAACTCTGAAGGAGTATCCCCGGGATGAACTGCTAGAATGTATACGGCTCGCTCATGTTCTAGTAGATCAGGGCACAGAGTTCTCTGAGGTGCAGCCTTTGATTGAGGTTTGTGCAGAGTTGGTTTCATCTGGTTCCCCCGAATGCAGGGATGAATTTTTGCCACCATTTAGTGCAGACCAGGTAGAGTCCCTGGTGTGGTTATTAGAGGATGATGTGGGTTACTTTCTGGAGCGTTATTCCACATGTTCACCACAGACACTAAGAGTTTGTATAAACGCAGTGCAGTCATTGACCAGACAGGCTTTGTGTAAGCTCAGCTTTGTTCAACCCCTACTGCAGACATGGACAGACTTGTTGCACCCAGCCTCAGTCAGCTTACAAATACCCAGTCCTGCTTCTAACTCTTCTCCTGTATTCCCAACAGCTCCTCCAGTTACAGCCCAGTATACTTGGCTATCTACCGCATGTCAGTACCCTGTTCCCACTCGCTGCACCTATCCTGCCTTTAACCCTGTAAAAAAGCCCTCTGTAGCAACTGCTCCCTCTCCTGTTCCATCCTCCAGTTCTTCTCTGTCTCCAGCTGCTCCATTCGTTTGCAGACCTGCGTTTACTTGCAGTGCTCCAGTAGTTAAAACCAGAAAAAAGCGAAAATTCTTTCCAACCAATACCATTCTGCCAGTATCCAAACCGGTGAACCTGCCTTCCGTGGTTCAGCCTGAAGCCTCTACTCAGCCTGAAGCCTCTACTCAGCCGGACGCCGGCATTCAGCCTGATGCCTCTACCCAGCATGATGAACTGATCCAGCCTGATGATCCTATTAGGCCAGTTGACTCGATGCCCGCTGTTGATCCAGATGATCCGGTACCTGATCCGGTGCTCACTGTCGTGCCAATTGACTCAGAGCCCGCTGTCGTACCTGGTGACTCGGTGCCCACTGCCTTGCCAGATGACGCGGTGCCCGCTGGCAAGCCAACTGACCTGATGCCTGGTGACCCAGTGCCCGCTGTCGAGCCAGACAATCCGGTACCTGATGACCCGGTGCCCACTGTCGTGCCTGTTGATTCGGAGCCCACTGCCTTGCCAGATGACGCGGTGCCCGCTGTTGAGCCAAATGACCTGATGCCTGGTGACCCGATGCCCGCTGTCCAGTCAGACGATCCAATGTCTGACCCAGTGCCCGCGGTCATACCAGTTGACTCGGAGCCCACTGCCTTGCCAGATGACGCGGTGCCCGCTGTTGAGCCAAATGACCTGATGCCTGGTGACCCGATGCCCGCTGTCCAGTCAGACGATTCAATGTCTGACCCAGTGCCCGCGGTCATACCAGTTGACTCGGAGCCCACTGCCTTGCCAGATGATGCAGTGCCCGCGGTCGAGCCAAATGACCTGATGCCGGGTGACCCGATGCCCGCTGTCCAGCCAGACGATCCAATGTCTGACCCAGTGCCAGCGGTCATGCCAGTTGACTCGGAGCCCACTGTCGTGCCAGATGACTCGGCGCCCGCCGCTCTGCCTGAGGGCCCGAGACCTGTCGCTCCACCTGGGGGTCCGGCGCCTGCCGCTCCGCCTGAGGGCCCGAGACCTGTCGCTCCGCCTGGGGGCCCGAGACCTGTCGCTCCACCTGGGGGTCCGGCGCCCGCCGCTCCACCTGAGGGCCCGAGACCTGTCGCTCCACCTGGGGGTCCGGCGCCCGCCGCTCCGCCTGAGGGCCCGAGACCTGTCGCTCCACCTGGGGGTCCGGCGCCCGCCGCTCCGCCTGAGGGCCCGAGACCTGTCGCTCCACCTGGGGGTCCGGCGCCCGCCGCTCTGCCTGAGGGCCCGAGACCTGTCGCTCCATCTGGGGGTCCGGAGCCCGCCGCTCCGCCTGGGGGCCCGAGACCTGTCGCTCCGCCTGGGGGCCCGAGACCTGTCGCTCCACCTGGGGGTCTGGCGCCCGCCGCTCCGCCTGAGGGCCCGAGACCTGTCGCTCCGCCTGGGGGCCCGAGACCTGTCACTCCACCTGGGGATCCGGCGCCCGCCGCTCCGCCTGAGGGCCCGAGACCTGTCGCTCCACCTGGGGGTCCGGCGCCCGCCGCTCCGCCTGAGGGCCCGAGACCTGTCGCTCCACCTGGGGGTCCGGCGCCCGCCGCTCCGCCTGAGGGCCCGAGACCTGTCGCTCCACCTGGGGGTCCGGCGCCCGCCGCTCCGCCTGAGGGCCCGAGACCTGTCGCTCCACCTGGGGGTCCGGCGCCCGCCGCTCCGCCTGAGGGTCCGAGACCTGTCGCTCCGCCTGGGGGCCCGAGACCTGTCGCTCCACCTGGGGGTCCGGCGCCCGCCGCTCCGCCTGAGGGCCCGAGACCTGTCGCTCCACCTGGGGGTCCGGCACCCGCCGCTCCGCCTGAGGGCCCGAGACCTGTCGCTCCACCTGGGGGTCCGGCGCCCGCCGCTCCGCCTGAGGGCCCGAGACCTGTCGCTCCACCTGGGGGTCCGGCGCCCGCCGCTCCGCCTGGGGGCCTGATGCCTGTCGCCCCGCCTGGGGGCCCGATGCCTGTCGCCCCGCCTGGGGGCCCGATGCCTGTCGCCCCGCCTAGGGGGCCCGAGGCCTGTCGCCCCTCCTGGGGGCCCGGCACCCGCCGCTCCGCCTGGGGGCCCGATGCCGGTCGCCCCGCCTGGGGGCCCGATGCCTGTCGCCCCTCCTGGGGGCCCGATGCCTGTCGCCCCTCCTGGGGGCCCGATGCCTGTCGCCCCTCCTGGGGGCCCGGCGCCCGCCGCTCCGCCTGGGGGCCCGATGCCGGTCGCCCCACCCGGGGGCCCGGTGCCTGCTGCTCCGCCCGGGGGCCCGGTGCCTGCTGCTCCGCCCGGGGGCCCGGTGCCTGCTGCTCCGCCCGGGGGCCCGGTGCCTGCTGCTTCGCCTGGTAATCCGATGTGCCTCTGCCCGGAGTCCAGCCCGATGTGCCTCTGCCCGGAGTCCAGCCCGATGTGCCTCTGCCCGGAGTCCAGCCCGATGTGCCTCTGCCCGGAGTCCAGCCCGATGTGCCTCTGCCCGGAGTCCAGCCCGATGTGCCTCTGCCCGGAGTCCAGCCCGATGTGCCTCTGCCCGGAGTCCAGCTTGATGTGCCTCTGCCCGGAGTCCAGCCCGATGTGCCTCTGCCCGGAGTCCAGCCCGATGTGCCTCTGCCCGGAGTCCAGCCCGATGTGCCTCTGCCCGGAGTCCTGCCCGATGTGCCTCTGCCCGGAGTCCTGCCCGATGTGCCTCTGCCCGGAGTCCTGCCCGATGTGCCTCTGCCCGGAGTCCTGCCCGATGTGCCTCTGCCCGGAGTCCAGCCCGATGTGCCTCTGCCCGGAGTCCAGCCCGATGTGCCTCTGCCCGATGTGCCTCTGCCCGATGTGCCTCTGCCCGGTGTGCCTCTGCCCGGAGTCCAGCCCGGTGTGCCTCTGCCCGATGTGCTTCTGCCCGGAGTCCAGCCCAATGTGCCTCTGCCCGGTGTCCAGCCCGATGTGCCTCTGCCTGGTGTACCGCTGCCCGGAGTCCTGCCAGGTGTGCCAGTCTTTGATATCCCGCCAGTTACCAGACCCGGGCGGTGGAACATTTTTCCCAGCTAGGACTGTTTGGAGCATCCTGAGGCCGCTCCTTGAGGGGGGGGTACTGTCAGGAATGGACTGGCCAGCAATGGTGCGACTCACCTGACTTTTGATCTGCAGTACCAGGGCTGGCCAGCGGGTGCTCCCAGCAATCAGAGACTCAACTTTGCAGCCAGCTAACACCTGGAACTGATTATGCTGGGGTATTTAAGGGATGGCCAGACCCACAGACTCTGCCTTGGTGTGTGTTTGTCCTGGGCCCTGTATCTGTCCTGCATCCTGTTTCTGTTCCTTTGCTGACCCTCTGTACTACGCTGCTTGCTACCTGTCCTGATCCCTGGCTTGTGACCCTGACCATCCCTCTGCCTGACCCTCTGTACTACGCTGCTTGCTACCTGTTCTGATCCCTGGCTTGTGACCCTGACCATCCCTCTGCTTGACCCTCTGTACTACGCTGCTTGCTACCTGCTGAACCTGGCCTGTGACCCCGACCATTCTCCGCTTGCTCCCCCTGTACCTACCTGCCCAATTGATATTGACCCGGCCTGCCTGATGACGCTTGCTTGTATGTACTGTTATCTGTGGGTGGTTGGTTTGGTTTGTTTGCACTGTATTATGTTTAGTATTGCACTGCGTTTATGTTTGTATTGTTAGTGTTAATAAATTATATTGTTTATCCCATATCTGAAGTCTGCGTTTCCCTGCGTCAGTCACACATCTCTGGTCATACCTGGGAGCCCTGGCAGCATGAGCATTGCTGATTATTATAACAACTGTAATGTCTTTAGCTTCAGTCTGATAACGAGGAATCAGTTTTCAGCTAGGTGATCTTTGGAAACAAAGCCAACGGTAAACCCACTTCTGGACCAAAGTACCCGTACGTCGCTGGAATTTTGGTGGGTATACCAGAGTGATGCCTGCAGCTGCAGCTAACTAGCAGCTTGATTGCTTGTACAAGCAGCGGGAAGGAACGTCTCCCCCTCCCGCAGCTATCTCTGGATCTCCCTCCAGGAGTCCCAAGCGACCAGCCAGAGCGTCTGCAGAATTGGCTTTGATCACCTCTCTTTTATGGTAAACCGGAAATGCTGACTTGACATCACTTCTGGATTACTCAAAAACTTTTGGCACTATTTTTAAAAATCCTAAATTATTAAAAAACACCAATCTTTGTGTTTTGAGTTCTTTCAAGTCCAGAAGAGGGATTTGGGGGTCTTATAGACTCCAGATCCCTCCATATAAAATACCTGTCACGTGTCTATTGCTGTTATAGGGGATGTTTACATTCCTCGTGACAGCAATAAAAGTGGTAAAAAAATGTAAAAATGAAAAGAAAAAAATTAAAGTACCAACCACCCCCTGTGCCTGCGTGCATAGGAGAACACATGCACGCAAAAAGTGATCGGCCCACAACGAACTTCAGATCATGGTCAGTAACTTTAGCACTAGACCTCCTCTGTAAATCTAAAGTGGCAACCTATAAAGGCTTTTAAAATGTCGCCTATGAATAGTAAAATTTATGTTGTTTGTCGCCATTGCACATGCATGCGCAAATTTAAAGTGTGACATGTTTGGTATCTATTTACTTAGCGTAACATCGTCTTTTAGATTTTACAAAAAAATCAAGTTATATATTTTTTTTGCAATAAAATTCAAAACGTGTATTTTTTCCCAAAAATTCCGCTTGAAAAACCACTGCACAAATACCATGTGATATAAAAAAATGCATAAAGCCAACAATTTATTCTCTAGGGCCTCTGCTTTAAAAAATATATAATGGTCGGGGGTTCTAAGACATTTTTTAGCAAAAACATACTAAATATTAAAATGTAAACAAAAACTGCCAGAAATGGCTTAGGACTGAAGTGGGTAAGGTAGGCCACAGATTACTGTATGCAATTTTCTTTGCTGCAACCATGGAATGGAGGAAAGAAAATAGCTCAATTCCCCCATCAACACAGTCAGCTATTGTGTTCTCCTGGCGGGGGGGGGGGAGCCCGCCCAGACAGCAGTCCCTGCTGGGAAAGCACATTGATTACTGCAAGTGACTACAGCCGCTGGCAATATACCCATGCTAACAATCTGACATTCTGTTTGCACCCAATTGGATCGATGGCTGGCTTAAGGTATTCACTTACAGCTACTGATTTCTGTGCTCTGAACACTCTGTTGACGGTATATCTGTAGACACCTTTGATCATATGTGCAATGTTTTGTCAGACACAAAATGAAGCCACACCTGATCAACAAAGGTGTGGGTACTCATATGGCTCAGCACAACCTTTCAGGTCTGGTGGATGGAACCATCTGCCAGCTGTTAAACTCACATTGGGAACAGCCTCCTTGAAACTCCCATTTGTAGCCCGTAGGTTACAGTACAAGGCATACAAATTATCACAATGTCTTAGCTTGAGGTGATTGTAGCCGTATTAGTGCATTTGTGACAGGAACAATTGAGTACTGTCCGTGATACTTTTTTTATTTGCACTAACGTACAATTTTGAGGACAAGCTTTCGGGGAATGTCTCCTTCTTCAGGTCTAAGCAGTACTGAAACAAAGGTTTAGCAGAATGTTGGAAGAGATGTAGGGAATGGGGGAGAGACAACACTAGCAGAGGCAGTCATGCTTGAGCTGATAGTCATAAAACTGTTGGATAATGATTGAGGAATCCCATGTCCAAATTCAGGCCGTTATCTCTTGTATCAAATAGAATTATCATTCTTAAATGAAGAAATCATCATTCTTAATCATCTTCCTAAGAATGATAATTCTATTTGACACAAGAGATAACGGCCTGAATTTGGACATGGGATTCCTCAATCATTACACAGGTCGGCAAAAAAATTTTTTTCAAGAGCTGTTTTGGTTATTCCACGTAATCTTTATGTTTTTTGGTGCGCTGAATCCGAAAATGACCTCCATTTTGTCATAGGACATCACTTTTCCTGACAATTTAGGTAACTATGTTAAATAAGGCAATACCTCAAAAAAAATGGAAATAGACTTATAAAATTAAAGTTTTATTACAATTTTTTCATGAAAATCCTTTTTTGAACTGAAATGAGCTCACCTACACACACTAAACTCGATTATTCTCCCCTGTGAGGCTCCTCTTGGTGCATTTACGCTTGTGAGTAGCATCTGGAATGTCTCTCTGAAGCATCCAACAGTAGTCTGCCATCATTGTAATGCTCCATTTTCCCTGGTATCTCCTTTCCATCTCTTTAATGTCTTGGTGGAATCGTTAACCTTGTTCCTCACTCACAGCTCCCAAATTTTCAGAAAAGTAGTTAAGGTGGGACTGGAGGAAATGCACTTTCAAACTCATCAGGCAACCTAAAGCTTGAAATGCTTTCAGCATTCGTTCGACGATCTTTTTGTAGTGAGGATCTTTGTTATTGCCTAAAAATTTCCGTACGACTTCTTTAAATGCAATCCACCCTTCTTTATGAGGATCTGTCATGGTATTGACAAACTCTTGATCAACTATAAGCCTTCTAATGTCTGGTCCGATGAACACACCTTCCTTCAATTTTGCCTCCGACAGGCCTGGAAACTTGGTGACCAAGTATTTGAAGCATTCTCCATCTCTTGGAAGTGATTTTATGAATTGCTTCATCAATCCCAATTTTATGTGGAGAGGTGGTAGAAGAACTTTATGGGAAGGTACCAAAGTTTCTCGGAGGACATTTTTTTCACCAACTGTTAGCACCCTCGGCTGCCAAGTCTTCTTGGTCCAGTGATTTTGTCGGTCTCGACTGTTCCACAGACACAGAAAACAAGGGTATTTGGTATCCCACCCACTGGATTCTTCAGGAAAGATTAACCCCTTCTACCATTGGAAGCACAGACTCAGGGCTAAGGCTTACACATACAGCATGCTGCTGAGTATCCCAGTAGTCAGACATGTCACTCAGAGCAGCACTTGCATTCACCCTCTTTGCAGGGGGGGGGGGCAGAGATTGTTTACCTGCAAATAACAACAAAGGGCCAGAAGAGAACTAGGGAAATGAGAAAATAGAATTTTGTTTCCCTAAAACTTGCTTAGCTTACAGTTGCAAGAAAAAGTATGTGAACCCATTGGGATTACGTGGAGTTTTGCATGAATTGGGCATAAAATGTGCTCTGAACGTCATCTAAGTCACAATAGAAGAACACAGTCTGCTGAACATAATACTACACAAACATTAGCTGTTGCCATGGTTTAATTGCACATAACATGTAAGCATTCGCAGTGCAGGGAGGAAAAAGTATGTGAGGCCCTAGCTTAATGACTTCTCCCAGAGCTAATTGGAGCCAGGAGTGAGCCAACCTTGACTCCAATCAGTGTGATGATATTGGATGTGTTGCTGACAGCTTTCCTGCCCTTAAAAAACACACACCTGTTTTGGGTTTACTGGTTTCAAGAAGCACTATCTGATGTGAACTATGCCTCGCAGAAAAGAGCTCTCAGAAGACCTACGATCAAGAATTGTTGACTTGCATGAAGCTAGAAAGGGTTACAAAAGAATCTCCAAAAGCCTTGATGTTCATGTGTCCACGGTAAGACAGACTGTCTACAAATGGAGAAAGTTTAGCACTGTTGCTACTCTCCCTAGGCGTGGTCGTCCTGTAAAAATGACTGCAAGAGCACAGCACAGAATGCTGCATGAGGTAAAGAAAAATCCCAGAGTGTCAGCTAAAGACCTACAGAAATCTCTGCAACATGCTAACATTTTTGTTGACACATCTACAATAAGGAAAACATTAAACAAGGATGGAGTACATGGGAAGACACCACGGAGGAAGCCAATGCTGTCCAAAAAGAATATTGCAGCACGTTTGAAGTTTGCCAAAGAGCACCTGGATGTTCCACAGCACTACTGGCAAAATATACTGTGGACAGATGAAACCAAGATTGAGTTGTTTGGGAAGAACACACAACACTATGTGTGGAGAAAAAAAGGCACAGCACACCAACATCAAATCCTCATCCCCACTGTAAAACATGGTGGAGGGAGCATCATGGTTTGGGGCTGCTTTGCTGCCTCAGGGCCTGGACGGATTGTTGTCATTGATGGGAAAATGAATTCCAGAGTTTATCAAGACATTTTGCAGGAAAACGTACAACCATCTGTCTGCCAACTGAAGCTCCGCAGAGGATGGGTGATGCAACAGGACAATGACCCAAAGCATACAAGTAATTCAACAATACGCCTTCTGGAGTGGCCCAGTCAGAGTCCTGACCTCAACCCGATTGAAATGCTGTGGCATGACCTTAAGAGAGCGATTCACACCAGACATCCCAAGAATATTGCTACACTGAAACAGTTTTGTGAAGAGGAGTGGTCCAAAATTACTCCAGATCGTTGTGCAGGTCTGATCTGCAACTACAGGAAATGTTTGGTTGCGGTTATTGCTGCCAAAGGAGGGTCAACCAGTTATTAAGTCCAAAGGTTCACATACTTTTTCCTCCCTGCACTGTGAATGTTTACATGTTATGTGCAATTAAACCATGGCAACATCTAATGTTTGTGTAGAATTATGTTCAGCAGACTGTGTTCTTCTATTGTTGTGACTTAGATAACGTTCAGAGCACATTTTATGCCCAATTCATGCAAAACTCCACGTAATCCCAAGGGGTTCACATACTTTTTTTTCGCAACTGTATATATTGCTGGCCATCAGATTTAAAGTGCTAATTTTTTTTTTACATAACTCGGACAACCACTTTAAGGTTTTTTGGGCATTTTATATCTTAAATGCACTTATGTGAATTAATTAATAGTAATTTGGACTTTAAATTTGGTTAAAAACCCATAATATAAAAAACATACCAAAAATTAAAAAAATGTGATAAATTTGAAGACAATTTTGCATTTTGTGGCAAATCATGACGTCTAGGAGTTTTTTCAATATTTTATTTGTTTTCAGCACACCAAAATACATGGAAATTAGCTGAAAATAATCAAACAGCTTTTTAGTCGCAGACCTGTGTTATCCAACAGTTTTATGACTATCAGCTCAAGCATGACTGCCTCTGCTAGTGTTGTCTCACCCCCCAGACTTTGCTTTTGCTGTATCTTATCTCTGTTTTGTTTTTTTCCCCATCCCCTACATCTCTTCCAACATTCTGCTAAATCTTTGTTTCAGTACTACTTAGACCTGAAGAAGGGGACATTCCCCGAAAGCTTGTCCTCAAAATTGTACGTTAGTGCAAATAAATAAAGTATCACGGACAGTACTCAATTGTTCCTGTCACAATGTCTTAGATAACTGTTGCCCTATAAATGCTAATCAGTGTTAGACTTTCATTTTCTGTCAGTACACTTTGAAGGGACTTTCATTTTCTGTCAGTACAGTTTGAAGGGACTTTCATTTTCTTTCAGTACAGTTTGAAAGAAAAATGTGAACATCATCATCTGCCATGGCACAACACAGGCATGTCAGCCTCAGTACTTTATAATGAAGCCTTATAGCAGGCAGGGGCGGACTGACCATTTGGAAACTCGGGCACTGCCCGAGGGCCCGGGGTCAGTAGGGGGCCCCATGAGATGCCCCTGGTACCTTTTTCATAGGCTTTTTTGAGTTTGGGCAAGGACACAGGGGCCCCATGATCCCCTATTGCCCTGGGGCCCCATGAGTTGTCAGTCCGCCCCTGATAGCAGGGCTGATTTCTGGTGACAAAAAAAGGTCTGTAGTAACCAGATTCCGCATTTCATGTTCACAGTACAGGCCAATAATGGTTTGGTTACTATGAATACAGTTCAATCTTTACTTTGCTTCAATGCCCAGTTACAAAATGATATTTCCAGCTCAGGAGACATCAAGATATTAGCAATAGATATTAGCAAGCAGAACAAGGCATGCTATATTTCTTCCAGCTGGCATCCTTCTTTGCTTAGGTGTTTCCACTGGGAATCACTTATGAAATCTTGAGACCTAACGGGTCGAATGTACTGTATATTACCATCAGGAGGTCACAGGAAGACTGCTGTGTATTTATAAAAATCACACAAAATGAGGCATGAAAATAGGCAGCACAGTGGCTAAATGGTTAACACTTCCGCCTAGCATCAGTAGGGCTGTTGGTTTGAAACCCAAATACAGCCCTACCTGGCTGGAGTTTGCATGTTCTCCCTGTGCCTGTGTAAGTTTCCTTCTACACTCCAGTCTGGTAGGTTAATTGGCTCTTGTCTAAGCTGGCCCTAGTATGTGTATGTATGAATGTGAGTTAGGGACTTTAAATTGTCAGTACATATAATAAATAAATAAATGTAGCTCTGATACTACAGACCTTGTTTATTGTAGACCAGTTTAGGGAAGCACATAGTGTGATGTGTTGTAAGAAATCTCTATGTGGACTGGTTGTACTGAAAGTATGGTTCAGAAGATCAATGTGCTGGACACCCATACTTCACAGCTTGTTCTTACCTTCATTGGAGGGTACTTGTGATAGGGAGCTGCACCCGTAGCTAATTCAATTGCCGTAATTCCGAAACTCCACATATCAGCTTTAAAGTCATATCCTCGAACCTAAGGAATCATTGATTAAATGTACTGATTAATGACAAATTTAGGTTTCATGATATAATCAAAACAAATTAAGTAGGCATAGCTAGAGACAACATTTATGGCAAGCAATCAAATGACTACCAGTATTTTCTTAAAGTGACCCTGTTGCTAGACAAAATGTTTTAAAACTGGTTGCCTGTAAAGAAAAGCATTATTACTCACCTATCCCACTGTTCTCTTGAAGAGCTACTGCTGCCAAAGGATCTTCTGCATCCAACACACATCACAGTTTAGAACCCTAGCCCCTAAACAGCATGCTGTGGTTTCACACACTGGACAAGTTAATAATAAAGTATATGTAGACCCCCATCCTGTAAAACAACCCATTCGGTTTAAAATAGAAATGAAAGGCAACAAATATGTGTATACACATACAAAACATTATAAATACTTTTTTTCCATTTTTATAAGTGATCACATTCCCTCTGTTTTCAGTTGCATACGAGCTGGGGGAGGAGAAGCAGCAGCACACTGATCTTCCAAAATATAGGCTGTGCAAAGGAGGGGGGTGTCAGGTCAGATCATTGGAAGAGAGCACACCGAGTTCCCAGCACAGCTAGAGAACTAACCACACCATGCTCTCATGCTTACTGTGGTCAGTTTTTAAATAGGATAGCAGAGGGGTTGGCAGGAACACCAGGGATTTCACACAAAGGAAGCACAATACTTTTTTTGTACAAGTACATGGTACAGCAGGCACATATCAGCAATATTAAATGTTGGGATTTCATGTTCTTTAACTCTTTCCAATATAGCAACAGAGTCGCATGTACAAACTAGTGCTATATAACCAAACCCTTGCCTACCTGTTCCATTACTTCTGGGGCCATCCAGCAGGGGGTGCCAACAAAGGTTTTTCTTACTTTATTCCTGGTGACATCACCACCTGTTGCTAAAAATGAACTAACACCAAAATCTGAAAATAAATAAATATACACGATAAAATAAATAAGTATGCATACAATCTATACATCAATGTTTAATGACAATATTTAAAGGTAATTTCCCATAAAATAATTTAGAAATATCTGCTTTGATAGTGACCCATCCATGACCATAGACCTTAGAATGGTCTCCATCCTGCAACAATTCTTTCATAAATATCAGCAGTCTACAGTACTTGAGGGTTTATAGTGGTACTTTTGGTACACTGACATCCACAGTTACAACAAAGGCACTAGTCTTTCCAGCACACACAGTTTTAATGCAAGGGTGTTGCAAAGCGCTCGGGGCCCCTTTGAGCTCCCCAAGCTTGAAGTTTACTGTTACTCTACTTTGTTTTATTATGAAGCTAATATCTTTGGAGTACCAGGAATCCCAGGAATATGCTGAAGTAAATAAAAGTGCAAATAAAGCCAGCCATTGACAGTCAGTTCAGCAGGGACAGCTGAGATTCGAACTATCAACCCAAGTTGATAGATTGATCAACTTGGGTACAATCAGCCTGACGATTAGCAATTATTGCTAGTAGCTATTATAGCTGGTAGCCATGATCCCTATGTTCTTCCAGCAGGGAATGGCTCCCCAAGCCGGGAGAACACAATGGCTCTGCAGAAGGAATTCCTCCTTCAACACTGATTATGTTAATGGACAATCGAGCAGTTTTCTTTCCTGTAACCTGTGATTGCAGGAAAGAAAATTGCTCTGTCTATGGCCAGCTTAAAGATTTAATTACCTACGGAACTATCGTTAAAGTGGTTGTAAACCCTTACATATACCTAGTGACGTGACTGGTCTCAGGGGATACACACAGATGAAACATATCCTCCTACATAATTTGTGCCTTTCTATCTGCAGTCCTCACTGTTCAAAGTTTAAAATTTATAAGGCTTGTCTGAGAGTTCAGAAAAAATGGGGCGGAGTGATGAAAGTACACACTGTAGAGCACAGTGTGAAGAGCTCTGAGAGCTGATTGGAGGAAAGAGACACACCCACCCTCCACACAGCTCACAGCAACAGAGCTGAGGCTATCACTCTTCTAGAGGTCCCACCGCTGTCACCATGTTTCTCTTGATGTCAGGAAAACCTATTTGATGTCATGCTAATAGCAGAGGAATGGAGCAGCAGACAGAAATGACACTTAGGGCTCTTAAGCCAATGGTCACATCAAAGCCAATTTAAAAATCAGGTGACCTGCCGATTTCAGTTGCGATTTGCAAGACATCTGACACAGATGTCTATGCAAGTCGCAACAAAAGTAGTGCATGTACTACTTTAGAAATCAGTGCGGCTCCAACCAAGTCGGAACCACATTGATATGACCGCTCTAATTGCAGACAAAAGGGACGCCAAGTCGCACCCGATGTGACCGGGGTGTAATTGAGATACTATAGAGGGAAATGCTTTATTTATATTTCATGTCTGAGGTTTACAACCACTTTAAGGCTCCGTGCACACTAGCGGTTTTTAAATGCTCAGGAAAAAAAAATGCTGGAGGAAAACATTGATAATAGAGCTTTTATGCATGCTTGTGTGTTTAAGTAGCATTTAGAAGAGTTTAGGAGCATTTGGAGCGTTAGCCATTTATTAGCCATTTTACAGTACATGAAGAAAAACATTTTTTTCTCCTGCTCCTAAATGCTGAAACTTGAAAAACGCTTCTAGCATAAAATAGTGTGCATGGACACTAAGGATAAAACTATTAGCTTCTAGGAGCAGAAGAAAATGCTCATAATAGCTTCTAGGGGCTTAAAAAATGCTAGTGTGCATGGGGCCTAAGTTTCATGATGCAGTGCAGGAGCTACAAAATTTAAAACAAAATGTTGATCTATGGAAGTGAGGGAGTTTTACAAGCAGGCAAAATATACCATTATTACAGAGGAAAAGGACACACATTCATGTTCTGTATTTTTTTGTCTTTGATCTCTCCTAAGCTGGTTACACATTATACAATATTTTTGTACAATTTCCTCTACCCAGGGCTTTTTTTCAGTGGGAACGCAGTTCCGGCACCTGGAGCACTGAATGTATGTAACGGCAAGGGGTGCTGAGGTGTTCTGGAAGGTCGATTGATGCTGGCTGCTGCCGAATCTATTGTCACTGGAGGGGGTCTATTTTTGTGTCTATTGTTGCTGGGGAGGACTCATGTTGCTGGTGGGGGATTTATTGTTCCCGGGGAGGTCTCTTGTTGGTGGGGGATCTATTGTTGCTGGGAAGGTCTTTTGTTGCTGGTGGGGGATCTATTGTTGCCGGGGAGGTCTCTTGTTATTGGTGGGGGATCTATTGTTGCTGGAAAGGTCTCTTGTTGCTGGTGGAGGATCTATTGTTGCTGGGGAAGTCTCTTGTTATTGGTGGGGGATCTATTGTTGCTGGGAAGGTCTCTTGTTGCTGGTGGGGGATCTATTGTTGTTGGTGGTGGATCTATTGTTGCTGGGGATGTCTCTTGCTATTGGTGAGGGATCTATTGTTGCTGGGAAGGTATCTTATTGCTGGTGGGGTATCTATTGTTGCTGGGGAGGTCTCTTGTTGCTGGTGGGGGGTCTAGTGTTGCTGAGGAGGTTTATTGTTGCTGGTGGAGGATATATTGTTGCTGGCAGGGTCAATTGTTGCTGGAAGGGATCTACTGTTGAGGGAGAGGTCTATTGTTGCTAGGGTAGTATTTTGTAGCAGGGGTCCTTTGTTTCTGGGGGCAGGTCTATTGTTGCTGGCTGCATAAGAACTATTTTACTGCTTTTCTTGTTATAATTAACAAATTCTATACAAATTGCTTAGCACCACAAAATGACACTTGGCTCTGTATTCTCTAAAAGGAGCTCTACTGGGAGGTGGGTATGGGGTGGAACCAAGGGATGGTGCTCGGAGGTGGGTAGGGGGTGGAACCAAGGGACAGTGCTCGGAGGTGGGTATGGGGTGGAACCAAGGGACGGTGCTTGGAGGTGGTTAGGGGGTGGAACCAAGGGACGGTGCTCGGAGGTGGGTATGGTGTGGAACCAAGGGACGGTGCTCGGAGGTGGGTATGGTGTGGAACCAAGGGACGGTGCTCGGAGGTGGGTATGGTGTGGAACCAAGGGACGGTGCTCGGAGGTGGGTATGGTGTGGAACCAAGGGACGGTGCTCGGAGGTGGGTAGGGGGCGGAGGCAAGAAGTGACTCAGAAGTAGGGAGTTCCTGCACCTTTTCTCTGAGAAAAAAAGCCCTGGATTTACCAAAACCATATAATATGAGGTCAAACCTAAACACTTTCAAACTGTATACAATCAGGCAATCCCTTGCATTACATAGTTGAAGGTAAATGGAACAAGAACATTGTATAAAGTGTAGTCAGCTTTAATCTAGCGAGTAATCAAAGAACCTGTGGAAACCTGAGGTCAATTCATGGATACAGTGATATAAAGGATACATCTCTCCTCAGCTTCCCATTTCCTAATGATATAAATCAGTAATATACTGAAAGAACATTTTTGTCCGTTATGCTTATTATATCATTTTTCTCCCGTCTTATATATTCTAGCTCAAATTTCTCTAAGGAATTAAATTACTTGGGGTCTCCTAATACATCTTCCTTGATAAAGTCCTAAGGACTTTTTTTCTAGACAAACTCCCTTACTTATCCATTTCACTTTAATTCAAGAAAGCACAAAACCTAACCGTAGTTTCAATTACTCCTATTTTCTGTCAGCTCTTGTAAATCATATTTATTATAGATATTAATGCTTGTACTCTTCCACTCTAACCATCTCGAATAAAACCAAAATATATTCCAAGTCTAAAGAAATTAAAAATTTACTTTCATCAAACACTGGGCATTTAGATTGACACTGGGGACAAACCCTGCTGACCGTTCCATTTACTAAGAGCTGATTCACACATGTGCGGTTGTTTCACAGCTGATTGACACAGTAGCTGTTCACAGGTTCACGTCAGGTTTACATCAGGTTCAGGACAGGATTAGCTCAGGATCGTATCCTGCTCACATATGTCAGGTTTAGGAACAGTTCCCATAGAAGTCAATAGCCTGTAATCCGCACCTGAACCTGAACCCACTGCTCAGAAATCATACAGGACTCTTTTTAAAAGCATACTGAATCCGCACCGCCAGTGCACCGAACATATGTGAACAGGCACCATAGGAAGCAATGGTAATTCACATGTCATGCGGACTGGAATCGGTTCAAACCGAATCCAATCTGCATATATGTGAATGGGAACTAAATGTCCAATGCCCAGGGCTGCTGTTAAAAACCATGTGGCCCTATACAGCCAACTTGACAGGGCCCTCCACCCCAAGAAAAACAGTTTACTATGCTTTATTTACGAATGAACACAGTGAGTGATCAGTAATGATTGGTCATTGTGTTCATAAAGGGAAAGGAAGGGGCTGGTACATGTGACTTATTTACCGGACCCTTCCCCCACTCTCCATCTTGAAGGATCCTATTATGTGCTTGCAGCTGCTGGTGGGAAGGAGAGGAGAGAAGTCTGCAGCACTGCAAGGGTGGGGGCACAAAGGGGAAACTGGCAGGGTGAAAAGTATGGTGCACAGGTAGGGTGATGGGTGCAGTGAGGGGACAATTACTGGAACTGATCCCCTGCATGGGTTACTCTGCAGCAGCTGAAAGGAAGCAGAAGGGAGAGGAGAAGAAGCCAGATTTCAGCTGCTGCAGGGAGAGCCATACAGAGGATCAGTTCCAGTAATTGCCCCTCCTGCCATACCAATCACCCTCCTTGCCCAAATCCAATTCACCCAGCTGCCTGGGCCCCCCTGCTGGCCTGGGCCCCATACAGGAGGACTGGTGGTACCCCCTTATCCACAGCCCTGCCAACGCCAGTGTCCTCTATGTCTGAATAGCACTTGGTTTGAGAATGTGAAATGGTAAAGTGATATTATAGGTCATTATTAAATGTTATACATGCCTGCTCTTTGCAGTGGTTTTGCTCAAAGCAGCCCTGATCCGCCTCTTCTCGGGTCCTCTGCTGGCTCTCCTGGCTCCTCCCACCTGCTGAGTTCCCCCAGAGCAAGCAGCTTGCTATGGGGGCTCCTGAGCCACTGCTCTGCGTGTCCATTCGCACAGTGGTTCAGCCTCGTCCCTGCTCTCTCCTCATAGGCTTATTGGCTGTGATTGACAGTAGCAGGGGCCAGTGGCTCCTGCTGTCTCAACCAATGAGGAGGGAGAGTCCCGGGAGAGCCACTGCTCTCATGCACATCGCTGAATCGATAAGGGGTTCAGGTAAGTATTAGGGGGGCTGCTGCACACAGAAGGTTTTTTTACCTTCATGCATAGAATGAATGAAGGTAAAAAACCTTGAGCCTTTACAATCACTTTAAGTTCAATGTTCCTGAACAACACTCTCTCCCTGTTCCAAATCTGTGTAATCTGATCTGCTGTTCAGTTCTTTTTTTTTTTCAAATGATCTATATAGAGAATGCCATCTGTTGGTTGCAAGTGGTAAATATAAAATATACAGTATATTCAATAAAGGAGTCTTGTAGATTCTCTTTAAAGACAATCACCTTGCCCATTATAAAGTCCCCCCTTCACCCATTGATATGCAATTCTTGTGCTTCTCCGCCATTTCATTTGTCTGTAGGAGACTTTGGAAATATTTCATATTTCTGGATAAATGGAGCATATAATCTCCCCTTCTTCCCAAAATGCAGTGCTCAGGCCTAGGTAGGCAATCACCAGACCAAAGCACTGGTATGTGGGGAAGAATACATAGGATTAGACTTGGCACTCCATCAGATGCAAGGAGCAGTGGGGGTGTTACAATGTGTTTACTTACAACTGAGGATTGACCATTTTTAATGTGCTTATCCTCATACTATGTTATCTGCAGAGTGCAGGACCCCAATAAAAATCTATTTTAAAAAGGAGCAGTGGGAGAGCACATCTAAGGCATCAGTGTTGGGGGGGAAGGTGGAGTGCTTCATCAAGATAACCATTCCCTTTGTTCAAGGCAGTACTCTCTAAAAAGGTACAGCTATTCAAAACAAAAATTCAAGCCTTAAAGTGGTATTAAACCCAAAAACAAAAATGTATTATATTGCAGCTTACCAGTTCTTAGATGAGGTGGCTGCATTCGATTTCCTCTTTTAGCCTCTTTTTTTTTTACTTTACTTTTTTACTTTTTACTTTTACTTTTGACCTGGTTATTTGGCCAGTGAGTATGATATTTTTAAACGTCCTTCGACAGACCAAACTGTGTGGCAAAAGTGGCAGTTAGAGGGTTGAGACAAACCAATTAGCACTGGCAGGGGTGCTTACAATGGTGAGCTTTTATTCACTTAGGTAAAACCTTTATCTCAAAAAAATGTTGCTCTAACTGCTTAAACAGTGTTAGCTGGCTTTTGTCTTTAATTTGTCTAATCCTGCTGGTGCATCTAACACTACCCTCTCTCCAGACTGACAATCCTGCTGTCGAGTGCCCCCAAGCAGCTTGCTATGAGGAATCCCAGCATGCGCACTCCTCACCCACTGCTCTATGTGTCCTTTCACTCATGGAGCCGTGGCTTGGCCATGCCCCCCCCCTCTTCTTATTGGCTCCCACTGCTGTCTCAGCCAATGAGGAGAGGGAGTCCCAGGACAGCCAAGACTCCAGTGCATATCGCTGGATTGAGAGGGGACTTAGGTGAGTATTAGGGGGGCTGAGGGGGAGGGGGGGGATGCTCCACAGAGAAAGTTTTTTACCTTCATGCATAGAATGCATGAAGGTAAAAAAAAGCTTGAGCCTTTACAACCACTTTTAAAGATTTGTAAGCTGCAATAATTTACATGTTAGTTTTTGGGTTTAAATCCGCTTTAAAACATAGGCATGGACAACAAACCTTTTTAGGGTTTCTATTTTTTATCCAAGCATGGTTTACCAAACACCATGCCTCCTGGATGGTAGATATAAAGCCTAACTGGTTGATATTTAATATCACCGGGTACTCTAAGCAATTTTCCAGTTGTACATGTGACATTATTGGAATATGGCTCTGCTGTATTAAATAAAACTTAGATTAAAGCTCAACTCTGGCCAGAAAAACATACATTTAAATATATTCCTTAAGGACCTATTCACACCACCCTACGTACCCCAACGTACACATTTTCATATGCTGTGGAGTGTAGCAGAGGGCTGTGTGAGGCAGCCAATTTAAAATCAATAGTCTGCAAAGGACGAAAATGTAATACTTGTTGCATTTTTTCAGTGCATCATGGTACATATCATGCATTATGAGCTGCAGTAGGTCGCAGCATTGTGGAGGTGGAGATGGAGTGGCACCACAGCACACCAACACACATATAGATATGTGAACGGACCTTAATCTACCCTCTCTGTCTCCAGATGGCTTTGTAAACCCAGATATTACCCTAATGTAATAAACTCAGAAATAACCTTAAAGAAGAGCTCCAGTCTCCTGTTTAAAAATACAAAAACAGTTGCTGCTGACTTTTATTAAACAGCCACCCACCTGTCCCACAATCCAAATTTGTACTCACCCCAGCTGTTTTCACCTCCCATCTTGTGTCCCCAGCACTGGCATCATCTAGCTGTGACAGCTTGCGGCTTCCCAGCTGGGTGCCCACTGTGCATGCGTGAGCCTCACTGCGCATTGTGAATGGTCCTGCACTCTTCTGGGACCTGTCATGTGGGGGGGGGGATACTTCCTCTTTTGGTTGTAGCTGTGCTTTAATAAAAGTAGCAGTGACATTATTACTGGGCTGCACATGGCATGGTTTTGGAGACCAGAGTGGTTAGAGGCACCCAGAAAGTCCACCCCCTACAACCTGCCTACAGAAAACTATGGGGGGGGTGGATACAAGACCGTTGAGCCTGAACGAAAGAGGTCTTAAAAGGTCTCCTCTCCTGTTCCAAACTAACTATACTGTGTGAAAAAGATGTTTATACTTACCTATTTTCAGCCCGCTCTGATCACGTGGTGTGACTCCCCTGTGTCAGACAACTGAGGTTGAAGGGGAGAGGAGGGACTGCCAACAACAGCCAGGCCCTCCTTATGCTTACCTGAGCCCAATCTCAATCCAGCGATGTGTAAAGCAGTGCCTCTCTATGCTCTCTCCCTCCTCACAGGATAGAGAGGCAGCAGTGGGAGCCATTAGCTCCTGCTGCGGTTAATCAAATCCTGTGAGCAGGGAGTGGGGGGTGTGGCCACACCGCGCTGTCTGTGTCTACATAGGCAACATGGCTTAGGATCGAGCCCTTACGAGTGCCCGCATAGAAAGGTATGGGGGCACTTGCCAACTTGCCAAAGAAGTGGAGCCAGAAGCCCTGGTGGGGGATCCCAGATGAGGAGGATCGGGGCTTCTCTGTGCAAAACCACTGCACAGAGCAGGCAAGTATAACATTTTTTTTTTTTAAAGAAGATTTATAATCACTATAAATTACCTGCTATCTGTACTGATCCATCTTCTCCCAAAAGGATATTACCAGCCTTTAAATCCCTGAGAGGAGAAATTAAAAAGAATTGTAATTTTGCACAGAACACTTCTTTCTTATAGACAAAGTTTGCTCTTAGTTAATTGCATTGAAGGAAAAAGTCATCAGTTTCAATATCCTTAGAGCCCAGCTTTCTGCTTGTGACTCACAGAGGAAATAAGATTAAAAAATGTGTTTGGGCTTTGATCTGCATTATTATATTACTTTGCCATGATTCACAGCAGGTCAATCATAACCGAATAAAATAAGCCCAATACCTTGCTTTTATTAATGTCGATTAAAAGCCCTGTTCACTACCCTCATATTTTTCTGAAGATAAAATGCTCAGGGCAAAAATGAAGTTGGTTGAAGAATTCCAGGTATGGATATTATTACCTAGTTATACTGGTCCAGCTTGGGCCAATGTAACTATGCATTTATCATACCAGTGGGACCCCTCTAGAAGCTGGAAATCACTGTAGTAAACACCGCTACTACAGTGATCCCCACTAGCTTCTGGGTCCTGTGTCAAGCAGCTGCCCTGCTGCATTGTGAGCACAGAAGGTCACCTACTCAGCATAAGCACCATTCAGAAATCACTCTGCATTTCCTCAATAAATGCACAGTGGTCTCTGATTGGATGAGGTGAACACTATGCTCTCCACCTACAGGTGAAACTCAAAAAATTAGAATATCGTGCAAAAGTTCATTTATTTCAGTAATGCAACTTAAAAGGTGAAACTAATATATGAGATAGACTCATTACATGCAAAGCAAGATAGTTCAAGACGTGATTTGTCATAATTGTGATGATTATGGCTTACAGCTCATGAAAACCCCAAATCCACAATCTCAGAAAATTAGAATATTGTGAAAAGGTGCAATATTCTCGGCTCAAAGTGTCCCACTCTAATCAGCTAATTAAGCTATAACACCTGCAAAGGGTTCCTGAGCCTTTAAATGGTCTCTCAGTCTGGTTCAGTAGGAATCACAATCATGGGAAAGACTGCTGACCTGACAGTTGTGCAGAAAACCATCATTGACACCCTCCATAAGGAGGGAAAGCCTCAAAAGGTAATTACAAAAGACGTTGGATGTTCCCAAAGTGCTGTATCAAAGCACATTAACAGAAAGTTATGTGGAAGTGAAAAGTGTGGAAGAAAAAGGTGCACAAGCAGCAGGGATGACCACAGCCTGGAGAGGATTGTCAGGAAAAGGCCACTCAAAAGTGTTTTCAAATTCAGCAGGGGATCAAATACTTATTTTCTTCACTGTATGTCTCAGTCCTTGTACCCACAAACTAGTCTGTACAGTAATTACTGTGCGGTAAACAAGAGCCTTACAAACTCCCATAAATTTCAGGACAAAATATAATTTGTAAAAACTCTTCTATTACATATACTTTCTGCCTAAGTCAACCTTACAGAAGAGCACTGAGGGGTGACTTAGCAGTCAGGAGCACGGATATCAGTACCGTATAGACTGCAGGGGTCATCTCCCCTGTTGAAAAATGAACTCTAGACCTCTGATCATCCCCCTGCTAAAATTACCCCCTCACACAACGGATCAGCACCAGATCCACAAGGTACCGCTCTAGGCCTCAGATCAGTCTCCCCCCTTCCAGGGGTTACCCCCCCAGATTTCCCCTTTCAGTACCTGATACAGGTACACAGGGTTTAACCTGAAAGAAACCAATACATTCCTCAAGAATTGATAGGCATTTTAGGTGCACAGGAAGTTAATAGGACACTGGATTTCAGGCATGATAAAAAGGTACTCCTTAAGGTTAGCAGTCAAGACATGCTCAGAAGTAATATCTTTTCAGGTTGTTAATCTTCTTAGAAACTTCTAAGCATCCAAAAGAACATAGCAAACCACAAGACTGTCCTTGAAGGTAGACGCTATACCCCCTGAGGTTACTAATCGGGGGTAAATCCTTGGTGGTATGGAACCAAATGATTGGGGTGTGGGACTGGATCTCTAATTATTATCAAAAAAATTGAATTCTCTGCATTTTTAAACCTGAAATCAAAGTGTAAAAATCTATTTGATGTGTCAAGTAACATTTTCAGTAACTGGACCTGTTCTGATTGCACAAAAACAGAAGCAAAAATCTCATTCTTTGAGATACGTTTGTGTATTTGTAATTTTCCATTATTTAATAAAAAAAAACGATAAAATTCCTATAATCTTTTTTCAGCTGATTTATTCCAAGTTATCCATATATAAAATAAAATTTAAAAAAAGCTATTGTTCTTATGAAGTCGTACTGGTACCTAAACAGGATAGTGAGTAATTTGTCAATCTGGCTAATTGGGTATTCATATCAGTCAATGCAATGGAGGCCTATACCTGTAAATAGAGATGAGCCCAAGTATGTTCAGATCTGGCCCAAACCCAACTGAGCTATACATCCAGAAAGCTGCATGTATACACGTATCTTGTATTTGCATGGCTATGGGGTGTGGAATGGCTCAGCCATGTATGATTGGTTTTGTGCACTGACAGCTTTCTGTGGAAATAGCTTAGGTGGGTTGAGACCAGGATCTGAATATACCTGTCATTTTTGATTGCAAGGAATGTAAAACATCTGCTCCAAAGGCTCGTTGCCACCAACATGGTAAAACATGTGCATCGCTGCAATGTATGGTAGGGCAATGTATGCACATTAATGTTTTGTGGTGCCATTAATTTGAGGAGGCACCCCAATGGACACACTGTAGCACACCACAATGCATGATGTGTGCTCCTGACTCCTAGGCAATATATATATATATATATATATATATATATATATATATAAATACACACACATATATATTTTTTATTCGTTATTAAAATACCAAAAACTATGAAAGTAAAAAGCAACCACTTGCCATTGCAGATATCATTGCTTGATAAGCTATGTAAGACAATACACTAGACTGCTGCTGTTTTTCTAGGACTTCTAAACATGTTAGACTGACATTCTGATTTTTGTTAGCTTCAATACTCTAACCCCTCCATAGCAAGGCAAGTTGGTTTTATTAAAAAGAGTCCACTAATGGCTCTAATGATGGGAGTTAGGATAAAAAATCTAGGCTGCCACTGATGATCTTTCCTTCTGAAAAAGCTAGTTGCTTGGCTGTCATAACCATTCTGTGGATTAAATACTGAACATTTGACTAATAAACTTAGAACAAGTATAGATAGAAGGATTTTTGCCTCTTTTCTTAGACAACTGTTTGCTGCAAGCCTATTCATAGTCAACTGAAACAAATATCCACAGAAGGAGGGCCAGACCAAATACAGTCAGGTCCATAAATATTGGGACATCGACACAATTCTAACATTTTTGACTCTATACACCACCACAATAGGTTTGAAATGAAACGAACAAGATGTGCTTTAACTGCAGACTGTCAGCTTTAATTTGAGGGTATTTACATCCAAATCAGGTAAACGATGTAGGAATAACAACAGTTTGCATATGTGCCTCCCACTTGTTAAGGGACCAAAAGTAATGGGAAAATTGGCTTCTCAGCTGTTCCATGGCCAGGTGTGTGTTATTCCCTCATTATCCCAATTACAATGAGCAGATAAAAGGTCCAGAGTTAATTTCAAGTGTGCTATTTGCATTTGGAATCTGTTGCTGTCAACTCTCAAGATGAGATTCAAAGAGCTGTCACTATCAGTGAAGCAAGCCATCATTAGGCTGAAAAAACAAAACAAACCCATCAGAGAGATAGCAAAAACATAAGGCGTGGCCAAAACAACTGTTTGAAACATTCTTAAAAAGAAGCAACGCACCGGTGAGCTCAGCAACACCAAAAGACCCGGAAGACCACGGAAAACAACTGTGGTGCATGACCGAAGAATTCTGGTGTAGAAAACAACCTTCACAACAGTTGGCCAGATCAAGAACACTCTCCAGTAGGTAGGTGTATGTGTGTCAAAGTCAACAATCAAGAGAAGACTTCACCAGAGTGAATACAGAGGGTTCACCACAAGATGGAAACCATTGGTGAGCCTCAAAAACAGGAAGGCCAAATTAGAGTTTGCCAAACGACATCTAAAAAAGCCTTCACAGTTCTGGAACAACATCCTATGGACAGATGAGACCAAGATCAACTTGTACCAGAGTGATGGGAAGAGAAGAGTATGGAGAAGGAAAGGAACTGCTCATGATCCTAAGCATACCACCTCATCAGTGAAGCATGGTGGTGGTAATGTCTTGGCGTGGGCATGTATGGCTGCCAATGGAACTGGTTCTCTTGTATTTATTGATGATGTGACTGCTGACAAAAGCAGCAGGATGAATTCTGAAGTGTTTCGGGCAATATTATCTGCTCATATTCAGCCAAATGCTTCACAACTCATTGGACGCTTCACAGTGCAGATGGACAATGACCCAAAGCATACTGCAAAAGCAACCAAAGAGTTTTTTAAGGGAAAGAAGTGGAATGTTATGCAATGGCCAAGTCAATCACCTGACCTGAATCCGATTGAGCATGCATTTCACTTGCTGAAGACAAAACTGAAGGGAAAATGCCCCAAGAACAAGCAGGAACTGAAGACAGTTGCAGTAGAGGCCTGGCAGAGCATCACCAGGGATGAAACCCAGCGTCTGGTGATGTCTATGCGTTCCAGACTTCAGGCTGTAATTGACTGCAAAGGATTTGCAACCAAGTATTAAAAAGTGAAAGTTTGATTTATGATTATTATTCTGTCCCATTACTTTTGGTCCCTTAACAAGTGTGAGGCACATATGCAAACTGTTGTAATTCCTACACCGTTCACCTGATTTGGATGTAAATACAAATTAAAGCTGACAGTCTGCAGTTAAAGCACATCTTGTTCGTTTCATTTCAAATCCATTGTGGTGGTGTATAGAGCCAAAAATGTTAGAATTGTGTCGATGTCCCAATATTTATGGACCCGACTGTAGTAAAGGATATTATTGCCTGTAATGATGGCACTATTGGTGACTGACTGATCCAGTTATTTCTTACCCATACAGATGAATAGAGGATACACAAACTTGCACTTAAGTCCATTCAAGTTTTGACTAGATCCTAAGATCTGAAGGAGGGGTCTTTTGATCCCCGAAATGTGTTTGATGTTTTAGGTGTGAACTGTTGAAGCCATTTGGACTATTTGGTGTGGAGCTCCTTCTGGGATTCTTTATTTTAATTGACCTTCTGGGTACCCACTGGAGGGTAGCCCTGCTCTATACGAGCTGCCTAACCAGAGCCAATGAACTCTCTGAATGATTCTTTTCCTTTCACTGCTCTGCACAAACAAGTGTCCAAGTCCCAGGGGCTCGCGGATGTGTCTATTTCAGAAGTATTAAAGACACAGCCAGACACCTAGCACTTTCATGCAGCCCCATATTTCTGTCAGGACCAATGTTCTGTAAGTGAAAGAAAATGGAAGAGCTTCCAAGAAAACATTTCCAAGTCCACCCTCTAATACCATTAAGAATATAAAACTCCATTACACTGAAACTACTTCTGTATTGCATTTACTGTTGGACAAAATCTCTTCTCTCTTTTTTCATTTATGTTCCATTGCTGACTTTGT
Organism: Staurois parvus; assembly: GCF_062004578.1. Lineage (NCBI taxonomy): Eukaryota > Metazoa > Chordata > Amphibia > Anura > Ranidae > Staurois > Staurois parvus. The sequence continues at coordinate 16,307,745 of NW_028317827.1, forward strand.
TGGAACTGTCCCCATGTAACATTTCTTTTCTGTCCTCAATCTTCTGGTTAGAAGGACAGCCAGCATCATACAGCACATTTCCTTTAAGCCCAGCCAGCACAGTGATGAGCTCTCCTCTCTGTCACTCTGCTTTCTCCTCCTATCAGCGTGCTCCTGGCCAGCACCTGAACTGATTGACTCCTTGTGCTGCTTCTTCCTCTCACACTAATACTAGGCTAATACTAGGCCAAATTAGATAGTTACACAGCTTCCATTTTCAGAGCATATTTATTAATGTAATATTAAATTAGTGACTGCTTTGATTTTTATTTACTATAAAAAAAAAATTAAAAGTTGTGAATTAGGACATTTTTTTTAAAAAAAAGTCATCATGGCAATTACCACAAAATCATATAAAAGTCTAGCTCTGTGGGAATGGAATGTGTGGGCATTGCAGTGAATTTGTAATTAAGTCCCTTGGAACCCCAACCAGCATACCTCTGTATATTGTGCTCCAGTCTCAGTGCAAGTCCCTCACTGGAGGTCAGCAAGTGTAGGCAGAAGATACCTCCCAATACACAAATCAACCAGTAATGGAATCAAAGGGCCCTTTACCAGTTCATTTAATTGCACAACTTTGTCTGGCCATTAGTCAAGGATTGGTATAATCTGGGCAAACCGATCTAGTGATCACTCGTGCCAATGATTCAACTCTCAGTCCCACCCAGGGGGATCCAATGTGTCTACTGTTCCCCTAGTTACCCCAGATTTTCTAGTCCTAGAAGAGACTACAACAGAAACAGTATCTTGGTAGCTGAACACTGCATGTCAGCTCTCAGGAGGGTCACTAGCTTCTGCTACCTGGACACACAGGGGCGGACTGACAACTCATGGGGCCCCCGGGCAATAGGGGATCATGCAGCCTCTGTGTCCTTGCCCAAACTCAAAAAAGCCTATGAAAAAGGTACCAGGGGCATCTCATGGGGCCCCCTACTGACCCTGGGCCCTCGGGCAGTGCCCGAGTTTCCAAATGGTCAGTCCCCCCCTGTGGACACAATCCCACAATCATTGGTGAAATGCTGGAGCAGCTTCACATACTACTACACAATCCTTCCTGCTCACAGCACTGGACTTTACATAGGACATGATCATGTAGCCCAGAATGGAGACTGATGATAAAAGCAGAGAGGAGCCCCGCATCAGTGGGATTGATGAGAGAATAGGAAATTATATTATCATAAGACACCCCTAGATAAATGTTCATTCTGCAGTGAAATTCTACAGCAGCACTGTCCCCTGTCACTCTGTGTATAGGAGATTCTGAGATGGACACGGAGTTTTAAATTAAGCAAAAAAAATATTTGTTTTGTTTATAATCTGTCCATTAGTTGTCAGCATCTAACTTCCAGCACTGCAGGTAGGAGAGCTGATTCCCTTACTTTCTGTTACAAAACATATCAAATAAAAATGCCACATTATAAACTCTCCCAAAATGACATTTTTTTGTGAAAGTGAACACCCCATGTTGATCTTATATTATGCCACAATTTTTGGAAATGAAGAAATTTGTTATTATTGAGATATCTAAGGCGAGTTTAGTCTTTAAAAGTCGCCCATTGAAGCCAAGTGCAAGTTTCCTTATTAGTGGAAGAAAGTTCCCTGGAGGATCAAATTACATTGTGTGCTATGGCTGGAAATCATAAATAAAGCAAAAACACTCCCCCTCCCCTCACCCCCCAAAAAAATCCCACAGTTAATAGTGGCACTTAACCCCCTCCTGCAAAAAATAATAAATGCATACATAAATAAACCCACAATCATTGCTGGTAAATTGCATTTTAAACCATCATCAGTGGTCAGCGCAATTTAACCCCTATTTATTTTTCACAATTTTTGTTTCTTTTACTTCATATAGAAAAATAGAGAACCCGGTGGTTATTAAATATCACCAAAAGAAAGCTCTATTTATCTAAAAAATGGTATAAAATTAATTTAGGTACAGTGTTGCGTGATCGGGTAATTGTTAGGCAAACGGATGATGACAGATGATGGTATTGCGGTGGCTAATGCTGCGATTTCTTACGATGCGACCGGCTCAGTGCTGGGTTACACTGCACTACAGCTAGTGGCAGCACTTGTGAGGAGGAGAGACACTGACAACCATCTGCACAGCTTGTTTCCTGCGATTTCTGCGATTTACAGCTTATCATTTGTATTTGTGAATATTATTCACTTATAGATAGATCTGTATATCTAAAACACCTATCTTTCAGCCAACAGGTATCTATAATACCATCAGGATGCCAGAAGGCATTCACGATGCAACTTCCAGGAGGTCGGCCCAGAAGATAGGTCAATCATACCATAATATGTAATATTTCCAACCCTTGTACACTAATCTTTTGGCTACAGACCAGATTGTAATATTTAGGTTATTTAGGCATTATATGTGTAAATAACCCCCTTTCCCTGTCCCAAAAAGACAGCAATAATTACTGTTATAGTGGAAATTTGGGCAAAATATTATAGAATAGTGAAATGTGGGTAAAATATTATGTATGGTGTATTATTACCTTGCTGATCCTGCCATTAGATCCAGAATTCCTCCATCTTCTGTGGCTGCCCAAGCTGTCTTAGAAAAGTGACAGTTGGAAAGCCCCTTGTTCTAATCTTAAAGTGTATATAAAGCCAAACCTTTTGTTACCTTCCAAAAAATATTTTATTAGAAGAAAAAAGGCATATCAAGGCATATACAACTACGGATCGCAGTCCAAGCATAGACACAGTAAATAGACTCTCGTTGCGCAGACGGGTCCAAGATGTAGATTACAGTGCAATCATAGTAGGACAATACATTAGGACAAGTGCATATTACATATCTGCAGATATAAACAGTATATTAGATAAAGTAATATATATAATAATGGATACTGACCCATGTAATAGTGAGCTCTTATGTTGAGAGAGTGTAAAGTGTTGGGTAAGGGTAGCCTTGAAAGGCGTGTATGTTCTGTTTTGTGCATCCGGATCAAGAATGTGTGAGTTACGTAGAAGTAGTTGCGCCTGTAAGAGAATAAATGCTATATTCTGTTGGGGCTAAGTGACTGAGGAGAGTGTATACAAGAAGAAGAATAAAGATAAATCCAAAAGAATAGGACAGTTAGAGAAAGCAATGTGGAGTGGTGTAGTGGGGGCCAAACCTTTTGTTAGTGTTGGATAGAGTATGGAAGGGTTACAACTCTGCCAGGTTATTTTTGATGTTTGTATACCATTGGGGAAATATCCCTTCACTTCCTATCTGAGAGAAGCAATGAGAAGCTAGGAGAATTGTGCCAAAGTGGTCACTTGTATAAATAGCGGGGGAAATTGTCCCAATGGGTGCACAGGCAGCAGTAAAATACTTGGCACAGGGTCTAACGCTTCAACACTCTATACACGACTAAAAGAAAGAAATAGCCTAGAGATACATTTAAGCAAAAATTGAAGTTCTATGTACAAGTGGAGCTAAAAATCAAAAGGGCTCCATAAAGACACCAGGCCTAGTCAGCTTCACTTTAAAGGGTTCACTTTTTCACACAAAAAATGATAAAGTGAACTATTTGACAGCACCCTCCCCACCCCTCCAGTTCTGCTGTACTCAGGGGCAGACTGACAACTCATGGGGCCCCCGGGCAATAGGGGATCATGGGACCCCTGTGTCCTTGCCCAAACTCAAAAAAGCCTATGAAAAAAGGTACCAGGGGCATCTCATGGGGCCCTCTACTGACCCCGGGCCCTCGGGCAGTGCCTGAGTTTCCAAATGGTCAGTCCGTCCCTGGCTGTACCTACAGTCAGGTCCATAAATATTGGGACATGGACACAATTCTAACATTTTTGGCTCTATACACCACCACAATGGATTTGAAATGAAACGAACAATATGAGCTTTAACTGCAGACTGTCAGCTTTAATTTTAGGGCATTTATATCCAAATCAGGTGAACGGTGTAGGAATTACAACAGTTTGCATATGTGCCTCCTACTTGTTAAGGGACCAAAAATAATGGGACAGAATAATAATCATAAATCAAACTTTCACTTTTTAATACTTGGTTGCAAATCCTTTGCAGTCAATTACAGCCTGAAGTCTGGAACGCATAGACATCACCAGATGCTGGGTTTCATCCCTGGTGATGCTCTGCCAGGCCTCTACTGCAACTGTCTTCAGTTCCTGCTTGTTCTTGGGGCATTTTCCCTTCAGTTTTGTCTTCAGCAAGTGAAATGCATGCTCAATCGGATTCAGGTCAGGTGATTGACTTGGCCATTGCATAACATTCCACTTCTTTCCCTTAAAAAACTCTTTGGTTGCTTTTGCAGTATGCTTTGGGTCATTGTCCATCTGCACTGTGAAGCGGCGTCCAATGAGTTGTGAAGCATTTGGCTGAATATGAGCAGATAATATTGCCTGAAACACTTCAGAGTTCATCCGGCTGCTTTTGTCAGCAGTCACAACATCAATAAATACAAGAGAACCAGTTCCATTGGCAGCCATACATGCCCACGCCATGACACTACCACCACCATGCTTCACTGATGAGGTGGTATGCTTAGGATCATGAGCAGTTCCTTTCCTTCTCCATACTCTTCTCTTCCCATCACTCTGGTACAAGTTGATCTCGGTCTCATCTGTCCATAAGATGTTGTTCTAGAACTGTGAAGGCTTTTTTAGATGTCGTTTGGCAAACTCTAATTTGGCCTTCCTGTTTTTGAGGCTCACCAATGGTTTCCATCTTGTGGTGAACCCTCTGTATTCACTCTGGTGAAGTCTTCTCTTGATTGTTGACTTTGACACACATACACCTACCTCCTGGAGAGTGTTCTTGATCTGGCCAACTGTTGTGAAGGGTGTTTTCTTCACCAGGGAAAGAATTCTTTGGTCATCCACCACAGTTGTTTTCCGTGGTCTTCCTGGTCTTTTGGTGTTGCTGAGCTCACCGGTGCCTTCCTTCTTTTTAAGAATGTTCCAAACAGTTGTTTTGGCCACGCCTTATGTTTTTGCTATCTCTCTGATGGGTTTGTTTTGTTTTTTCAGCCTAATGATGGCTTGCTTCACTGATAGTGACAGCTCTTTGGATCTCATCTTGAGAGTTGACAGCAACAGATTCCAAATGCAAATAGCATACTTGAAATGAACTCTGGACCTTTTATCTGCTCATTGTAATTGGGATAATGAGGGAATAACACACACCTGGCCATGGAACAGTTGAGAAGCCAATTGTCCCATTACTTTTGGTCCCTTAACAAGTGGGAGGCACATATGCAAACTGTTGTAATTCCTACACCGTTCACCTGATTTGGATGTAAATACCCTCAAATTGAAGCTGAAAGTCTGCAGTTAAAGCACATCTTGTTCGTTTTATTTAAAATCCATTGTGGTGGCGTATAGAGCCAAAAATGTTAGAATTGTGACGATGTCCCAATATTTATGGACCTGGCTGTATTTGGTCTGGCCCTCCTTCTGTGGATATTTGTTTCAGTTGACTATGAATAGGCTTGCAGCAAACAGTTGTCTAAGAAAAGAGGCAAACATCCTTCTATCTATACTTGTTCTAAGTTTATTAGTCAAATGTTCAGTATTTAATCCACAGAATGGTTATGACAGCCAAGCAACTAGCTTTTTCAGAAGGAAAGATCATCAGTGGCAGCCTAGATTTTTTATCCTAACTCCCATCATTAGAGCCATTAGTGGACTCTTTTTAATAAAACCAACTTGCCTGGCTATGGAGGGGTCAGTAGGAGGCACATATGCAAACTGTTGTAAGTCCTACACCGTTCACCTGATTTGGATGTAAATACCCTCAAATTAAATCTGACAGTCTGCAGTTAAAGCACATCTTGTTCGTTTCATTTCAAATCCATTGTGGTGGTGTATAGAGCCAAAAATGATAGAATTGTGTCCATGTCCCAATATTTATGGACCTGACTGTATATTCTACCCGTTCCAGCACATTAAAACATCACTACATTGAGGCACACATTGGAAGGGACATGGCAGGTATGCTTTACTCAGTAGTGGCCACATGACTATGCTGACCAATGACAATGTCTTCTTTGTTCTGGGACACAGTTCTGAAAGAAAGAAGACTTAAAGAATTCCCATTGATCAGTGAGGGCTCATAAGATTACAAGTTCACTTTTAGTCGTATCCAAACCCAAGAACAAAAATTATATATATTGCGGCCTAACAGTCCTTGCATGTGGTGAATGCATTTGTTTTTTTCAAACCTTTTCAGACCTTATTTTCAAATGGTGATGCTGCCGTTACCACACTTCCTGTCCTAGGGTGACAACAATCACCCACTGTACTGAATCTATGGAGCACCCCAGAACAGAAACTGTGTTATAACTACAATACCTTGCAAAATTTCTAGGAGGATTAGGATCAGAGGATAGTAGGGAGGTAGTGATTGGCAGAATATAAAATACAGGGACACAGTATGGGAATAATATTTGGAGTTCACAGCAAACATGGGTATGGTTACATTGTTCTGAAAATTGGTTATAGCTTAAAGGGGTGTGGTTAGAGTCTGAGCCCACCCATAGTATACAACGCACACATTTGCCTGTCCTTGTACCCATAAACTAGTCTGTAATTACTGTGCCATACACAGCAGTCTTACAAACCCATTTAAACTCTGGACAAAAAAAAAAGTATTTTATTACATATACTTTCCACCCAAGCCTACCTTATAGAAGAACACTGGGAGGTGACTTAGCAGTCAGGAGTACAGCTATCAAACTATACAAATTACCCATTCAGACCTCAAATCAGCTCCCCCCCCTTTTCTAAAAGTTACCCCTTCAGACCTCTCCTTTCAGTACCTGGTGCAGGTGCATGGGGTTAAACCTGAAAGACCAGTACATGCCTCAGGAATTGGTAGGCATCTTTAAGTGCACAGGAAGTTAACAGCTCACTAGATTTCTGGCAGGATCAATAGGCTTTTTTTTTTTTTGCAGTAATGGGACTGATGTAACAAAAACACTTTCAAAAGGTATATTCAAAAGAGCAATGAAGCAAAAAGCAGAGATTTATTGTTAGGATTAGGATAGGGCATGTGCAGACGTAATGTCTTTTTAGCTTGTTAATCATCCCAATGCCAACATCTGCCATTGTTAACTGCTCAGCATCCTAAAGAACACATCAAACCACAGGACTGTCTTTGAAGGTAGACACTAAACCACTTAAGGATAATAACTAGGGGTATCCATACTCCTCATTGGCATGGAACCAAACGGTGGGGGTGTAGGACTGGATCTCTCAATAATAAAAAAAAAATGAAACAGTATTATCTACTTTATTAAACCTGAAATCAAAGTGGAGAAATCTAGTTGATGTGTCAGAGGTCAAGAAGTTACATTGTCAGTAACTGGACCCCGGTTCCATGTTCTGACTGCACAAAAACAACAGCAAAATTCTCCCTATTTCAGATAAGTTTGTGTATTTGTGATTTGCCATTATTTAAAAGGAGAAATATGGGGTTAATAAAAAAAATAAACACACATACTCACTTCAACTTCTCATATCGGCTCTAAGCTCAAGAACTGAATGATCACATAACAGCTGATTACTCAGTTCTTGGTCTGCTCTGAGTAGAGAGCAGTGATTGTCAGTCGCCGCTCTCCGCTCTAATCCCCCAGCGCTCACTGGAGCACCGGGCTAGAGAGGGGTGGTTCCAGCTAGCACCCGCTATCTGCTACGTGCTGAGAGAGGGAGCCAGCTGTAAGTCAGGCAACTGGGTGGATCCCAAAAATATGGCTAGGATCCTTCCAGGGCCTGGAGCTGTCAGCTGAGAGTGGGCCATAGCCCTAGGGTCACAGGCTCATGGTTCAGCCGCTTATGATTGCCATTGTGCAGTGACATCTTCCTGGTGGGATAGCTCAGGTACGTTTGGACCTGGATCCAAACACACCTAAACTCATTCTTAATTTTAAAGAAGGCAAGAACAAGGGCCAACGGCTCATTGACACCAACATGGCAAAACATGTGCGTCACTGCAATGTATGGTAGTGCACCTTACATACATTAATGCACTGCGGTGCCATTCATTTTGAATGGCAACCCAACGCACACACTGCAGTGCACCATAGTGCCCTAATGTCCTAGCCAATCCATCATTTAAAAAAATAAACAATACATATATATATATTTTTTTTATTGGTTAATAAAGTACCAAAACTATCCCACTTGGTTTACTATGAAACTTGATAGGCTGTATGCTAAACTGTTGCTGTATTTCATGGGAGTACAATTTAAACGATAAGTTCATTTTTTTTTCCAAATTAATGCAGATTTTTTTGAAGGTAAAAAAATGTGTATAAATGTGTTTATTTTTCCTTTTAGCCTGTAAAGCATTGCACTACTGATCAGCAGATCACTGGTGCCATGCAGCTCTCCAGCAGATTGTCAGTTTAAGCTGTGTACTCGTATCTCATATGAGCAGTTTAACACTGATAGGACGACTGAATGAACTACCACAGCCCTGTTGTAGTTCACTGAGATCTACAAGCCGACATCTGCAAAGGATGTCAGTACTTGTAGTTCATTCATTCACAGAAACACTGTGAATGACAAGGCTGTGTGGGCAGAGCCCCGCAAAGCCTCCAAAACTGACAGCTAGTGCGGGGAACCGTACTGCTGTCATGGGGGGGGGATCAGGCAGTGACTGCAACAGTGGGAACATGTTACATTTTGCACCCTAAAAGCAGGTAGAACATGTAACATTCCCAAAGGTGAACTTATCCTTTAAAGGAAACCTCTTATGACAGAAAATATTCAGGATGCTATTCCTTCTATTCTATCGTCTTCTTCTAAAAGTTAGTTATTTGGCTGACATTCTGATTTTTTTATCTTCAATACTCTGACCCCAAAACAAGTATAGAGATAAGCAATTCTGCCTTCTTCCTGGATTCCATGTCTTGTATGTGTCGGCAAGAAAGCCAATTGTGAGTATGCAGTTGTACAAGCACCCTGGGAATGGCGCTTCAAAAATTTATTTTTAATTTTATACTTCTAGAAATTCGTGAGCAAACGCTGTATAAAAAAAGATACTCTCTTTTACAGGCATGGCTTATTTGATTCAATTTACTCCACATCATACAGTGTTCACTTGCCAAAATAGAAAATATTTTAACATACCTGTGAATTTGACCATTTCTATGAAGATAATCTAAGCCTTCCAAAACCTCTTTAAGTATTGTTGCAATAATTGATTCCTCTAACACCCCACTCTTGTGTTCCCCTCTTCCAACAACGTGCTTTATTATATCCAGCATTGAACCTAAAAAGAAAGGCAATTCTAATAAGAATGAAATTGCTCAAAAATCCTTTTACTACAGACAAGCCACCAATTGCAGGGAACTGAAGTAATATAGAAGACGTGTACCTTAATGGAACACATTCAAAATCCATAAAGAGAAAATCACTATTTATCGAGGTTTTCACACAAGAAAGTCACACAACTTTCACACAAGATTTTTTTTTTACACTAAAACAATGATAAATACAACCCAAGCATGCATATCCAGACATCATTAAAAGGTCCCTCCAATAAAAAGTGAACAGTAATCTGTTAAATTGAGATCCATTTTTAAAAACTATCTTTGCTGCAGTAAACTATCATATTTAATCAAATGTTGCTTGAAGAAAGTTTTGCCATAGAAGATTCTTCATACTTACCTCTCCAGCGAGCATCGAGTTGGTACAGATATTTAATAGTGTTTACTCTTTCTACTTGGGTTGCATCGATACCGGTATCAGTGCCGATATTAAGCATTTGCAGGAGTACTTGTACTTGTGCAAATGCTACCATACCTAAAACCGATACGTTTGCCGTGCAATTTGAGCCCATACAAAATTAAAAAGCTCAAGTCGAACTGCAAAGAATCACATGAGATTTGAACAGGAATGCGATGCGATTCCTGTCTGAATCACATGTGGTTTTTCCCACAATACAAGAGAGGAGAGGGAGGGGGGAGAGAGAGGTGCCAAGCCAAAAGTATAGCAATGTTTATTCAATAGTGTAGCAATGTTTATTCAATAAAAGTTAAAATGAGACAGTATTGCACTCAAAGACATCACTGGTAACGGGCATAAAACAAGCACAGTGTGGAGCCCCCAGTCCAAAGTTCAGTACCCACTAGAACCGCTGGTGAAAGTGTTTTGAAGCCGAAGCAGGAATCCAGGAGATGGGAGATGCCGTGGGAGACTGAATCTGTCAAAGGAGCTGTCTGAGATGCCCAGAATGCTGTGGCCAATCAGAATGCTGATGAAGAAGGCATGGTTTGACCTTCAAAACATGTTCTGATTGGCCACAGTCCTCTAGTGATTGAACTTCAGGTGGCCATAGAAACCCTTTTTTAACGCAATGTGACTCTCAGACATGATTTGGGCTGTTTAGGGCTCCATTGGCGCAATAACTGCTTCCTTTAACAAAGATACTCCCTACATCACAAAGACAGTTTCTGACTTTCAAGAATCTGTTCAACTATCCACCTTCTGAAAATACTAGTTCCTTGGCTGTCATATTGATCAAGGGCTGACACACAACTATCTATATCAGGTCTTCTACGATCATCTTGATTTCAACTGTCACATACTTGTTTTAGGTCAAAGACTCAAAGTAGATACAACCAGGCAACTAGAATGTTCAGATGGACATCAAAAGGGGATTAAACTCAGCCTCTCATCAACCTGGCCACCTTTATCCTTGCATATACGTATATAATGAAAATGTATAAGAAATAGAAACCACTGAAGTCCACACGTAAAATCTTGCTGTTGGGAGATTTTCCCTCACTTTCTAACAGGTGAAACTATGGTCATCAAGACAGTACCGTAGACAAAATTTCTACAACAGAGCCCTGGATAACAGTAAATTCTGACGGGGGATCTAACCACTCCCCCTACCAACTATCCAAAACTTTTTTAAAAATTCAACAATGCCTTGACCTTAGCAATTCAGGCCCAACTCTAGTGAGCTACCCTTTCATTTCCCTTCCCCACCTACCTTTTTCTCCTAGGACCCCTTCCTCCTCACTTCTCTTTCCACTTATCTCCCATTACGGTATTAGTTTTCCTAAGAACCCTTTCCATCTTCTCCCTCTCCAGATATTTCTTTCTCTGACTTCCCCACAAGTCTTTACTTTCTCCTATGTTGAAGAGAGGCCCACCATCCAGGCTACCTCATTTGCTAGGTTTTTCTATCCCCTATTTCCTGATCCTGAGACTAAGTGTCCCCAGGATTATTATACCTGCAAAATTTTAACATTTTCCTGTACTACTGTGTTAGTTACATGCTAGCTAGGTCTTCTTCTATACTGTTGGACTGGGACTGGATGTCTCTGACAATGTTCTTTCTGTCACCATTTTGGTTGTCAAGAAAGAACACCCTCATAGATATTGGTCCTGAGCCTTGTTAAAGTGGTTGTAAACCTCAGACAGGTAATCTGAACAAACAAATATTTCTATAGGGTTTACTTGCCTCTCTTCAAAGCACTATGGGGCTGATTTACTAAAGGCAAATAGACTGTGCACTCTGCAACAGCAGTTGCTCCAGAGTTTAGTAAATGAGCAGAAGCTTTGCTGACCTCCATCATCCAAGCATGTGGGAGCAAAAATGATTTTTTTTTTATTTCCCTTGCATGTGATTGGGTAGTCTTTGCAAAGCAAAGGTTTACCTCATTTACTAAGCTCTGGAGCAATCGTACTTGCAGAGTGCACAGTCTATTTACCGTACCTTTACTAAATCAACCCCTAAGTGGCATTTCTCTCTGCTGTCTAGTTCCTCTATTATCAGTATGAGTCTCTTCTGACAAGTTTTCCTGACAGGACAAGAGCTAAAAATGTGATTGACAGCTACAGCTCTCTTCCTGTAAGCTGTGTGGAGGGGGGTATCTCTGCCCTCCAATCAGCTCTCAGAGTTCTCCTCACTGAGCTCTGCAGTGTGTAATTTCAGCTCTCCGCCCCTTTTTTCTGAACGCTCAGACAAGCTTTATAAATTCAGCACTTAGAATGGATGCAGAAAAGAGAAGACTGCAGATAAACAGGTAGAACTTATGTAGGAGGATTTGTTTCATATTTGTGTATCACCTGAGCCCAGTCAGTATGGTATATGTAAGGATTCACAACCCCTTTAAGCCTAAGTTTTGGTGTTTGTACTATGCAATATTTCTATTATCTCTGTTGGTTTGCAATAAATGAATGTATATCTGTTAAAAATGTCAATAAACATTACAAAAAAAGGTTGGATATTTAAATTATTTCAAAAATGCAATTAGTATAAGTACGTTAGATTGTATGCTGCATCAGGCTAGTCAGACAGGCATAGCTCTAAATTTCTTGCTCAGCCTTACCTGCACTTTCTTGCCTCCGGCACATTCCTATTAGTCAGTGAGGCTAGTCACCATAGTGGCAGGCTAAATAGAACACATGGGAGTGCAGAACATAGTGGCAAGCACCAACACTACCCAGAAGTGTCATAGCTTTGCCTGTCAGATCTAGCTAGTGAAGATCTTGGCCATGTCAAGAAGGTTTTGTAGGCTGCTGCATGAATGTGTACCTCTAAGTGTATGTCCTTTATACTTCCAGCAGCTTTTTTAAAAATTATTATTTAGATGGCTTATGGAGTTATTTACAAAAAATTGGAGCGTGCAAACTCTGGTGCAGCTCTGCACAGAAACCAATCAGCTTCCAGGTTATTTTGTCAAAGCTTAACCCCTTGACGCCGAGCGCACGCAAATATACAGCCTCCGGGCCTTGACGCCGAGCGGGCGCATATTTGTGTGCAATTAGAAAATACATATGTGCTGAGAGCGTGCGCCCTGCGTGCTCCCAGCACATATGTCCATGACTCACGGAAAGGTCCCGATCTCCCCTTTCGATCGGGACCTTTTCCAATCATGTGACCGCCGTGATGGTGAATCACGGCGGTCACATGACCCTAAAACCCCCGCCTGCCTCCTGGCTTCTGAAACTCTTAAAGGGCTGGGAGGGGCCGGCGCAAAGGGGTTAATTGAACAAGCTGAAGTTAGAAGCGTATTGGCTACCATGCAAAGCTGCACCAGTTTCTGAGTACTCCAGTTTTAGTAAATCTCCCCCATAGTTTCTTCAAGCAACCTTGATAATCATGAATGTAAATATAGCATAATGTATTATAGGTGAGAAAGCCTGCTGCAATACTAGCTCATCAGAATTTTTGCCAGTTGACATACATGTTGACATACATGACATTTACATTACCTCCACTTAGTAACTTCATAACCAGCCACAGCTCCTCCTTCACCACAAATGAGGTATAATAGGTTACAACGTTGGGGTGACTGCACTGACTCATGGCTTGTATCTCTTTCTGTAAAGGAAACATATCATTGGAGGTTAGTCATATATAATAGACTGAACGAAAAGCAATGACAGAGCTCAATGCATTGTACAAAGGTGAGCGATATAAACTATGGACATGATACAATGAAAGCACAAGAGGAGGTTTTCTTTGGTGAAAAACAGTATGAAAAATACAGGCAGCTGAAGATATCTGCACATTTATTTATTATTATTTTTTATTACAGGTACTTACAGGTGAAACTCGAAAAATTAGAATATCGTGCAAAAGTTCATTTATTTCAGTAATGGAACTTAAAAGGTGAAACTAATATATGAGATAGACTCATTACATGCAAAGCAAGATAGTTCAAGCCGTGATTTGTCATAATTGTGATGATTATGGCTTACAGATCATGAAAACCCCAAATCCACAATCTCAGAAAATTAGAATATTGTGAAAAGGTGCAATATTCTAGGCTCAAAGTGTCCCACTCTAATCAGCTAATTAAGCCATAACACCTGCAAAGGGTTCCTGAGCCTTTAAATGGTCTCTCAGTCTGGTTCAGTAGGAATCACAATCATGGGAAAGACTGCTGACCTGACAGTTGTGCAGAAAACCATCATTGACACCTTCCATAAGGAGGGAAAGCCTCAAAAGGTAATTGCAAAATAAGTTGGATGTTCCCAAAGTGCTGTATCAAAGCACATTAATAGAAAGTTATGTGGAAGAGAAAAGTGTGGAAGAAAAAGGTGCACAAGCAGCAGGGATGACGGCAGCCTGGAAAGGATTGTCAAGAAAAGGCCATTCAAAAGTGTTGGGGACTTTCACAAGGAGTGGACTGAGGCTGGAGTCAGTGCATCAAGAGCCACCACACACAGACGGATACTGGACATGGGCTTCAAATGTCGTATTCCTCTTGTCAAGCCACTCCTGAACAACAAACAACGTCAGAAGCGTCTTACCTGGGCTAAAGAAAAACAGACCTGGTCTGTTGCTCAGTGGTCCAAAGTCCTCTTTTCTGATGAGAACAACTTTTGCATCTCATTTGGAAACCAAGGACCCAGAGTATGGAGGAAGAATGGAGAGGCACACACCGCAAGATGCTTGAAGTCCAGTGTGAAGTTTCCATAGTCTGTGTTGATTTGGGGAGCCATGTCATCTGCTGGTGTTGGTCCACTGTGCTTCATTAAGTCCAGGGTCAGCGCAGCCGTCTACCAGGAGATTTTGGAGCACTTCATGCTTCCTTCCGCAGATGAGCTTTATGGGGATGCTGACTTCATTTTCCAGCAGGACTTGGCACCTGCCCACACTGCCAAAAGCACCAAAACCTGGTTCAATGACTGTGGGATTACTGTGCTTGATTGGCCAGCAAACTCGCCTGACCTGAACCCCATAGAGAATCTATGGGGCATTGCCAGGAGAAAGATGAGAGACATGAGACTGAACAATGCAGAAGAGCAGAAGACAGCTATTGAAGCATTCTGGTCTTCCATAACACCTCAACAGCGCCACAGGCTGATAGCTTCCATGCCACGCCGCATTGAGGCAGTAATTGCTGCAAAAGGGGCCCAAACCAAGTACTGAGTACATATGCATGCTTATACTTTGCAGAGGTCCGATATTGTTCTATGTACAATCCTTGTTTTATTGATTGCATGTAATATTCTAATTTTCTGAGATTGTGGATTTGGGGTTTTCATGAGCTTTAAGCCATAATCATCACAATTATGTCAAATCACGGCTTGAACTATCTTGCTTTGCATGTAATGAGTCTATCTCATGTATTAGTTTCACCTTTTAAGTTGCATTACTGAAATAAATGAACTTTTGCACGATATTCTAATTTTTCACCTGCATATATTGTGCATTCACATCAGTCCCTAACCCTCAAGGGGTGTACAATCTAAGGTCCCTAACTTACATTCATACATACACATACTAGGGCCAATTTAGACAGGATCCAATTAACCTTCCAGCATGTCTTTGGAGTGTGGGAGGAAACCGGAGTACCCCGAGGAAACCCACGCAGGCACAGGGAGAACATGCAAACTCCAGGCCGGTGGTGCCATGGTTGGGATTCAAACCAACAACTCTAATACTGCCAGGCGGAAGTGCTAACCATTTAGCCACTGTGCTGCCCATTTGCCTATTCACAATCAGGATTTCACAGATATTTTGCTGGTATGTACCCTGCACAACTCTTTGCAAATCTCCCTGATTTCTAAGCAGTACCTGCTACTATCTGCCAATCGGGGGAGTTCCCCTCTATTGTATCTAGCCACTGCACATAGACTGAGATGGGATCTCTAGGAGCTGGGATCTTCCTACCAGAGTCTCCAAAAGAGCCGAGACAAACTAATGGGCAGCAAGCAGCCATCCACTAAATACTGAAATATATTCCTCAAACTGGAACGTCTCGCTAAAGTAAAGCTTTATTTAGTCAAATATGGAAAGTTCCATTGCTGAACTGCTTCTGATAATGCTAGTCCTCTGGCTATGGCACTCCTTATACTAAAATACTTTATGACTTACTGGCCCAAGGGTGTGCAGAAAAAGAAAATCAGAGCTGGAAAGCTGGATGCCTGCCCCTTCAATCTGCTAGAAATGTTAACCTCCCTGGCGGTATGATTATTTCCGATTTTTGGTGCTGAAAGCGGTACCATTTTTTTGCATGGAAATATGTAGTTTTTTTAATCTAGGCCTGTAATTTAGGAATAACTCACTGAAATCTGTCCGAACAAGAGTCTAGTAAACATTCCGGATATGATAAAACTTGAAACACAAAATCATAAATTATAATTTAATAATCATAAAAAATAATAATATAATAATAATAAATTTAATTCAATAATGTAATCAAACCAAAAACACTGAAATTTGAAATACAGAGGCAAATTCGCACATCGCTGAGCAAAGTCGCAAAATCGTTTTCAGTGTCTGATGACGAATTTCCCCACAAATCATTATCACTCAATTCTGCAAGTGGTTCTGATTTACTATCGCTGTTCTCTAGCCGGTCTAAAACCGCTTTTGACATAAAGGGACGCTTTTTGGACGCCATGGACTTTTCTAAGTTTCCAGGCAGAAAGAACAGTCAAAATGTAGGCAGGGCACAGGACAAAGCAGTAGGGACAAAATGTATGTGAAATGGGTTGAAACAGCAATGTTTTACTATATAATAATCATTTTTAAAAAAATGAAATTTATTAAAAATTTCAAATTTGCCGCCGGTTCCGGCGCCCATACGTCCCGACATCACAGGGACCGGAACACGGAAGCCGGATGCCGACATCGGCCGGAGGAGATGGCCGGGGACGCTGCAGGGGACACATCGCGGGAGCGAAGGACAAGGTAAGCGCTGCAGGGACTCCCTGAGCAACACCGCATGGTAAGCCCGAGCGTAGCTCGGGGTTACCGCTTGTGGTACTGAAATTTTACCCCGAGCTACACTCGGGAATACTGCCAGGGAGGTTAAAGCAGAGTTCTACTCACTCTGTAAAAAAATAAAAGTCAGCAGCTACAAAAACTGTAGCTGCTGACTTTTAAAAAACAGCCACTTACCTGTTCCATGATTCCGCGTTGCCCCCGCCGCAGCCCGTTTCACCAGCCGTCCTGTATTCCAGGCATCGGTATCTTCAGTGTGGGCAGCTTGCACGAGTAGTGCTGGCCCTGTAGTCTTCTGGGACCTGTCAGGTGTCCCACAAGACTACGGGGAGGGAGGGCAGGAGGCCTAGGCGATCGCAGCAGAAGTGGGAGCAGGTTCCTGTCAAAATCGGGTACCCACTCCCCACCCCCCGCTCCCCAAAGGTGCCAATCCTTAATGGGGAGCGGGGGACCAATCTTTAAAGCGGAACTTCCCCTTTTGGGTAGAACCCCGCTTTAAGGTGGTTGTAAACCACAGACATGAAATATGAACAAAGAATATTCTTCTATACTGTGTACTTTTCTCAAAAAAGAGCACTAAGTGTCATTTCTGTCTGCTGCTTCGTTCACCTGCTACCAGCATGTCACTTATGACACATTTTTCAGACACCAAGAGAAAAATGGTGACAGGGGAGGGACCTCCAGCAGATTAACAGCCTCAGTTCTGTTCCTGTGAGCTGTGGGGAGGTGGGTGTGTTTTTCCCTACAATCAGCTCTCAGAATTCTTCTCACTGAGCCTTGCAGTGTGTAATTTCAGCTCTCCGCCCCTTTTTCTGACAGCCCAGAAAAGCTGTAAAAATTCTGGATTTGAACAGATGTAGAGAAGAGAATACTGCAGATAGACAGGTACAACTTATGTAGGAGGATTTGTTTCATCTCTGTGTGTATCACCTGAGGCCAGTCACTTCAGTAGGTATCGCTAAAGGTTTACAGCCACTTTAACGTTGGATATTTGGGGTTTTTTTATAATAAGAGTCCCTTTTACATATACACTGGGTGCGACATGTCATGTGACTCGCAAATCGCATGCCAAGTCGCACCCTATTGTCCACAATGACAGTGGTCATATCGGTGCGGTTCCGACTTGGTCGGAGCCGCACTGATTTCTAAAGTATTACATGCACTACTTTTGGTGCAATTCGCATAGACATCTCTGTCAGGTGTCTTACAAATCACACCTGAAATCGGCATGTTTCCCGACTCTAAATTGTGAGACTTCACTGTAAGTCACACGATTTCAAAGCCGGGCTTGATTTGACCGGGGTGTAAATCAAGCCAAAACTGTTTCTAGTTTTGATAAGACCTGTTGGGTGTTTATTGTTATCCTTGGCTCTGTTAGAGAGATTTACCCTCATTTCCTGTCTGGCTGACAACAGTTTCATAAGACAGGAAGTAAAGGAAATTCTCCAACAGCAACACATACAAAAAACGAAACTTTTATTTTATTTTATTTTTTTTTTCAGTTTTGCAATCCAACAACCTAGTACACAATCCACACCAGATATAAAAAGAAAAAAGAAAAAAAGGTTCTAGCTTGCACAATTCAACTAGTGTTAGTACAATGGAAAGCTGGAGTGTTGCGTTGGGCATCTGAAGATTATAGAGAAGGGCATGTCTTTGTTGCTGTTGGAGACTTCCCTTCACTTTCTGTATAGTAAAACTTTAGCCGGATAGGAAGTGAGGGTAATTCTCTCTGTGTTCTGGATATGAGTAAAAACCTGACAGGGGTTCCAACACTTCACTAATTGATACAAAACTAAGAATACAAAAGTTTGGGGTTTTGGCTGAACATACTCTTTTAGGACAGACAGGTCAGCATAACAAGTAGGCAGCTACCATTTACAGAGTCAGGCGGGGTTATTTACTAAAAGTGGAGAGTGCTAAATCTGGTGCAGTTCTGCAGAGAAACCAATCAGCATCCAGGTTTTATTGTCAAAGTTTAATTGAACAAGCTGAAATTAGACGCTGATTGGCTACCATGCACAGCTGAACCAGATTCCGAGTGCTCCAGTCTTAGTAAATCTCTCCCATAGAGTCCAGTTAGGCTGCCTACCATTTGCACAGTATGAGGACACAACAAATGAGGTAATTCCATCCTCACAATGTGGACTTTGTGCTTACAAATAAAGAAAAAAAGTATCCAAAGAATGAATCCATCCATAGTGACTATTCCCCAAACAGCACAGAAGAATCTGGTTAGCTGTATTAGGGCTCATGTACACTGCAGCTGATAAATTCACGTTCAGGAGCTTCTAAACGCAAACGCTCATAAACGCGGTATGCAAACGCAGCTAAACAGATGGTTTTTTAATCTACGTTTTTCAGCAGTTTCCATCGTTCTGAAGTGTCCCGTGTACATGGGGCCTTAGACAGAAACAATTTCAATATACATACATCATCTTAGGGCTCATGTACAAGGGACACTTCTGAACGATGGAAACTGCTGAAAAACGTAGATTAAAAAATGTCTGTTTAGCCGCGTTTATGAGTGTTTACGTTTAGAAGCATTTTTAAAAGATAACCTCAGGAGACCTTCCCAAATGCCCAGAATGCACTGAAAAATAGTAAAAAATTAACTATTTCAGACACTGTGAGAGGAATAGAGAGAGCAGAAGCAGAGAGAGCAGTATGTGTTGAGATGACCTGTCTTTTCTGGTTGTATTCACTATGGATCCCATCATTAGCATAATGCGGCACGTTCTACCATTTTTTTCTTCACGCAAAACCTGGAACTGACTGCGCTGGTGTACTGGGTGCATTTGAATACATGGAGAACGCTTTGCATGCATTTATGATGATGAAAAAAAGCTCTGGACAGCATCTGGACATGGAACAGTTAAAAAACGCTTCTAAACGCAAACGCTTCTAAGCGCGGTTAACCGCCAGTAAAATCTACTCCTGAACGCAAGTTTGGTGCGTTCAAAAAAACGACTGTAAACTCAACTGCCTGTAAATGACATAGTGTACATGGACACATAGGAAAACATTAGGGAGAGTTCAGGGGCTGCTGAAAAAAAGCAGAACAGCTCCTGAACGTGAGTTTATCAGCTGCAGTGTACATGAGCCCTAATTGTTGTAACATATGTCAGTAAGCAGACTTATGCAGGCCATACATGGGTCGAATTGCAAACAATTTTTTGTCTGAAAATCGAAAACGTTGTTCGCACGGTAATCCGATGGTGCCATTGAAAATCGGTCAACCAAGTCATAAAGTGGGCAGCACAGTGGCTAAATGGTTAGCACTTCCGCCTGGCAGTACTCGGGTCGCTGGTTCTAATCCCAGACACAGTACCACCTGCTTGGAGTTTGCATGTTCTCCCTTGTGCGGGTTTCCTCCGGGTACTCCGGTTTCCTCCCACACTTCAAAGACATGCTGGTAGGTGAATTGGTTCTTGTCTAAATTGGCCCTAGTATGTGAATGTAAGTTAGGGACCTTAGATTGTACGCCCCTTGAGGGTTAGGGACTGATGTGAATGTACAATATATATGTAAAGCGCTGTGTAAATTGACAGCGCTATATAAGTACCTGAAATAAATAATAAATAATAAGTTCACCCCATATAACAGGCAAAACTTCTGTTCCTTCCAGGTCACGGCTCATATGCATATTCTTTTCAGAAAAACGATTGTACGATTTGACCATCGAGTCAAAATTGGTCATTTTTCAAAAATTTTCCAACATGCCCGATCACCAAAAAGGGGAGGAACCACGAACATCGGCCGGTGCCATTGACCCACTAACAAAGTGAAAATCGGCCGATTATTCTTAGGTACGATTTTTGGACGAAAAATCGGTTGAATTTCGACCCATGTATGGTCGGCATTAGTAAATATGGTAATAATTTCTGTCCAGTTACACTGACCTCACTCTGCGATCTATCTGCCTCACTGATGGTCTATTTTTAATTTGCACAGTCATCATTTCACACACAAATCCTGCTTTCTGGACTCTGTTCAAGGTTTTCTTGTGGTCCTTCAAACAAGATTCCAAATCAAGGTCCACTCTGTGTCTGCCTTCAGGGTTTGTTTTGGCAGCCCAGTGAATGCTGTGACAGAACAATGAACATCTCTTGGCCTCCATTCAACTTCCTATTTCCCATCGCAGTAACATGCTGAGGCTGGAAACTCTCACTGTCGATTTATTGCAGCTATATCCAAATGGAAATATTTCAGGGCTCTTCTTTTCTCAATGCAGAATTACAAAGAAAATCTGATCAATTAACCCTTAACGCGGCAGGGTGTTTAAAAAAAGAAGAAAAAAAAATCTTCAAGACAATGACATAATGTGCTAGCACACATCTCATACTAGCAGATTATGAAATGCTTACCTTAGAACGAAGCCCTCCAACCAGGGGCAGACTGACCATTTGGAAACTCAGGCAGTGCACGAGGGCCCGGGGTCAGTAGGGGGCCCCATGAGATGCCCCTGGTACCTTTTTCATAGGCTTTTTTGAGTTTGGGCAAGGACACAGGGGCCCCATGATCCCCTATTGCCCGGGGGCCCCATGAGTTGTCAGTCCGCCCCTGCCTCCAACGGAGCGCTGTGAACGGGGGTTTCAGCAGTGGCACAGAGCTCTGAAGAGACGGGACGGATATGCCATCCATTCAGGGTGCATGCGCCTATAATGTCACCGGCTGCGTGCAGTGTGAATATCTCCTAAAGAGTGCCAGTTTAACGGATATTCACTGCATTCACCTGCAGGGAAGACTTATTATAGACTGACCTGGTAGGTACAAGTTAAAAAAGACTTTACTTCCACTTCAAGCCTGGGTTCACACTGATGCGGTGCGGAATTCATACCAGTTTCTGTGCGATTTCCACACCGCATCATAAACGCACCCCGTTCACACGAACTGCTGCGGGTGTGTATTGTAAGTCAACGACACCACAAAATCAGTTCGCAAAACACGGTGTGATGTGCAGAAACAGATTGCATGTGTGTGAACACCAATTCGATCCATTTCTGGTGCGGACAAAAAAAGGGTCCTGCACTTTTTTGGTACGGATACGGTTTCAATTTGAGTCATACAAAATGTATGGCTCAAATTGCACCACATATAAATCACATGTGATTTGCACAGAATTGTGGTGCGGTTCATGTGCGAATCACATGCGATGTGCCGCATTGCATCAGTGTGAACCCAGGCTCAGTGATATTAAAGGTTAATTTTTTGTTGTTGTTAAAATAATAAATATATCATACTTACCTGCTCTGTGTAATGGTTTTGCACAGAGCAGCCCGGTCCTCCTCTTCACGGGTCCCTGCCCCTGGCTACAGCAAGCTGCTTGCTCTGGGGGCACTCGTGTGTGCTCACCCCCGAGCCACCTCTATGTGTCCATAAGATACACAGATCGGGGCTCAGCCTCGCCCCTACTACCTTCTCGCTGGATGTGACTGACATGAGCAGGAGCCAATGGCTCTCACTGCTGTATTATTATTATACAGGATTTATATAGCGCCAACAGTTTGCTCAGCGCTTTACAATATAAAGGGAGACAATACAGCAACAATACCATTCAATACAAGAGGGATTTGAGGGCCCTGCTCCTTGGAGCTTACAATATAGGAGATCTGAGCCAATGAGGAGGCAGAGAGCCGGGAGAGCCTCCGCTCTCGTGCACATCGCTTGATCAAGATGGGGCTCAGGTAAAAATTGGGGGGGGGTGCATACCAAAGTTTTTTTTACCTTCATGCATAAAATGCAGTAAGGTAAAAAAATTAAAAAACCTTCTGCCTTTACAACCACTTTCATTTGTTAAAAATATAATGTGTACATCAGTGACCGTGCCTCTTCTAGGTAAGCAAAGATATTTTTTTCTTTGGGTTGGTCCATCACTTTAGGGGCCTGATTTTCATCCTGGACCCTTTTGTCCAATTTCACCACTCACCCGCTGGTAGCCGTGCAATCTTAATTTATTTCTTTGATCACCAAATGATCAAATGTCCCTCTTCAAATGATTACACTGCAGAGAAGCCTTGATGGCTCAGAGATCAAAAGGTGGCCATAGACTAAAAGATCTTAGAGTACCAGCAGGTGGTAATAAACATGCCCACCCTGGCTGAAATCACAGCTTTGCTGAGTACCTGTCATAATCTGTTCCCTGACCCAGCAGACAACATGATGTAAAATTAGCTCCCTTTTTCTCAAATACATCTTCCAATACATTGATATGATAAGGATCAACACTACAAGAAACAAAAGTAACTGCCGGAAAACAGAAGCCAAGAGAAGTTTTAAGCATAAAAAGGGAAAAGGGTGACCCCCACTAGACTGTAGGTTCCAGGGGGCCACGTAGGACCCCTTAAAAAAGGGGAGAGGGGGTGCTTGTACAATAAAGGAGTTTGCCTCACACTTTCAAACAGGGTCACCAGCAGATTTCTGAAACTGCATTCACAGGTAGTTACAGACAGCTCTGGCCTGGAAACCTGTAGTAAGCAATCACAGCAGTCACGGCTGTCCGGTGCTGTTCGTGGATATTTGCACATCCATCCATCCAACCTGTGGTTGGGCACAGATGATTGGCCCTGGATGTTGACATTTTGTGGCCAGGACTGGTCTTCTGTTACTTACTGCAGGAAACCACTGGATGTGTGAATAGCAGCGGCTCTTATCAGCCTGTTATTGCTTGTACAGACTTCCCGGTCACAACTATACACACCCACCAGTGATATCAGCCCCAGAAATCTGCTATTTCCAAATGTGAATGAGGCCTTAAAGTGGTTGTAAACCCTTTTATATATATGAAGTGAAGTGACTGGCCCCAGATGATACACAGAGATTAAACAAATTGTCCTATATAAGTCATACCCAGGGGTGGACTGACAACTCATGGGGCCCCCGGGCAATAGGGGATCATGGGGCCCCTGTGTCCTTGCCCAAACTCAAAAAAGCCTATGAAAAAGGTACCAGGGGCATCTCATGGGGCCCCCTACTGACCCTGGGCCCTCGGGCAGTGCCCGAGTTTCCAAAGGGTCAGTCCGCCCCTGGTCATACCTGTCTATCTGCAGTCTAATCTACATCTGTTCAAAGTGATGAATTTATAAAGCCTTTCTGAGAGTTTAGAAAAAAGGGGCGAGGAGAGCTGAAATTACACACGGCAGAGCTCAGTGAAGAGAGCTCTGAAAGATGATTGGAGGGAAGAGACACACCCCCCCCCCTTTACACAGCTCACAGGAACAGAGCTGAAGATGTCAATTTGTTGGAGATCCCTCCTCTATCACCATTTTGCACTTGGTGTCAGGAAAACATGTCAGAAGACAATGTTGGTGACAACCAAGGATTCCCTCACTTCTTGTTTTGGCTATGGGACAGGAAGTGAAGAGAAATCCCCCTAATGGGACACAGATGGCAGAAAAGATCCAGCAGGGGTTAAAACCCTCTCTTACTCTATCCAAAATCAAAACAAAAGTTTTGCCTATAGTTCTACTTTAGGGGAGTAAAGCAGTAAACCTGACATTCAAAAAACATTCACTGCATGTGAATCTTCATGGTGCATGTGTTTTCAGTTACATTGATTGGGAAGTGTTTGGTGAAAGTCACAGTTACTGTTTTATAAATATGCCCCTTATGCAGGCCATAGACGGGTCGAAAATTGGCCAATTTTTCAGCCGATTTTCGCACCGTTAGTGGGTTAATTGGTCGGCCGTTTTTTGGGGTTTTGGCACATTTTTTTTATCGGTAAAGTTGGAAAAAATCGTCCGATTTTGCCAATCGGACGATTTTCCAGGCAATGATGGGCAGTCCGCTATTATATTTGACATGAAAAAGTATTGCGGTTGCAACAATGTATCTATTTGTATCCGAATAAAACCATCTGTATCCAAAATGGATACAAATGGATACATTGTTGCAACCGCAATACTTTTTCATGTCAAATTTAATAGCGGAGCTCTCTGCAAGGAACAGAAGTAATTAAATGCCGGCCATATACGGGACGAAAATCGGCCAATTTTTTTTACCATTGGTGGTAACGTTGGCCTATTGAACAACCGATTTTTCATTTTTTTTTTTTTTTTTTTAAAACGGCTGGTTTTCAACCCGTCTATGGCCTGCATTAGTGTTTACGTCTGACCATATCTACAGCTATATCACTTTATTAAAATCAATTGAGGTGAATGATTAAATGGCCTCTATAAAGTACTGTTAAATGTGTCATATTACAGGGATGAAGAGTATAATGCCAGGTTCACAAATGTGCGACCGTGCAGGACGCGATTTGCGTGGGCACGAGATCCCAATCATTTGAAAGGACATGCAGGAAAGAAGTCCCTGCACTTAGAATTAATGGCAACCGCCTGCGGGTCCAGCATTCTTCTGTGTGGGTGGTGTGGCTGCAGGTATTTGTGTGGGTCCCGCAGCAGCACCACTCATATAGATGTGAACCAAGCCCAAGGCCAGGTTCACATATATACTGACATGCGGGCCGCGATTTGCACGGGCACGAGAGCCCATTCATTTGAATGGACTCCCGTGCCCCGGGACACACAGGGAAGAAGTCCCTGCATTACTTGGGAAACTGCAGCCCGCACGGGAACCGAGGCTCCCAGTACAGTCACGATTTCCAGTGCGGGTGGCGTGCCACTAGAATTAATGGCACCCGTCTGCGGGTCCAACATTCCTCTGTGTGGGTGGTGCAGCTGCAAGTATTCATGCGGGTCCCGCAGCAGCACCACCCGCACAGATGTGAACCTAGCCTTAATGCATTATAAAAGGAGTTGGATATATTTTTATATAACCTGATCTTTTGTGGATCTATCTGAAATTTTAAATAAATAAACTGATTTATTTCTGATCCCTAATTTAGCTTAATACAATTTATACTGCTTTTTTTTAACAGTTGAGCATTAGCATATACAAAGCAATGTTAAAAACAGAAAAAAAATAAACCTTGTGATGTAAACGCATGAATCCTAATCTGGCTATTACAAGGTTTCCTTTAGCCGAGTAGGCAGTACCCTTTTATAGTCCCTAGATGTCACTATAACTACTACTGTCCAAGTGTTGCTCCCATGATTAAATACTGTCCATACAGATCCACACACACAGACACAAGGTCAAAGACACTCTAGTTTATTTTTGCTAATTAGATTAATTTAGTCTCATCAAACATCAGTATATTTCAGTATTAATTAGACATTTATACCTAGCAAACATATTAGCATAAAGCAGAACTCTGGCAGTACTTTAAAGTATTTGTAACCCCTGACCTTGTAAAACAACCCATTCAGTTTCAAATAGAAATGAAAGGCAAACGATTTGTGAATAGACAGAAAAAACATTATACATACCTTTTTTTAGATTATAACAGAGATCACATACTCTCTGTTCTCAGATGCATAGAGTGCTGGGGGAGGAGAAACAGTAGGACACTGAGCTTCCCAGTGAATGGCTGTGCAAGAGAAGGGGGGGGGGGTCTTGTCTCCGTACATATTTGATCATTAGAGGAGAGCAGGCTGAGTTCCCAGCACAGCTAGAGAACTGATCACACTGTGCTTGCATGCTTAGTGTAGTCAGTTTTTAATAGGAAAGCAATGGGTTTGTCAGGAACATCAGGGATTTCACACAAAGGAAGAAATACAAAGAGAAGAGGATAATTTTTCAAACAAGTACATGGTACAGAAAACACATATCAGGAATAGGAAATGTTGGGTTTATATATTCTTTAATAGCTTAAAAAAGATCAGTAAATTCCTGCGGTATTTTCTCCACCGACCACCATCAGCATTACCGGTATGATGGACACCAGTAATTGTGTCGTGTCCCCACTCCAGGTTGGTCATTCATTAAACAAAAGGCTACAGCAACACGACTGCTTTTGGTAAATGGACAAGTGCAGACTGAGATAGGGACATGACACGATGACCACTGCTGAGTATCATACCTGCAACAATGATCTGGCAAGGGATAAAAAACAGCGGGAACAGTGGGACTCTGAGCAACTAAAAGCACTTGACTTGCTATACAGCAGAGGTACACAGTCATTAATTCCTCTGAGCACCTTAGTGATCTGAAGCACATTTCCGGAAGTAAATCAATGCAACACTCAGATTTCCGTGTTATTATATTGTCCTCATTAACATTTGAGCGATGTGTTGTTGCTCAACAGTCAGAAAAAAAGAACACAAACATCTTTGGAGCATGGTCATGCGTTAACAATGGGAGCATCTGCAAATTCCTGATTTTGACCCTCACAACCATCTCCTAGTAAATAGCTTTCTATTGAGGAAAACTAAATGCTTAAAGTGAAATTTTAACCACTCCATGAATGCCCTCCCCCTCTTCCATGCAGCAACGCAAAATGTATTCAGATATCTTTGTAGTAATAAAAAAAAAAAACAAATTAGGTAAAAAAAATAAATAACCCAAATTAGTTTATAACCAAAAATTATAATTTTTCTAAAAATATTTTTACTTTTTTTATATTATTCATGTTTTTTTTTTAAACATAGTCACCCTAGCAGTACAGTGTCAACATATACACTGTGCTACTTGTGGGGGGTGATGAAGATTTTTTTTTTTTTGTACACTGATTGCTTTTACACCCATAAAGGCTGTAAAAGCAATAATTTCTCCTTCTCTCTGACTGCATTCTTGCAGCCATTGAGAAATACTGTGTGAGCTGTGATTGGTCACAGCTCGTCACATGGTACAAGGCTGTTGTGAATATTGTGAAGATTTTTTTTTTTGTACACTGATTGCTTTTGCACCCATAAAGGCTGTAAAAGCAATCATTTCTCCTTCTCTCTGACTGCATTCTTGCAGCCATTGAGAAATACTGTGTGAGCTGTGATTGGTCACAGCTTGTCACATGGTACAAGGCTGTTGTGAATAGCCTTGTACCATGTGACCTCTGTGATCATTCACAGATTTCACACGTAGTAAGCAATGATGTCAGAAGTGATATCTTGCTTACTACTATTCATGTGATCACTGATTGATGTTTCTTTATGTTTATAGTATTTATTCACTTTCCCGTCTCACTATGGATCCCTTAGTGGATCACTTCATGATCTGTGAGTGGTTTATTTATTCACTTAATACACTAAGGGTAATGATTAGTCACATATAAGTTATGTTTGATATGAGCTATTTTGGATTTTTTAACCGTTTTGTGTAATTTTTATTTATTATATCTGGTATTTTGGGAAAGCTAGTGTGCAAGTACGGCATTATTTGGGGTAGCACTGCACCATATTATTTTATAATCTGCTTTAAAAACAAATGTTACCAAGGTTAAAGTGGTTCTATAGGTAGAAGTATTTTTACCTCAATGCATTTTCTGCAAAAAAAAAAAACCTTTCAATGTCAGATCCCCAGCCCCTCCTGAAATCTATACCTTTTTTACATACTGTATCTCCCGAAGCCTGACTGAAAAATTCTCTGTGATGACATCCTCCCTGTCCTGCTTTGTTGCTAGGATGTTGCTAAGACACTCCCAACTATTACTGTTCACCTCCACCATCACAGAAGTGAGCTCTCATATGCTGAGCTCAGAGCTACTGCACCAGGGGAGAGAAAGTGCATGTGAGGGGGTCTGAATCCGAGAAAGAGCTCACGTCTGTGATGGTGAAGATGAACAGTAACAGCTGGGAGTGTCTTAGCAATGTCCTAGTAACAAGGCAGGAGGGGATGATGCCAACTCTAGCCAAACGGATCTGCCAGCTTAGCAGAGGATCTTAATATATAAAGCCTAACGCATGTGACACTAAAATCCCCCCCCAAAAAAAAAATACGTAATGATCATATAAGAAAATCTGCTGATGAATATATATGCTGATAAATCAATAATAAACAGTACTCTACATGATCAAAAATACATCCCACAAAATAAGAAAAATGTCCTTCAAATCAAAGTCATTCATAAAGTTCAACAAAAATCTTCAAGTTGAAAACCAGCTTCCAAAGTGACTTCCGAGAACAAACCTCAAAAAGAAAAACTCACATAGTGTATTACCTTTGATAATATATATATATTCACTCAAAACACATGTGAATTGCACACAAACACACATGATCACTACTAAAAAAGTGAGCAACTGTGTAAAAACGTGTCCGTGAAAAATCTTGTGACAGAAAAGTGAAAATCTTGTGAAAAACGTGTCCACTTCTAAATGTGCAGATAATATACCCTTACCAAGGCATCAAAAATCACAAGCCTGTAATCATCCAGGTAAGGTAATGGCATGTGATAAGCTCCACCAAAGGAATCTTCACAGTTACAGATAGATACTCCTCTCTCCACACCAGTCTCCAAGCGATGCCCACCATATATATGGATAAATGATAGTGTAAATCCGTATAAAGCGTAAAGGTATAACTTTATTAATATGCTTACATATATACTGTATTTTTCGCTCCACAAGACGCACTTTTTTCCCCCAAAAAAAGGGGGGAAAGTGTCAGTGCGTCTTATGGAGCGAATATGGAGCCGCCGATCCGATATTTCCACCGCCGCCGTGTCAGAATACCGGGCTGGCCGCTCAGCTCTGCAGTGGGACCTTACCTGTTCCTCTATCCAGCGGCGCGCTATCTTCCCGGCTTCTGTAGTGTGCGTTACAGCTGGGTGCCAAGTGCACATGCGCAAGAAGCGGTGCTCTTTGTGAATGCTAAGGCGGTACCTGGGACACATGACAGATCCCAGAAGCCGCTGGACCAATCACAAAGCGCAGCGCTTCCCGCTCATGCGCACTGGGCATCCGGCTGTCCGCCGAGCACCCACACTACAGAAGCCGGGTAGACAGCGCGCGGCTGGATAGAGGAACAGGTAAGATCAAAGAACAACTCCACGGAAGTAAGAGCGGGTACCTGTCAAATTCAGGTACCCGCTCCCCCCCCTCCCCAAAGGTCAGCAGTCATCTCCTGTACTGTACGCAGTCTCTGGTCATCCCTGTACTGTCCACAGTCTCTGATCATCTCCTGTACTATGTCCATAGTCTCTGGTCATCCCTGTACTGTCCACAGTCTCTGATCATCTCCTGTACTGTGTCCGCAGTCTCTGATCATCTCCTGTACTATGTCCGCAGTCTCTGATCATCTCCTGTACTATGTCCGCAGTCTCTGATCATCTCCTGTACTATGTCCGCAGTCTCTGGTCATCTCCTGTACTATGTCTGCAGTCCATTAGTTCAGAATTTTTTTTTCCTGTTTTCTGCCTCTAAAACCTAGGTGCGTCTTATGGTCAGGTGCGTCTTATGGAGCGAAAAATACGGTATCGTCTTTAAAATTGCCATCATAAGTACATACGCAGCCAGAGATCCTCAGGAACACTCCTCCTGTAACCAAGATCACAATCTCCAGGATCCAAAATGGCCGCTCGGACACTTCCGGCTAAGCTGTGCGTCTTGACATCACTTCCCTTTGACGCTTTTCGTCACTTGACTTAATCATAAAGGGTCTTAATCATTGATCATTAAGGGTCGTTTTTACACAGTTGCTCACTTTTTTAGTAGTGATCACGCGTGTTTGTGTGCAATTCACATGTGTTTTGAGTGAATATATATATATTATCAAAGGTAATACACTATGTGAGTTTTTCTTTTTGAGGTTTGTTCTCAGAAGTCACTTTGGAAGCTGGTTTTCAACTTGAAGATTTTTGTTGAACTTTATGAATGACTTTGATTTGAAGGACATTTTTCTTATTTTGTGGGATGTATTTTTGATCACGTAGAGTACTGTTTATTATTGATTTATCAGCAAATATATTCATCAGCAGATTTTCTTATATGATCATTACTTTTTTTATTGTTTTTTTGGGGGGATTTTAGTGTCACATGCACTAGGCTTTATATATTAAGATAAGGGACACCGTATACTATTATTTATTATTTTGCACCAGGGGGTGTATCATTTTCACTGTGTAATATTGAGATTCATTAGTCTATTCATTTATATGAGATATGCGTTAGGATATATATATATTAAGAAAAGGGACACCGTATATCATTGTTAGCAGAGGATCTGTCCGCTGATCCCCACTGAGCGGGCAGATGACAGTTCCGTGTCATCCATGCCTGCTCTTCTCTATGGGACGGATGAATGTAAACGGAACACCTGTCTGTTTACATCCAACTGCAATCCAATCCACTAGGCGGATGGGGAACGGTTACCACATCCGTCTGTTTTTAGGTCAGATCGGAAGCAAGCGGGTGTAAAAGGGAAACATGTCCGTCTACATCCACCTACGTTCACAGTAGATTTGTCAGCAGGCGTCAGACAGGCGTTTGGGAAGCGTTTTTAACGCTTCTCAAACGCCTATGAAAACTCTGCACATGGCAGCACACAGTGCTGTTCACACTGAAGCATTAGTGTCGCGTCGCGGCAAAACTGACGCCTCATGTCTAGTCAGGAGGAGTTGAAGCCTCCCATTCAAGTCTATGGTGCCGATACTCAAACGCCTAGCAGGCGTTTGCGAAGCGGTTGCAGAGCGTTAGTTATAGGCATTTGTGGTGCGGTTTTAATTCTTGGCAAACGCCTATCAACCGCCTCCAAACGGTGGTGGTTTGGGAGCATTTGAAGAGTGTTAAAAACGCTTCCCAAACACCTGTCTAATGCTATAGGGGCGTTTGGCAAGAGTTAGAAATAAAGTCAAGTGTGAACGAGCCCTTGGAGAACAATGGATGGTCTGATTGAGTCCACGATCTGTCACTGGCTGTGTCCACGGGACACAGCCAATGACATATAACAACACCGGCCCGTTGCCAGTGTCATGTGACCGCTGTGACCAATCACAGCAGATCACTTGTCAATTGTATACAATGGATGGCTTCCTGACATGCCATTCATTGTACACAATTGTGTTATTAGATGTGATTGGTCAAAGCAGTCACATGATACAGACAGGGCCAATCACAGCCCATCTGTATCATGTGATCAGCTTTGCCCAATCACAGCTAATCACAACAAAAGACTGAATGAACCTGTTTAATTCAGTAACAATGATTGCAAATATCAAAAAAATACATTGGTATTAGCAATCATAATGTGTAAAAAAAAAAAAAATCCTGATCACTTGCCCAGAGTAGTTCAATGTTACTATGGTAACATTGTATTGCTTTGGTCACAGTGTGCTGAGAAATAAAATAGTAAAAAAAAGAAAAAAAGTAATAAAAAAATAATAGAAACATTTGAAAAAAAAATACAAATTTAATTATTATTATTATTATTTTCACCAAAGAAATGTAGCAGAATACATTTTGACCTAAATTTATGAAGAAATGTTATTTATTTGCAAAATTTTATAACAGAAAAGAAGAAAAGTGCATTTTTTTTTCAAACGTTTCAGGTGTTTTTTGTTTTATTTAGCAAAAAATAAAAAACTCAGTGGTGATTAAATACCACCAAAAGAAAGCTCTATTTGTGTGAAAACAAATTATAAAAATTTCATATGGGTACAGTGTTGCATGACCGCACAATTGTCATTCAAAGTGCAACAGCACTGAAAGCTGAAAATTGGCCTGGGCAGGAAGGGGGTATAAGTGCCCAGTATTGAAGTGGATAAGAACCAACTCCACTCCTGCTGTGCTATATGGGTGCATAACATAAGGTGTAACTATTCATAAAACCTGAAACTGTGCAGATCCCAGTCACCTGCCCTGCCTGCTGCATGATCCTTGGACTACGATGAAGAATCGGCACTCTCTCTCCTTCCTGTAAACCCACCAAAGCAACCACTCCCATCAGCTTACAAAGCAGCCATATTTCAACTTTAAAGTGTTACTAAACCCAGGACCCTGCATTCCCTATATCTGGTCTCCCACAGTACACACAACATGGAAATGCAATTATTTTTGTAAATATAAACTGCTAAATACCTTTTCTCATCAGTAGTTAGAGCAATCTTGTGACTTCAGCTGAGCACCGGTTAAAGCTTGTAGGAGGAGTTTTCTTTCTGCTCTAGGATGCAGAACCCCTGACCTCTGTCTGGACAGTGCTGACTGGTCCTTTGCTGATTACATGCACTCTCCCAAGAAAAATAAAAAAACCTCTCTAGCAATACACACTAAACTGAGCATGTGCAGAAGGGTTACGGGTTCAGTCTGTCTTATCAGTGTGGACATCTGAACAAGAGGAGGGGCAGAGAAGTCAGGATTAAACAGCCTTTTTATACAATGCAGAGGATTAACCCCTTAGGTTCCACAGTGAGTATAACAAGCATGCTTTACTGCATATACAGACTAATTTTACTGTTGTGGGTTTAGTCTATACATGACAGCTCAGTATGAGTTATATTTCAGGTAATGACATCAGCTGAACTAAAAATATATATATAATAATAATGTAAAGAGCACATATGCGAACCCCAGAGTATTATTATTTACTGTATTTGTCGGAGGTTTTCCTTAACGTTACACTTTAGGAATCCTTGTGAAGGAGCATAGTGTAATACTGTCCTGTCTAACATCAAGCCAACCAATATTATGAAATGTAGCACAATGGTAACTCTGTAGGAGTAAATCTGCAGGGATACATGTTTATACGTTTCATAAACATTCACAGACTGCCTTGTCACACTGTGTCATGTCACATCTGAAGGTCTAATGTTTCATCCTGCTCTCGTTGGATACAGGTCTTGGGGACAGAGGAATGATCAACGCACAGAAAAGAACATATGTCACCGGCACATCTCGGGTCCAGAGCACCTTTCCAAATGGGATCACAGCACAGTGTCAAGGCAAAGTTTCGAAGGCTGTGCAGGACCTATTCAGAAGGCACTTGCCTGTCCCCTACATGGCCAGGAAACGTTGCACTGACACTGTGGGGTTTATTTACTAAAACTGTAAAGTGCAAGATCTGGTGCACTTCTGCATAGAAACCAATCGGCTTCCAGGTTTTAATGAAAAAGCTTAACTGAACAAGCTGACTTTTGGAAGCTGATTGGCTATCATGCATATTTGCACCAGATTCTGAGTGATCCAGTTGTAGTAAATCTACCTCTGATTGTGACTGCTTTATTAAAACGACTGGACAAGGTGCTATGGATCCATAGTCTGCTGGCGACAATAAAGTGGTTGTAAATCCCAGACATGAAAATATGAACAAAGCATATCCCTCTATAGTGTGTACTTGTCTCAATTAAGAGTACTAAGTGTCAATTCGTTCCTCTGCCATCTGTATGAACCACTTCTGACAAGTTTTCCTGAAACTAAGAAAAAATGGGATGGGGAAGATCTCCAAGTGATTGACAGCCTCAGCTCTGTTCCTGTGAGCTGTGTGGAGGAGGTGTGTCCCTTCCTTCCAATCAGCTCTCAGAGCTCTCCACATTGAGCTCTGCAGTGTGTAATTTCAGCTCTCTGTCCCCTTTTTTCTGAACTCTCATAGAAGCTGTATAAATTCTGCACTTTGAATGGCTGTGGAATAGAGAATACTGCAGATCAGGGGCGAACTGACCATTCAAGCACTCGGCACTGCCCAAGGGCCCGGGGTCAGTAGGGGGCCCCATGAAATGTCCCTGGTACCTTTTATAGGCTATTTTTGGTTGTGCTTTGAGGGTGGGCAAGGACACAGGGGCCCCATGATCCCCTATTGCCTCAGTCCAACCATGTTGCAGATAGACAGGTACAACTTATGTAAGAGGATTTGTTTCACCTCTGTATATAACCTGAGGCCAGTCACTTCACTGGGTATAAGTAAGTGTTTACAACCATTCTTAATTTATTTCTGTGATTTCAAACCAACCAACCTGGGGCAGATGCAACAGCATCCACTTACTGCACGCCTTCTTTAGGAACATGTGCAATGGGAATGTATTGAGAGGAATGATCAGGGGGTGTAGAGAGATTCCTCTGGACCTTGAAGCACAATGGGACTCACAGCCCACCAATGGCACCTTATTTAAACTCCGGAAAAAAAAATATTAACAAAAAACCCTCTCTGGCAGTGAGGCTCAGTCTGCACTACAGGAGGTCAAATGCTTCTTTAGGTCTAGGGCAGTGGTCTCCAAAGCGCAGCCCAGGGGCCACATGCCCTTTGCTTGCCTTTATCTGGCCTTTGTGGCCCTATTCCTCCTAGTAATTCTAGGAGGAATTATTCAATTCTGCCAGCTGACACTAAAATGGGGCATTATTCCTCCCAATGATAGCAAAGTTGGGGCACTATTCCTCCCCCTAATACCATATGGGACCATTTTTTCCCCACTGATGCTAGGAGAATTTCTACTCCCTCTGGCCACAGTCCAGCCCCCCTAAAATCTGCAGGACAATAAACTGTCCCTTTGTCTAGAAAGTATGGAGACCCTGGTCTAGGGGATGGAAAAAGCACTTTTACTTACCTGATCCTCCACTCCCCTGTTGATGGCACTCCCCTACACTCTGGCAATGAACTGTCCCTTGGCATCCTCACATCTAATGCAGGGTTATGGGTCCTGTGATAATCTTGATGATGTCAGAGGGAATCCAACTGCAGGAGTGCAGGGGAGAAGACTGTGGGGACTGGTCTAGCAATGCAGAGGAGCCTGTAGGTGCAGAGGATCTGCTGTGGAGGGAGTGGAGGTGTACCTTACCAGACAGCCCGGCTCAGGAGTGTGCATGCACAGGTGCCATTCAGAGGAGGGAGCAGCACACAGCACTGGTGGGGACTACCGGAAGAGATGGTATATGACCTTTCTGTGCAATATCACACAACAGGTATTACCTCTTTTTTTACTTTTTTTCTTTAAAAAAAAAAAAAAACAGCCTTTAGTATCACTTTACAATTATTATCTTCTTTACTTGACAATGTATTGGATTCTGTCTGGTCATGTCTGGGATTCAAACATCTTAGTCATATTGTATAGCCAGCATGAGAAATCACTACTCAAAGCCTGCTGCCCTGCAGCTTCCATTCTCACATTCCTTCCTCCACCCTTCAACTAGGGCTAAGCATGAGTATCATGACACAGGTACTGTTCTTTCTGTGCTCTCCCCTATAATAGGCTTAACACCACCACCCTCTCCCAGTGCCTGAAACATGTTAGTGGTGGAATCCTTACACACCTACTTCCTACATCTCCAAATGTAGTTAGTCCGTATCACTGTCATATTCAGCCTGATTTACATTGTGCACTGAGGTTATGAAAAGTTATTATAAACACAGATTTAATTTACATGTCAGCTATCTCAGGCAAGAAAGAATTTTATCACATTAAAAGCATAGTTCATCTTTAAAACAAAACGGCCTACGCAGGTATGGGACACATGTAGATAAAAACAAACTACAGCTTTGACCAAAGTTGAATAATGCCCTTGTTATAAGTGTAGGCCATTTACATACCGCCTGAAGCCTGACTGAAAAATCTTGTTGCTAGGGCGTTGCTAAGAGACTCCTAGTTCTTACTGCTCACCTTCACCATCACAGGAGTGAACTCTCAAACCCTTTCTTATGTGCTTTCTATCCCCTGATGCAGGAGCTCTGGGCTCAGCGTTTGAGAGCTTGGTTCTCTGATGGTGGGCAGTAACAGCTGGGAGTCTCTTAGCAATGTCCTAGTAACAAGGTAGGATGGGATAATGCCACCTCTGGGAGTTTTTCAGTCAGGCTTCAGAAGTACATAAATGGCCTACACCTATACAAGGAAATTATTAAATTTTGGTCAAAGCTGTACAGTGTGTTTTTATCTACAGACTGTTGCTAAACAGAAAATACTCAGCAAGCGTAAACCTGTAAAAGACCTTTCTTGCTGCGCAAACTCCTCTCTGATGCTGTGACCTTGGCCCCTGAAGTCGGCTAAGAAACAGAGAATTCTGGGAGTGCCAATGTCCTGGGTCCTCCTCAGCTCTCATGACATGACAACACCACTGTCTCTGGCAGTGACATGATATCAAAGACGGCAAAGGGAGGAGCTGTGAGGACTACCAACACTCCCCATACTTCAGGGGACAACATCCCAGCATAAGAAAGGAGTGTGCTAGGCTGAGGAATGGTGAGTGTTTACTGTCCTGTTTAAAGTGTCAGCTCACCTTTACCAAAAAAACTGCTAATACAGGTAAGGGGCATCTGTAGATAATAGCACGCTGTGCAGCTCTGACTACAGATGAATAATGCTCTTGCTGGGGGCAGTAAAAACATGGCTTAACCACTGGGTTTTTCTACCCCCTAGTGTTGACAAGCCCTAAAACAATAAACAAGCTTTACTGCACTACAACTATTGTACACATTACGCTGACATTATCCCCATATTAAACTGTTTCTTTTTCCCTTCAGAGAGTAAAAAGTGTAGGGCTCATTCACATGGGCTCTCAGCCCCGTACAGCGCGAAGAACCATTTCTTTACATTTTTTATTTTAGCACAGAGCTATGTATAAGCATGAATGGATACACATGGATACACATATAGACCCATCCAAGTTTGACAGGTACATATAGGTGGGTGCAAACATAGGGTCCTTTATTTGGGGTGCCCGTCAAGCAGTTCAGCACTTGTACAAAATGGCTCTTCACGCTGTACAATGAATGTGCCCTAAAAAAGTATGAAAACAAAAGGATATTTTTAAATATTTAGGCTTCATTCAGATGGCTCTAGAAATTTTACTGATGTTATTACATCTGTGTTTGTTAGGAGAAAAGTTCCTGCGTAATGATCAGTAACATACACCATAGTGGGACCCCCCTCCAAATCATTGGATTCAGGTGTACCAATCCCCTCCATGGCCATAGGTGTATAAAATCAAGCACCTAGGCATGCAGACTGCTTCTACAAACATTTGTGAAAGAATGGGATGCTCTCAGGAGCTCAGTGAATTCAAGTGTGGTACCGTGATAGGTTGCCACCTGTGCAATAAGTCCATCCATGAAATTTCCTTGCTACTAAATATTCCACAGTCAACTGTTAGTGGTATTATAACAAAGTGGAAGCAACTGGGAACAACAGCAACTCAGCCATGAAGTGGTAGGCCACGTAAAATGACAGAGCGGGGTCAGCGCATGCTGAAGCGCAGTGTGCAGAAGTCGCCAACTGTCTGCAGAGTCAATAGCTAAAGATCTCCAAACTTCATGTGACCATCAGATTAGCACAACAACAGTGCATAGAGACTTCATGGAATGGGTTTCCATGGCCGAGCAGCTGCATCCACGCCTTACATCACCAAGTACAATGCAAAGTGTCGAACGCAGTGCTGTAAAGCCCGCCGCCACTGGACTCTAGAGCAGTAGAGACGTGTTCTCTGGAGTGACGAATCACGTTTTTCTGTCTGGTAATCCGATGGATGTGTCTGGGTTTGGCAGTTGCCAGGAGAACGATACTTGCCTGACTGCATTGTGCCAAGTGTAAAGTTTGGTGGAGGGGGGATTATAGCGTGGGGTTGTTTTTCAGGGGTTGGGCTTGGCCCCCTAGTTCCAGTGAAGGGAACTCTTAAGGCGTAAGAATACCAAGACATTTTGGACAATTTCATGTTCCCAACTTTGTGGGAACAGTTTGGGGATGACCCCTTCCTGTTCCAACATGACTGCGTACAGGTGCACAAAGCAATGTCCATAAAGACTTGGATGAGTGAGTTTGGAGTGCATATATATATAAATATATATATATGTCATTATGAATACCTTTTTCACATACCCTGTGTTCTTCTGTTCTCAGCTTCAATCATTGAGGAGTCACAGCTAGAGAACTGACACCGCTGTGCTCTCCTGCTTAGTGTGATCTGTTTTATTAGGAAAGCAGAAGGACTGCCAGGATCACCAGGGATTTCACACACAGGAATCAATACAAAGAGAACAGGATACTTTTCATATAAGTACATGGGGCGGCAGACACATATCAGGAATACCAAATGCTGGCTTTACTGCGCTAAAAAACTACTTTGGAGAAATGCAGAACAGGTTCAGGTCTCTTCACAGGAAAACTTATGTTTTTCTGGTCTTTTAACTGTCAGTGGAGCTCCTAAACATTTGTTTGCTTTAATGCTTTTATTAATGGCTATTGAAGGTTGATATAATGGTCACCGTTAGGAATTTCTTGGCTAACACCTCATTTGTTTCTCCTACATCCCACCAGTTATTTCCCCTTTAGCAGTTCAGTTTAGTGAAAACCACTTTCCTTATAATGTATTAAAACTGTTGACCTGCAATCAGCCATGCAAGACTAAACTTGTCTAAGTGAAATAAATTGAGAGTAATAAATGATTAATCTCCTCCGGTATAGCGTCCTTTGCTTCGCGCTACCACCTGCGGATTGCCTCTTGCGGTGTAATTGAATCAGGAGCGGGGACCTGCCTTTAAGACCTATAAAGTGCATTATTACTTATTTAACAACTTTTCACAGAGGGAAGCTGAGTAATCTAAACACTGCTGTCAACATATCCAAACTTGTTTTACCCCACAACAGTAAATATCAGAATGTGGCAGCGGAATTAAAGAGGACCTGTACTGTGCAAGCTGTGCCTAAAAAAAAAAAGCAAGCAGAGGGCAACACATTCCTTACCTGCATTGCTATCCCTACAGCTAATCTATTCTCCAAGTACTGACGTACCCCCATGTCTTGTTCCGCATTGTGTCCGTGTGGAGGCAGCCATCTCGGTAGATTATTAGGGCACGTCTTCTTATTCCTATGAGTGAGCCACTTCCAGCAGACTGGCTGGACAGCTTGCTTACCCAATAAAAATCATAGGGCCACGGTTGAGAATGTGGGCTGGAGAGGACTGTTTTTTGCGTGGCGATGGCCCGGGATGCACAGTGAAGATTACCGGAATGGAAGGCAAGGTAATCATTTCTCATAACAGGCTGCACTAACAGGATTGGGCAATGACATAAACCCTAAATAATGTATTGTCTGTATCCTAAAATCCTTATTTAG
Source organism: Staurois parvus (assembly GCF_062004578.1). Taxonomy (NCBI): domain Eukaryota; kingdom Metazoa; phylum Chordata; class Amphibia; order Anura; family Ranidae; genus Staurois; species Staurois parvus. Next base: position 16,347,266 of record NW_028317827.1, read on the forward strand.
GACCAGCCAGAGTCGCAGGGACTTATGTATTGTCTGTGTCCTTCCCCAACACTGTAACAGGTAACATGAGCACCGTTGTTTGGAGCAATGTGCGGCGGGGGGGGGGGGGGGGTGTCAGAAGGCTGGAGAGTCAGACCATTGAGCTCTGTGTGTGAACAGTGGTCCAGATCTCCAAGCCAGGGGTTCATAATACTCCAAGCCAGGGGCAGACTGACCATTTAGGCACTCGGGCACTGCCCGAGGGCCCGGGGTCAGTAGGGGGCCCCATGAGATACCCATGGTACCTCTTATAGGCTTTTTTGGGCGTGGTTTGAGTGTGGGTGAGGACACAGGGGCCCCATGATTTCCTATTGCCCAGGGGCCCCATGAGTTGTCAGTCCGCCCCTGCTCCAAGCACTAATGCATGACAATTAAAAACAATTAGTATAATCTTTGCTTGTTATTCAGGCAGAGCGCATAACAATAATACAAATAAAAATAAACTAAAAATAACAAAACTTCAAATAGGTGTTAAAGCCCAACTGAAACAACAGTTTAGATCAGCTATATACATTCCAGGTACAATAAAGGCCAGTTCACTCCATGGATCGCACAAGAAAGCACTGCAAGTTATTTATTTATTATAGGTACTTATATAGCGCCGTTAATTTGCACAGCACTTCACATATATATTGTACATTCACATCAGTCCCTAACCCTCAAGGGGTGTACAATCTATGGTCCCTAACTTACATTCATACACACACATGCTAGGGACAATTTAGACAGGATCCAATGAACCTACCAGCATGTCTTTGGAGTGTGGGAGGAAACCGGAGTACCCAGAGGAAACCCACGCAGGCACAGGGAGAACATGCAAACTCCAGGCAGGTGGAGCCGTGGCTGGGATTCGAACCAACTACCCGAGTACTGCCAGGCAGAAGTGCTAACCATTTACATGCGATCAGGTGTAGTGCAATTTTAACCCATTCATTTCAATAGGCTGAAATAGTGCTAGACCACACCAAAAGTAGTGCATGCACTACATTAAAAAACAAACAGCAACCAGACCACATGGTACTGTACCATGCAATCTATTGCAGGCAAGGGCACTGCGTTTGCAATCTGCATTTGGGATGTCATTAAGTTAACATTGACACCCGCTGCAGATTGCAAGTGCAATGCGATTTAAATGCAGTGCCGGAAACGTACACAAAACACGGGTTTCCTGCACCATGTTCAGGTGTGAACTGGCACTTTAGTTGTTTAATGCCTTTGTTTTCTTCCTAAATCAGTTACATCCTGAGCAGAAATGCTTGTCCCCTGCTAGTAGCTGCAAAGTGGGACCCTTAGGGCTCGTTCACACTTGACTTTATTTCTAACTCTTGCCAAACGCCCCTATAGCATTTGACAGGCATTAGACAGGCGTTTGGGAAGCGTTTTAATGCTCCTCAAACGCTCCCCAAATGTCTCATGTGCGGTTTTGAAGTGGTTGACAGGTGTTTGCCAAGCGTTAAAACTGCACCACAAATGCCTATAATGAAGTTAAATGGTATAAACGCTCTGCAAACGCCTGCCAGGCGTTTGCAGAGCGGCACCATAGACTTGAATGGGAGGCTTCAACTTCCCCTGCCTCGACACAAGGAGTCAGTTTTGCCACGATGCAAGGAGACGCTAACGCTTCAGTGTGCTGCCATGTGCAAAATTTTCATAGGTGTTTGAGAAGCGTTAAAAACGCTTCCCAAACGCCTGTCTGATGCCTGCTGACAAAGTTAGTGTGAACTGAGCCTTACTCTCTGCAGGGAACCCGTGGTCTCTCTTCAGAGGTGCAACTCACCCCACTACTGTGTCAGACCTATAACTCTGCAATCAGCATAGCACATATAGCTTATAGCTCATGCTCCCTGCTGACTGGACTAAACAGAGAGCAAACATCCCACTCTGCAACATGCTGGCAGGGGACAGGCTGTTCAGGCAGCGGTGGCTGCTTTAGAATGAAAATGAACTGTAGGACTGTGAATACCATTTGCTTTTACGATTTAAAGACAAGTGTAAGCAATGACTGCAGACCTTTGCCTATAGATTTGTATTTTTCCATCATCATTGGAAAAGTTACAATTAGTAAACAAGTACTAGAGAAGTGAGTCTTCAGCTTACAAAAGGGTTTGCTAAAAAAAACACCTACACACTATCTATAAAAAGCAGAAAAACTATTTAAAAATGGGGAACTGGCACAACACTAAATATAACAATTACAGAATAATATAATAATTACTGTACTTTCTTTATAATGGAAAAGCAGCTAACAAAGTTTATTTTCTTAGGGCTCGTTCACACTAGGCTGTTTTGCCAACGCTTGCCAAACGCCCCTATAGCGTTTGGCAAGCGTTGGTCCGGCGTTTGCGGAGCGTTTTTTAACGCTCGGCAAACGCTCCGCAAACGCCGCATGCGCGGTTTAGCGGCGGTTGCTAGGCGTTTGCCGAGCGTTAATAACGCCCCACAAACGCCTATAATGCAGTTTGAGTGGTGTTACCGCTCCGCAAACGCCCCGCAACCGCGTTGCAACCGCACCGCAAACGCCGGCCGGGCGTTTGCGGAGCGGCACCATAGACGAGAATAGGAGGCTTCAAAGCCTCCTGACTCGTCCAGAGGCGTCCGTTTTGCCGCGACGCAACGCGACGCAAACGCTCCCGTTAGAACAGCACCATGTGCTGTAATGTGCAGAATTGGCAGAGGCGTTTGGGAAGCGGTAAAAACGCTTCCCAAACGCCTCTCTGCCGCCTGCACACAAGGCTAGTGTGAACGTAGCCTTACACTTTCAGCAGCTGATGTGTCTACCTACCTTCTCCACTACAAAACGTTAAAGGAGAAGTATGGCCAAAGCTATTTTGGCTATACTTCCCCTGGGGACCACAGAAATGCAATTTGCTCTGCACTCCTTTGACCTGACGTCACTCAACCAGTCCAGACTCTGGAAGGATCCTGACTTTAAAGTCAAGATCCACCACGGTCTTGGACTGGCAGCTGGCTCAGCCTATCAGTGATCCACTGAGAGCCAAAAACAAACATTCTTGCCCTCTCCACAGCCCAGCGCTCCAGTGAGCCCTGGAGGGGCACAGCAAGGAGCATAACCATCACTGGCTCTCTGCTCACTGAAGACCGAGAACTGAGCGAGCTTCGATCGCTCATTTCTCAGTCATAAAAGTGGTGGGGGACAGATACAGCATTGGACCGATGCTGCACACACCTAGGAGAGTAAGAGAGTATAAATGTTCACAATTTTTTTAACTCATACTTCTCTTTTAAATGACAGCAATGTTTAGAAAGACATTATTAGTAAAAGTTTTATTTGCATTTTGAGAATTTTTCTAGACTAGATTAATTGTATGTAACCACCTTGAACATGATTGTATGCCACGTTTAGGATCACTGCCCCTTCTTTCTTTAATTCATGGTGGATAGTACAGCTTTTACTATGCTTCCAGGCAGCACAACTGCAAGAGCTGAGGCTCTCATATACAGACGCTGCACTGTCATTTATCCATCCCTCATATCCTCTTGTCTATTCACAAAATGCCTTGTATTTTCTGAATAATTTGCAAAACACAAGGCATTCTTTGAAAAGATAAGGGGAGAAGAGGGGCATATAAATAACAGTATGGCTATTGTGTATGAGAGCTTCAACTTTCATAGCCACAGTGCCAGAAGCCCCTCGACAGCAATACTATCCAGCATGAAAGAAATTGTAAATGAAAAGAAAAGGCAGTGATCCTAAAAGTGACACACATTTTCTCAAATAAATCTTGTTACAAAGTTAATTTTAAGAAAAAAAATGTTTGCTTGGAGTTTTGCTTTTAGAAGAAAACCTGTTTGCTTCACTCTTCCTAGGAAGCAGAGTCTACTTTGAGTGTCAAAGCACCAACTAAATAATATTCTATATATTTAGAACATTGCATGGGAAAGTCAGAAACAAATTTCTTGGCGGGGCTTAGATAGCACTACTTTGACAGTTGCTGTGCACCTTTTCCTGAATCAAATTATTCAAACTATTAGCAAACTATATTAAAGAGGACCTGTCACGCCCTTGCTACACCCCTAATCAAGTGGGCCGTTAAGGAGCACAAATTATGACTATTTTCACTGCCATTTTTCCTTTAGTGTTAAAGCAGAACTCCAGTTAAACATTTTATTTTCCCGTGCAGTGGGGCTGTGCCTTTGTCCTGGGGCTATGCTAAAGCTATGCTTACCCATTCCTGCGATCCTCTGAATCAGCCACGTCCAGCTGTGGACTGTTCCTGCGTCCTCACATCCGGAGTTGGTCTATGGGCATGATGACGTCAGGAAAAACCCATTCACAAGACCGCTAGCGTGCGAGGGGACAGGAGCGGCGGGGACCGGTCTTGTGCTCGGAGGAATGGCGGATTAGGTAAGTATATCTTTACTTTTTGAGCCCCTAGACAACAACGAGCATTTAACCCATGCTGTCTGGGCACAGCCCCACTGCATGGGAAAATAAAAAATTTGCCTGGATTTAAAAAAATAACTAATGCAATAACAAGAATGATAAATAAAAGGGTAGTACCAGGTGAACAACATTGGCAGGTAAATAGTATATTTAGTTATACAGATCTCTACACTAGAGCTAAAAATTGGAGGAGAAAGGAGGGACAGGTGGATCTAATTCTAAATGAGGGCCAGCTGGAAGTTATACACACATTCTTATTCAGTTACTGACCAGTTTATGTCCTTCTCACTCATAACTTCATACACAGCACAACTCACAAAACCATTCTCTCCACTCTTTTACTCACTACCTGACTCAGGCTCATACGATGTAAGGTTCCCCAGACCATCCTTTCCATTCTATTACTTACCACCTCACTCAACCTCATACCTCATAGGGTTCCTCAAAACGTCTTCTCCACTCTTTTACTCACCACCTCACTCAGGCTCATACTATGTAGGGTTCCCCAAACCATCCTTTCCATTCTTTTACTCACCACCTCACTCAACCTCATACTATGTATGGTTCCCCAAAACATCTTCTCCACTCTTTTAATCACCACCCCACACAGGCTCATACCATGTAGGGTTCCCCAAACCATCCTTTCCATTCTGTTACTCACCATCTAACTCAACCTCATACCATGTAGGGTTCCTCAAATCACTCTCTCTGTTTTTTGTTTTTTTTACATACGAACACTTCATCACTAATAACTTTATATACTGCAAAACTCTCAAAATCATCTTCTCTGTTCTTTTATGGACCAGCTCATGTCTTCTTCACTCAACCTCATACCACTTATGTTTCCCAAAAACCATCTTCTCTGTTCTTTTACTGACCACCTTTTGTGTTCATACACTGGACAACTCCTAACCATCCTCTCCACTTTTTTACTGGTCACCTTATGACTTCCACACTCCTAACTCCTAACTAGCAGAGTGGAACAGCTGTTTTCAGTGACGTCCCGCTTTAATATTTCATTACTATAATTAAATAGGGTTTTAAATTGGTGAACAAGAACTCTTGATATGCAAACTGCATTGTGCCTTCCCAACCAATCAGATTTCACCTTTCCTTCTTTAAAGTAGCTGGAATGATAAAGAACAATTGCTAATTGGTTGCATACACATATGATAATATTATTTTTGCTTTTATTTAGCAGGGCTGGTGGTTGTGCTTCTTTATAGATTAAAAATCACTGGAGGGAGACTCTACAGAAGTGCAAACATCATAATAAGGCAAAGCATTCTCAAAACATGATCAAGCTGCATCAATAAAAAATGTCACAGTGACAAAGCTAAATCTATACACAATGCAAAAGCATTCTCCACCAGAGCAAAAAAAAATAATTAATATACCAATGATCAGAAGAGGAAAAAAAAAAGCTCAGGAACAATTTATTAGTATTTGTTGAGAATCAAAAATGCTAATACAAGTTTGAACATTAAATTATTTTCTGCTGACAGCAAGTAGAGATAGCTGCTGTGATAATGCTGATAAGTCCAAAAACAACACACTGTACTTACTAGCAACTCATCCATGCTGGTTTGGCATTTCTCTAAGTTTATTCTCTTTATGGCCACTCTCTCTTGTCTGGGTTTGCATAGCGCTGCCTGGACCACTGCTGTGGCGCCGCTTCCTGAAACAAATAATTTAAGAGTGAATACAGTTACAGAGGACCTGTCACAAAAATACAAGCACAGCAAATGGAGAAAATTATTTGGAGACAGTAATTGTCAATTTTCAAAAACAGATTCTTCACCTCGGGAGATAGAGGTATGTATCTGGATCACTGGATAATAGCAAAAATACTGGCATAGGAAATCTCTGTGTTAAAAAACTGAAATCAAAGTGAAAAAATCAACCTGATATCTTAGAGGACATACTAGTAAAATTATAGATAGTGCAGCGCTCAAAACAATACTATGTGCAATACAAAAAAATGTGCTCACATGCAATTGTGTCAATAATTATTCAAAAATGAATCATTAAATGAAATATCTTAATTATAAAGTGCCACTCAATAATTATTCTCTTCACATTAGTGCCCACATAATCAAAAAATAATAATAACTACCGTTTGCACAAGGGATAATTTTCACAGTGCTCTAAGTGTAATACAGTGACCACACTTCACATGCCACTCAAAATCATCAAAATAAAATGTCCATAAAAAACAAGTGGCTTGCGTTCCGAGCCTCGTTCTGAGAGGTGGCGGGGAGCGGAGGATGTTCTCTGCTGGAACGGAATAGGAAGAGACTCAGTTTCCGTTTCCTGCCCATCTCCCGCCTGCTGCCTGCTGGTTTACCACACCGAGTAAGAGAGGGCTGGTGAGCAATTATTTTTCAGAGGCTTCTGACCGGGGGTAATGGAAGTCCCCTAAAGAGATCCACAACGTGAGGAGAGGTACTTATCGTCAGGAGATAAGAATCCAGAGTGATCCTGAAAGCTGTCTGGCCCTTAGGGGTCGTTTGAAGGAGGTGAGGAGGCAATTTAGCCTTAGGAGGTGAAGAGTGACACGTTCACGGAATATGAACACCTTTTTTTTGCACATTGCATGAATTTGTTATCACTTGTTTTTTATGGACATTTTATTTTGATGATTTTGAGTGGCATGTGAAGTGTGGTCACTGTATTACACTTAGAGCACTGTGAAAATTATCCCTTGTGCAAACGGTAGTTATTATTATTTTTTGATTATGTGGGCACTAATGTGAAGAGAATAATTATTGAGTGGCACTTTATAATTAAGATATTTCATTTAATGATTCATTTTTGAATAATTATTGACACAATTGCATGTGAGCACATTTTTTTGTATTGCACATAGTATTGTTTTGAGCGCTGCACTATCTATAATCATTGTACACACTGTTTAGGTAGCAGTTCTAAGTGCTGGCAGCTTTCAGTAGGTGAACTTCCTTTTAGCACAGGAGGATTTCTTTCTGTATACTATTAAATTTGTCAGCAACTGCACCTCAACTCCATATTTTCGTTGCACAAAAACAGCAAAAATTTAAAAGAGAAGTTCAGGATTCTAAAAAAACCAATCATTTATAATCACAGAGTCACCAGCTCTCTGCTCTGCCCCTCCAGTACTCACTGGAGCGTCGGGCTGTGGAGGGTGGCTCAGGCTCTCAACTTTAAAGTCCAGATCTCTCCAGAGCCTGCTCCGGCTCAGGGACATCAAGGTTACAAGAGCCAAAAGAGTTTTGGCCCTACTTCTTTAATTAGTTGTAGTTAGCTTATATATGTGATCTGCCATTTTAAATACATTTAACAAAATCCTTATGAGTTTCTATCAGCTGGTCTGCAGAAAAGAAGAGAGGGGCGCCAGACTAAGTGCAGTATTAGAAGGTAGTTTAAGGCCCCATTAGCCTCCGGGATCTCTACCAGGACGACGTCTACTCTGAGACACATGCCTTTTATCCACTGCTATCTAGTGAGTTACCCAGTTATCTTGTTCAATTAAACTACCTTCTAATACTGCACTTAGTCAGGCGCCCCTCTCTTCTTTTCTCCTCCATGTACAGAGTCCAGATTTTTTCTAAGGGTGCTGCCTCCTGATGTTGCTGATTACACCATACCACTTAACTGTACAATACGAACTACTCCCTTATAATAATTTGGACTAAAAAGTCTTCCTTTTCCCCCCAGCGCCAATACCTCTCATTTTGTTTTTTCAGCTGATCTACACTTAGCTATCCCTGTTAAGTAAAGCCAGCTATTAACATCTTTTAAAGCTATAAGGGTACCTAATAGGGCTGGGGATAATGATGATGAGGATGATGATGATTATTTTGATAGTATGGCAAAGGGGGTATGGGAACATACAGGGCAATCCACTGCAGGTGTGCAATTGTAAAAAAAATAAAAACAACTATCAGTTCCTAAACTTGGGATGGGTTTTAATATGTAAATCTGCCAATCTCCTACACCGAACACCCTGAATAATTAATCTCACTGAAGTCAGTGAAAGTCTGTGGGAACTGTCTATGCCTATCTCGAGCAACGCATCATGAAGGTGTATGGAAACCCCGCATATTGTCATTAATTGAAGGGGTTGACACTGGGGATACCCAATGAGGCCAGCATGTATGCAGGCACTAGGAGAGTCCAAGAAAGGTTATTATACATTTACTATTGAAAAGTTTCTGAAAACTTTGACCTTTTTCCCTATACATTTCCTTGTTTAACAGCTGGAGTAAATATGCCTGCAGTATGCTGTACATACACCGTACCAAGTTATAGCCAGCATTTCAATTTATAATGTATAATACAGTTGTATTCAAACGGTGCTTAACATTGCGAAGACAAAAAAGTTGTAAAAGCAATAAAAAAAGTCAAGCTGAAGTTAACAATAAAGTATTTCATTGGTTTATATTAGTTACAAGGAGTCGTATCAATTAATACCAGGGGTAGTAAAAAGTAAAAAAAAGATGTTGGAGAGGAAGGGTAAGGATGGCCAGGAGAAGGGCAGCACAACTGGTATGAAACATCTTTATTTGTCCCTACTCCTTTTGGTGGTAGATTGTTAGAGCTCCAAGACATCATGGTCAAGGTCCAGTGATAAGTAGTATGTGAACCATGGGCTCCAGATCTTACATTTTGCTAGCTTATCAGTATGTTAAGTGGTAATTTATTTAAACTAACCATCACCCATATCACTTGGTTTTTTAAAGAGACCTCATGAAAAAGGTAGGCTGAGGGCAAAGAACATGTAATAAAGCATTGTCTGAAGGATTACTGCAACTGCTCTCTTCCCCCATCACTGATTTGCCATTTCTTGTTCAGTGCTGTATCGGCGTGGAGGTGGCCATCTTGGTAGAGAAGCAAGGCTTTGCCTCAGGTCAGAATCTTCCCTAATGTCTGCTGATCTGATAACTGGTGGGGAAATATTCAGGAAGTAGCAGGAGACGTGAAGAACGCACAAATCTATGGGATGAATTAAAGTCACATGGTACAAGGCTGTTGAGGCTAGCCCTGTACCATGTGACCTCTGTGATCATTCACAGATTTCACACGTAGTAAGCAATGATGTCAGAATTGACATCTTGCTTACTATTCTGCATGTGATCACTGATTGGCCAATCAGTGATCACATGAACGGGACCTCACACAGAGGTCCCGTGTGACGATCGGTGTTCCATTGTGTGCGGAGGACACAGCGGGCACCGGATCGCGGTGCTGCGCACTCCCAGGGAGCACGCACGGTCCAAAATGGCGGGCGCCGTTTATGAATGGCAACCCGCCCCTGGACTGCCACCGTCCGGCCGTTTATATACAGCGGCCAGACAGCAAGTGGTTGAAAAGGCTAAAGGTTTTTTCCTCAATATATTGTAAGCATTAAGGTAAAAAACCTTTTAGGTGCAGCTCTCTAACCAAATACTTACCTGATCCTACTCTTGATCCAGCACTGTGCCCGAGAGCAGCAGTGCCGCTCTCTTCTCCCTCAGTTCTCACTGAACTCAGTGAGAGCAGTAGAAGCCATTGGCTCCTGCTGCTGTCAATCCAATCCAGTGACGAGGAAGAGGGGGGCAGGGCCAAGCCGCACTGTGTGTGTGTATAGACACACACAATGTGGCTCGGGATTAAGCCCGCATGAGTGCCCCCATAGAAAGTGGCTTGTTATGAGGGTATTTGGAAGCCAAGAGGAGCAAGGAGGGCCAACGAGGGACCCCAGAAGTGGAGGATCGGGGCTACTCTGTAATTGCATTAAGTATGTCAGTATAAAATTCTTGTGATTTAAAAATAAAAGAACCCTATACAATCACTTTAATCCTTAGGCTGCTAGCATTAGTAAATAGATAGGAAGGTATATTATACATATACTGTATATAAGTACATATTTACTTGTTTTAAATGTATTTTTTATATTTTGTCAATTACTTCCTGGATAAATGATGTCATACATCCGAGGAGTCTTCAGAAGGGGAGGAGGAGTTTTCTCAGCTAAACACACCCTCCTGCCTGCATGCCTGAGCTAAGGGCACAGCAGTTTCGTGAACTTTCGTGAACCTATCAGATTCAGTTGTGATTCAGATCTCATATTGCTCTGAGCTGTAGGGCACAGGAGTGCCTAGGTACACTTACATGCCAAGATGTGTACTGTTATTTTTGTAGGAGGAATTTGAGACGTAAAAAAGCACATTTTAAGGGTATGATTAAAGTGTTACTAAACCCACAACAGTAAAATCAGTCTGTATATGCAGTAAAGCATGCTTGATATCCTTACTGTGGAACCTAGGGGGTTAATCTTCTGCATTGTGTAAAAATACTGTTTGATCCTGTCTTTTCTGCCCCTCCTCTTGTTGAAATGACCACCTGATACAGACTGAATCCATAATCACATGCACATGCTCAGTTTGGTGTGTATTGCTAGAGGTTTTTTTTTTCTTGGGAGAGTACATGTGATCAGCACAAGACCAATCAGCACTGTCCAGACAGAGGTCAGGGGTTTCACATCCGCCTAGAGCAGAAAGAAAACTCCTCCTACAAACTTTAATCAGAGCTCTGCTGAAGTCACAAGATTGCTCTAACTGCTGATGAGAAAAGGTATTTAGCAGTTTATATTTACTGAAATAATTGCATTTCCATGTTGTGTGTACTGTGGGAGACCAGATATTGTGAATGCAGGGTCCTGGGTTTAGTATCACTTTAAGGCCTCGTTCACACCATGTACAGCGACGTCAGTTGTTCTCTATGTGCCCCGTTCACACCACATCTGCAATGTGTATAAGCCTCACTGAAAAGCGCATGAAAACTGATATAAGCTCGTGTTTCCACAAGTGAAATCTGCGTGTTTTTCTCCATCAGGTTTTCTGCACGTATGGTGTGAATGAGGCCTAAATGTTCCCAATAAACCTTCACTTCTTTTCAGGTCCATTTTAACATCTGCTCTCTAACCCATTTTTATTCTACAAAGTACCCAGAGATGTTTTATTTCAGTGTAAGCATTTATAGTAATATTATAGGAAATGTTATATTTAAAATCAAAATCGAGACGACCTTCAGGTAAACCAGAGATTAAACACCATCACATCCAAATGGATATTTAGACAAGTCTTCAGATTTTCTGGCACTCCTTGGCTAAACACAATTCTACTACATTAAATCAGCATCCTGGCCAAGAACAAAAGCTGTTCACAAAGTCATGGCAGTTTTTGCCAGCAGTAAGAAATGGAACGTCTTTATAATTAGATGGAATTACCTTGAGGGAAATGAAAAGAGATCACTACATTTCCTACACATATTCCCTTCTGCATGCCAGACAACTTCATTCATAAAGATATTGCTACTAGATTTGCTGTACTTGCTGCTTACATTCAACACACTTTGCAGAAAATAATGTGATAGAGGTATGAGCAACCTGGAACACTCAAACTGCTGAAGAGGGCCAGCATTTGTGCACCAGGCATGACAACAAACATATGACCTCAAGTCATATGTCATATGTATGCCTCTGTCCTTATTCACTGTGCCCTAATGCAGGGGCCCCAAAGTTCCTAAACAAAGGGCCAGTTTAGTGTCCGGACTGTGGCCAGTAAAAGTAGAAAATGCCCTGGCTTCAATGGCATAACAAATGGCCCATCATTGGCATTAGTGGGAGCAATATTGCTCCATTGTTGGGACCAGGGGAAGGAATACTGCTCAATTGTTGGTGTCAATGGGAAGAATAGTGCCCTGCCATTAGCAGGAACAGTGTCCCATTGTTGGGTCATTGGTAGGAATAGTGCCTTATTGTTGGTATCAGTGACAGGGATTATGCCCTGTTGTTGATGTCAGTGGTAGGAATAGTGGCCAAAGAGCCAGATAGAAGCAAGCAAAGGGCCACATCCAGCCCCCGGACCACAGTTTGGAGACCACTGCCCTAACATGACAAAGACCCCGCTCCTCGGAAGTACACTCCATGTGCCTAGGTAGGAGCACCATGGGATGTCAACACTGCACCAGCCTTATACAGGCCTGGCCGTTAAAGTCTTTTTACATCTAAAAAGGTACCAATTTTTAACACTGTTTGTTAGGGATGGGGGGAGGGGAGTTAGAACTTTAATTGGGTTCATATCCTTCATATCCCATTGGGAAAATTCTCTGTACTTTTAGTTCTGTAACAACAGGACAACTATTGAGACTATACAATTACAAGAACACTCAGAGAGTAATAAAAACCTGGCCATGGTTCCAAGTCAACCCCAAAGTTAAAAAAAAGTGAATAGTGATGGGCTTCAAAATGGCAGCAGCCTATGGCAAGGTGATCTTTTTAAATTAACACTGTTTCAAGGCCAGTAAAAACAAAGCGGTTTAAAAAACAATTTGGCTGGTGACAGGCTTTAATATGGCAGTAAAAACAGAAAGTTTTTTTCCATCAAAAAAGTACCAGTTTTTAACCCAATTCAGCGGCTCTCTGCTCTGCCCCTCCAGCTCTCACTGGAGTGCTGGGCTGTGGAGGGGTGAGATCGGCAGGCTCAGGCTCTCAGTGGCGTGCTAGGATCTGTTCAGAGTCTGGACATGCTGTGAGACTGTTGGCTGAAAACAGGTTACCGGAGTGCAGAACTAAGTGCACTCATGTGACCCACATGAGAAGTAGGGATTGGTGGCCAATACTACTTTGGGAAAGTTATCTGTACTTTATGTTCTATGACACCAGGACAAGTAATGCAGCTATAAGTGTCACCAGGACAAGAACACTCAAAGAGCAATAAAAACCTGGCCATGGTTACAAGTCATCCTCAACATTAAAAAAAAAACACAAATTGACTGGTGATTGGCTTCAAAATGGCAGCTGCCTTTGGAAAAGTTAAATTTTTAAATGGACACTCTGTCAAGGCTAGTAAAATTAGTTGCATTCCTCACCTCTTTACTAACAGACATTTAATTATTCTAGGGCACTGTTTTGCAACCAGGGTGCTGCGGCATCCTGGGGTGCTATTTGGGTTCCTGAGATGTCATGAGCATAAGATCAAGTTTGCCCTAGATCAGATATCGATGAGAGGACTCTGTGATATGAGACTCTGATATGAAAGGGAAACTGTAATGAGTGTACTCTAATGTAATGGGAGACTCTCATGTATAGGGACTTTCTGATGGTGGGGGAGGGTTGTCATGTCATGTGGGTATTCTCATGCGGGGCTCTCATGTATAGGGGAACTCATGTGATGGGGGCCTCTGACTCTGTGATGCGGGGATTCTGTGGTGATGAGGAGCCTCTGATGTATGGGGGGGGGGGCTTTTCTGTGATGGGGGAACTTTGATAAGAAGAGGGGTTCTAATTTGATGGGAGACCTCTAATGTGAAGTTAATTTCTTCATGGCGGTTGTTTTCATCATCCTAGGCTCAGGTTTCCCATTCATAAGTAATATTTACATTTTTAGACTGGGGTACATTGAAGGGTAACTCCACTTTCCATTTTGGATAAAGTAAGGGAGAGCTATAACCCCTGTCAGATTTTTTTTTTCGCCATCTGTGTTCCATTGTGGAGATTTCCCTTCACTTTCTGTCTCGTAACCAAACAGGAAGTAAGAGGAAATCCCTGAAAATGAAGGGAATTTCTTGGGAACTCCCAGGTCACCAGAACTAGTGTCCCCATTGGAAGATTTCCTTTCTATTATTTTTCTAGGGACAACCCAAAATGTGGGATTTTTCTTTTACTTTCACTTTCAACCCGATTGCACATATATGCGGTTCGGTACATCGCATGTGATTCGCACAGGAACCACATCACATTCCTGTGCAAATCACTTGCGAATTGTGTGTAATGAGATTTGAGCCATACATTTTGTATGGCTCAAATTGCACCGCATCTGCACCAAAAAGGTGCAGGACCCTTTTTTGGGTCCGCATTAGAATCGGATTGCATGGGTATTCACCCCTATGCGATCCAATTCTGCACATCGCACCGCATTTTGCGGACCGATTTCTGTGTGTTGTTAACTTAACATTCATACCTGCAGCGGTTCACATGAACGGGGTGAAATTCTGATGCGGTGTGGAATTCGCACAGAAAACGCTGCGAATTCCGAACCGCATCACTGTGAACCCAGGCTCGATGATGATGGACAAATAGAGAGGACGAATCTTCTTAAGGGGGGCACAGACAACAATAAAAACTGATAGGGGTTCTAATCTAAAAAAAACTAGAAAGCAAGGTTTGCCTTTAGTTATACTTTAAGAAACGCTATCCTAGGTACATGTTAGTGGAACAGTAAAAAAAAAAACCAAATAACTTGGTGGTGAAAGCATCCAATTGCAATCTAAAGCCCATGACAACCTTTATTTTCAACCAGGGTGCTGTGGAACCTTGGATGCCATTTGTGTTCCAGAGATGACATGAGCATAAGATCAAGTTCACTCTAGATCAGAGATAGATGAGAGGACTCTGTGATCCCGGGGGGACTCTATGGTGATATGAAGCTTTGATATGATCTGAAAACTCTGCCTTCAACAAAGAGCAGTTGAAGAGTTACGTGTGTTATTTTTGATCACATAGTAGGATACGATTTAACCAAATTCACATTTGCAGTCAGGGGCGGACTGTCCATTTGAGCATTCGGGCACTGCCCGAGGGCCTGGGGTCAGTAGGGGGCCCCATGAAATGCCCCTGGTACCTTTTTTATAGGCTTTTTTGAGTGTGGGCAAGGACACAGGGGCCCCATGATCCCCTATTGCCTGGGGGCCCCATGAGTTGTCAGTCCGCCCCTGTTTGCAGTTAACTAATTTATCACTGCGCATTCCAACATTTTGTGTGCAGCTCAGACTAAAAATTAGCAAATTTCAATTTATTCTTTAAATCATGAAGAACTGGTGACTTCCATGTGCTGACCCGGGATCGGTCTAAACCAGGCGCACTGAACGCTCACAAAAAAAACCCCAAAACAAACAGGTCACATGTTCTAATAATAACCACAGATAAATGATTCTGCTAGTTGCAGGTTTGCCCTTTGTTGAGACAACATGCTCCCAATCTATGTGGATGTCACATCACTATGGAGACCATGGATAATTAATAGTTATGTGAGACATTCTTACTGTCTAATTGCTTGTCTATTTATAATTACAATGAGCATGCAATTTGTACCATACAGAAGTAACATTTCCTGGGCTTAGCTAGGAGTGCAATGAATGATGGTGAGCATCTCCGCACACAGGAGGCTGACGTAGCAGTTCAGATATTGCTTTTACAGAAAGCAGAGTAGATGACCTGGCAGGATTTCCACAATAAGGACCAACCGAAAGTTGTGTAAATAATTCCATCTTCTTTTTTTCACTCATTTGTGCTCAGCCTGTAAAGAGGGCTGATAATTAAGCCAGGAGGCCAACAGTGCCATTAGCCAATAAGGGACCAATCCCTAAAGCCAGCTAGCCCATCACCTTTATTTACCCAGAAAGGAAATAATTAAAGCAATAGTAAACCCTGTAATTAAAAAAAAACTTTTCCCCTGCAAGGCAATGTCATAATGCGCTAGTATGCATCACATAGGAGCACATTATGTGAAACTTACCTTAACCACTTCAATACCGGGCACTTTTACCCCCTTCTTCTCGAGGCCAATTTTCAGGTTTCAACGCTCTCACACTTTGAATGACAATTGCGCGGTCATGCAACACTATACCCAAACTACTGTAAAATGTAATAATTTTGTTCACACAACTAGAGCTCTCTTTTGGTGGTATTTAATCACCACTGGGGTTTTTATTTATTGCTAAATTAACAAACAATTTTGAAAAAAAACACGTTTTTCTTTGTTTCTGTTATAAAAGTTTGCAAATAAATAATTGTTCTTCATAAATTTAGGCCAAGATGTATTCTGCTACATGTCTTTGGTGAAAATAACCCAAATCAGTATTTATTAATTAGTCTGTAGGAAAGTTATAGAGTTCACAAACTATGGGATATACAGTTGTGACCAAAATTATTCAACCCCCAATGCTGTAAAGGGGTTTAGGGACTATAGTGTACATTTGGAATTGTATTCAGAATCAAATCCTACAAGGACGTTGTAACTACCCAAATGCAACTAAAATGACATCAATTGTTTATGTAATACAGTAGTAAATGGTTCTTATGTGGTTTCTTCATTGCCACAATTATTCAACCCCTTAAAGACTACCACTCTGAAGAACAGAGGTTCATACAGGTGCTTTCCATCAGGTATTGAAAACACCTGTGGATGTCACCGAGCAGCAATCAAGCATAATAAGCACCAATTAGGCAGCTTTAAAATGACTGTGATACTCAGCTCCTTCTAGACATTTACTGGTGTGGTTACAAACATGGTGAAGGCAAGAGAATGGTCCAGGAAGACAAGAGAAGAGGTGATTTCTCTTCACAGGAAGGGCAATGGCTATAAGAAGATTGCAAAGATGTTAAACATACCAAGAGACACCTTAGGAAGCATCATTCGCAAATTCAAGGCAAAGGGCACTGTTGAAACGCTACCTGGTCGTGGCAGAAAGAAGATGCTGACTTCGACTGCTGTGCGCTACCTGAAGCGTAGAGTGGAGAGAAGTCCCCGTGTGACTGCTGAGGAACTGAGAAAAGATTTGTCAGATGTGGGTACAGAAGTTTCAGCCCAGACAATAAGACGCACACTGCGTAATGAAGGCCTCCGTGCCAGAACTCCCAGGCGTACCCCCTTGCTGTCTCCAAAGAATAAGAAGAGTCGACTGCAGTATGCCAAAAGCCATGTGGACAAACCACAAAAGTTGTGGGATAGTGTTCTGTGGACTGATGAAACAAAATTAGAACTGTTTGGGCCCATGGATCAACGCTATGTTTGGAGGAGGAAGAACAAGGCCTATGATGAAAAGAACACCTTGCCTACTGTGAAGCATGGTGGAGGGTCAATCATGCTTTGGGGCTGTTTTGCTTCTGCAGGTACAGGGAAGCTTCAGCGTGTGCAAGGTACCATGAATTCTCTTCAGTACCAGGAGATATTGGATGGAAACGTGATGCAGTCCGTCACACACCTGAGGCTTGGGAGACGTTGGACCTTTCAACAGGACAATGATCCCAAGCATACCTCCAAGTCCACTAGAGCATGGTTGCAGAGGAAAGGCTGGAACATTTTGGAGTGGCCATCGCAGTCACCAGACTTAAATCCGATTGAGAACCTCTGGTGGGACTTAAAGAAAGCAGTTGCAGTGCGCAAGCCTAAGAATGTGACTGAACTGGAGGCCTTTGCCCATGAAGAATGGGCGAAGATACCCGTAGATCGCTGCAAGACACTTGTGTCAAGCTATGCTTCACGTTTAAAAGCTGTTATAACTGTAAAAGGATGCTGTACTAAGTACTAAGATTGAATGTCACTTGGGGGTTGAATAAAACTGATAATGCTGTGAGCACAGAAAAGACATTTGTGGTTATTTCATTATAACTGTTATGTTATATTTGTCTGACCTACAAGTGCCTCTTTAATGTAAATGTAAGCAAGATGACTGAATGATCAAAAGCAATGTCAAACTGGCCAAAACACTCAATTTCAGTGGGGGTTGAATAATTTTGGTCACAACTGTATCTGAAAATTGATCAATCCTTAAGTACTGACAGCCAATCTAATTTCTTGAGGTCCAAAAATGTCAGAACAGTACAGATATCCCCCCAAATGACTACCCCAAAGTAGACAATCCGCCGTATTTCATAAGAGGCATGGCGACTTTTTTGAAGTTGTAATTTTTTTGTCATAATTATTCGGAAAATGAAGAAATTAAAAAAATTATTTTCACATTTTTTTAAATACTGTCACCAGTACAGTGCGGCATCAGCATATAGCTGGTACGGCGGTGATCAGGGACCCTGACTGGTGACAGTATGGAAAAAAAAAATTATAATTTTTTGTTTTGTTTTTTTTAATTTTTTTTATTTTTTATAAAATTTTTTCTCTTTTTTTAAGATTTTTTTTTCATATTGCACTATGACCAAAGTAGTATAATGTTACCATAGTAACACTGTACTACTTTGGAGAAGTGATCAGTATTGGTTTTTTTTTTTACACAATTTGACTACTTATAGCAAAAGAATTTAACTGAATGAAATCGATTGATTCAGGTTTTTTTTGTTGTAATTAGCTGTGATTGGCCACGGCTAATCACATGACACAGATGGACTTTGATTGGCCTAGCCTGTGCATGTGATCGCTGTGACCATTCACCACTAGACATAGTTGTATACAATGGATGGCATGAAAGGAAGACATCCATTGTATACAACTGTCATGTGACCTGCTGTGATTGGTCTCAGCAGGTCACATGGTACTGGTAACGGGTCAGTACACAGATCTGTCATCGGCCATGTCCGAGGTACACGGCTGGTGACAGATCTCACCACAGCGCGGCCCTGCGGGTATGCGCAAGGTGCAATCCTGGAAGGACGTCATATGACGCCCTCCCGGAGGGACGAAGTGTTTGCACAGCTGTCATTTGACCATAAGCCGGGCGGCAAGTGGTTAAAATGAAGCCCTCCAGTGGCATGCCGTCATCACTGACAGGGCTCTCATCTTCACCTAGTTCTTCTTCTGGGTTCGCGGGCTCCAGCAGCTTGAATGGCTGAGCAGAGATAACATCACTCCCACGCATGCACGCAGGAGTCAATTTTTACAGCACACAGCTCTGAAGGAACAGCACGGGCTTGCCGTTCCTTCAGAGCTCAAGCGCCAGTGCTGCATTACAAGTAAATATCTCCCACACAGTGCACGTTTAGGATATATTTACAGTACCTACAGGTAAGCCTTATTATAGGCTTACCTGTAGGTACAAGTTAAAAAACAGACTTTAATATTACTTTAAAGTAGTATTTTTTACAAATTTCAATGCTGCTGGCTCCTGGTTTCTCAGTGCTGCTTCCTTGAACTTCCAGTCTTCAAGCATAACTCAACCCAAAACAAAAAAATCTAATATCATGTAGCTTACTATAGTCCTTGGTGTGGTGGCTGCATTAGTTTCCTTTTTCTTTTTTTTGCTTTATTTTCACCTGGTGATCTAGCTAATAATACACTGTCTCTAGGTGGCTACATCACTCCTGCACTGTATCTATGGAAGGAGCCATGGTTGTCACCCTAGGATGTTCTCCTGATTTGGACTACAAACATGTCCGTATCTCTTCATTACCATTACAAGAGGGGCAGGAGCAATTGGTAGTTAACCCCCCTGGTGGTATTCCTGAGTGCAGCTCGGGGTTAACTTTCAGTACCAAAAACAGTAACTCCGAGCTACACTTGGGATCACACTGCAGCGTTGCTCAGGGATTCGCTCCAGCACTTACCTTGTCCTACGCTCCTGCGATGTCCCCCCTGCAGCGTCCCCAGCCAGCTCCTCTGGCCAATGCCGGCATCAGTCTTCTGGGTTCTGTTCCCTGCGAGCGTCAGGACGTACGGAACATACGGGGGACGGAACGGTGGGAAATTAAAAAACTGCAAAAGTGACATTCACTCAATACACTAAAATTTGATAGTATAACATTGCTGTATCAAAGCATTTCACATACATTTTGTCCCGAGTGCTTTGATCTGTGCCCTGCCTGCATTTTTACTGTTCTTTCTGCCTAGAAACAGAAAAGTCCATGACGTCCAAAAAGCGTCCCTTTAGGTCAAAATCGGTTTTAAACCAGCTAGAGAACAGCGATAGTAAATTAGAACCACTTTCAGAATTGAGTGATAATGATTTGTGGGGAAATTCGTCATCAAACACTGAAAACAATTTTGCGACTTATTATATATTGACATTATTGAATTAAAATTATTATAATTATTATTTTTTATGATTATTTATTATATTATAATTTATGATTTCGTGTTTCAAATTCTATCCTACCTGGGATGTTTACTAGACTCTTGTTTGGACAGATTTCAGTGAGTTATTCCTATGAATTACAGCCTACAATAAAAAAACTACATATTTCCATGCAAAAAAATGTACCGCTTTGAGCACAGAAATACTGACATAATCAGACCGCTAGGGAGGTTTAGAAGGAAGAAAGATATTCAGGTCACAGGAAGCGACAGACTTCACATTTCTGGCAGGATGAACAGGTATTTTTTTGTATTTGCTGAAATGTTCTTAGCATGAAAAGCAAACTAATGTGGCCACCACATCTAAGGACTGTAAGCTGAAAGATATTGCATTTTTTTTGTTTGGTTTAGCTATCCTTTCACAGGAAAGAGTCAACAGTGGACAATGCAGTCTCAAGGTAGCCTGTTAGCTTTGAGAAGGTAGGAGGGGAGGACAGAAAAAGTGAGTGCCTTGTCATCCTAGACTAGAGGATGTGTGCTTCTATTGATGCACAATGTGTAGGGAGACAAAGCTCTAGTCTTGGAATGCAAGGGTGGTTCCATAAGACCCTGCAAGAGAAAGGAGTCACCCTGAAACAGGAAACCTGGAACAGCGGTCATGGCACCAGCTTAAGCAGAAACACAAGCAAGGGTTAAACGATAAAGAATCTTCACATCACATTAAATTGACCATAACAAAGCTGGCATTACTGATCACTCCTTCTGAGAATGCTAGATGTTTGGATATCTTACTGATTCTCTTTTTTTAGTAGTAAAACTAGGAACAAGTGTGTAACTGGGGACTTCCAAGATTTTATCTGGCTTGCCTGATCTTTCAAGGGCATTCCCAGATGCTGGGTCTGCAATATTGTACGGTGCACTTGCATGCATTACTCAAGAAGTGTCCAACCACTAAAATACCCAGCATATTCCCACAGTGCTTAGCACTTGGGGATTGACAGCCTGAGTTAACATAAGTAGCAGATTCTCCTCTGCATGCAGAATCCCTATGTATAAAGTCTTAAAGCCTATGCCAGTAAGTCTTGCAGCAGCTGCAAGGGCTGCAAATGCTGGTAAATCCAACTGTGTACAACCATACAGAATGTCTTTTTTTTTTTAACAGAGCTCTGCAGTGCAGTGTTTGTCAGATCCCCAGTGAACAAGAGAGTTAACCATGAAATCAGAGCACAAGAAAAAAAATGGAACAAGGGTACAGCAATGGACAGACCTTCAAAATGGAAGGGCCTCAACCCCTGAGCTAAAGGCTCCTGACAGGGACAAAGTACTCTGGTCCATCTAGACCAGGGGTGGGCAAACTTTTTGACTTGAGGGCCGCAATGGGTTCATATATTGGACCCGGGGGCCGGACCAAGAGTAGATGAATGATGTGTATGTGTCATCCATAGTAAGTATAGTAATATTCCCCCATAGTAAGCATAGTAATTAATCCCCCATATAGTAATTCATCCCCCATAGTAATTCAACCCCCATAGTAATTCATCCCCCATAGTAATTCATCCCCCATATAGTAATTCATCCCCCATAGTAATTCATCCCCCATAGTAATTCATCCCCCATATAGTAATTCATCCCCCATAGTAATTCATCCCCCATAGTAATTCATCCCCCATATAGTAATTCATCCCCCATATAGTAATTCATCCCCCATAGTAATTCATCCCCCATAGTAATTCATCCCCCATATAGTAATTCATCCCCCATAGTAATTCATCCCCCATATAGTAATTCATCCCCCATAGTAATTCATCCCCCATATAGTAATTCATCCCCTCTATAGTAATTCACCTCCCCTATAGTAATTCATCCCCCATATAGTAATTCATCCCCCCTATAGTAATTCATTCCCCATATTAATTCATCCCCCATATTAAGTCCCCCCTGTGTCAATTCACTTACCTTTGCTCCGCGCGTTCCTCTCGCCGTTCCGGTGTAGCATGAAAATCTGTCTCCTATGAGGATCTGTCCCCCTCGACGTATCTGCGCATGTGCCAGTTTCAGGCATTAGCAGCCGATCGGCGATCTCCGGCACATGCGCACATATGTCGAGGGGGACAGATCCTCATAGGAGACAGATTTTCATGCTACACCGGTCTTCAGGGCGGACTGTGAGAGGAGCCTAGCGAGAGCCTAGCTCCGCGGGCCGGATTAAAAGGGCCGCCGGGCCGTATACGGCCTGTGGGCCGTAGTTTGCCCATTGCTGATCTAGACTGAAGATAGGTGGACCCCGCATGAAGGTACAGTAAAGGATGGTCCTCCAAAAAGGAAGGGTCTCAACCCCTGAACCACTTGGGGCACAAGGCTCCTGATATTAGCTAGATACTCTGGTCCACCAAGGCTAAAGCCAGGCAGCCCCACACAAGCATACAATAAAAAAAAAGGACCTCCAAAAAAGAAGGGCCTTAAAACCTGAACCCCCCAGGGGGTAAGGCTCCTGACAGGGGCAAGGTACTCTGGTCCACCTAGGATGAAGTCAGTGGGACCCTGCACAAGTGTACAGTCATAATCCGACCTCCAAAAACGAAGGGCCTCAACCCTGAACTTCCCGTGGTGCAAGGCTCCTGACAGGGGCAAGGTACTCTAGGCTGATGCCAGGTGGACCTAGCTGCTTAGGAACCTGCGAAAGCTGGTCAACTAAGTACTTGGTGAGGGCTCTCCCAGCACAGCCATACAGAATGTACCAAACAATTACTGCTACAGCCTTAGGGCCCGTATGTCAAACCCTCCTGGTAACTGATTCTAAGCAACCCTGCAGCCCTATTCATAATTCCTACCAATCATTACCACCTTTTACCTCCCAGCCAATCATTACCACCTTTCACTAAAACCAACCAGTGCTGGAGATGTACAGTAGGGCTAACCATTCCAACCTTAAAAAGCAAAACCATGCACACACCTTCAATCTAAGCGCAAATCAATAAGTACCGCCATCAAATACAAACCATTTAAAATGAATGGGACCGCACAGAAGTCTGGAGCCAAATGATAGGCTCGCAGTTGTGGAGCCGTATTCCTCTTAAAAAAGGAAATTCAGAAGGCATTAGTATCACCTCCTGAATGTCCGTAAGCCGGGCCCACACTGCTCTGAGAAAAGTGATCGATGGCAGATGGCTTTTCACAGACTACCGCAGGTGTAAACGAGCTGTAACAGAAGAACCAATAGATGAATGTGTTTGGGGCCTTTTTGGAAAGTAAGTGGGCTCATTACATTCACAGTGTGGTCTAATACTCTGCTGATGTCAGTGCTTATAGAATCTGGGACTAATAGCTTTATATAATTACAAACTAAATTACACACATAAATAAAGTTTTAACAACTTTAGAAAACTTGGTATGCGGAGTGGATTATGAGTTTGATAAATTACCCAATACCGATGTGTCGTCAGTGAGCTAGCCCTTGCCAAATGTACCCCAGGATGCTGTTTTCTGGTTAAAGCAGATGGACCTTAAAAGCGCACAGAAAAGAGACGTTTTAATTAAAAACCAACATGTTAAAATTTCGTTGTGTGATCATCCCTGGAGTGAAAAGGATTTAAGAGTAAAATTATTATGCTAATTTGGTACAGACTACGTTAATCTGTCATTTCTTTTAGAATTTCATTTACATAACTAGTATTTAAGTATTAATTTTCTTTTTATAACAAAGTAACAGGAAAAATAAACATGGTAGGAATATCTTCACCCATGAAATTAGAGGAGTAGCTATGTTAAAGCGAACCCTGCACTTTCTGAAATGTCCACTATTTCAGTGAGGGCCTCTCTCCAATCCTAGGCTTAAAGAAGACAACGAGGCAAAATTTGTATTTTCCCATGCAGTGAGGCTGTGTCCGCACTGCATAGGTTGACTGCTCGCTTTATCCAGGGGCACAAAGAAAAGCTATACTTACCTGATCCTTCGATTCACCGGAAAACAGAGCTCCCCCACAGCCAGCGGTGGACGGTTCCTGCCATCTCCACGTCCACAGCCAGTCTATGGGTGTGATGATGTCAGGAACAGTCCATTCACATGACTGCTAGCATGCGGGGGGCAGGAACATCTTGCGCTTGGAGGATCGGCGGATTAGGTAGGTATATCTCTGCAACGACCTAGACCAGGCATCACTAAATGGTGGACAGCAGTCGAAAAACGGACCGAATGATAGTCCTATCTGGACCGCAGTACCACCACTTAGCAGCCTGGGTGTTCTCTCCCGGCTGACATCCTCCTTTCCCCACAATCGCCACTGCAGTCAGCCTATTGCAGGTAGAAGGAAGAAGGTGCAGCATGTCTGGACAGAGGGCGGGGCATGCTTTTCACATTAACAAGCCAATGATTTATTGCTAGGATGCGGGACGGTCCTAGCAAGCAATCACTTGCCTGTTAACATAAAAGGCATGCCCCGCCCTCTGTCCAGACATGCCGCACCTTCTGCCTTCTACCTGCTGTGTAAAGTAGGATCGGAAAGGTTGGAGGAGTGTTGTGATTGGCAGGGGGAAATGTAATGTAAGAGAGGGGGCATTCATATAAAGGGGACTGAATTGCAAGGAAGGAAGGAAGAGGGCTGTAAAGGGGAAAATATACAAAAAAGGGGGGGCTGTTAAGGGGTCTGGGATACAAGGGGAGGGGGCTGTGAAGGGGACTGAAATGAAACTAGGCGGGCTGTAAAAGGGAATGAGGTACAAGGAAGAGGGGCTGCGAAGTAGACTGGGGTGCCAGGCAGGGGGGTTGTGAAGGAGACTGGGGTGCAAGTAAGGGGGGAACTGAGGTGCAAGTAAAGGGGCCTGGGGTTCAAAAAAGGGGGGCTGTGAAGGGGACTGGTATACAAGGGGGGGGGGGTTGTGAAGGGAACTGAGATGCAAGGGGGGAAGCTGTAAAGGGACCTGTTACAAGGAAGGGGGACTGTGAGGGGTATTGGGATACAAGGAAGGGGGTTGTGAAAGGAACTGGGGGCAAGTAGGGGGACTGAGATGCAAGTAAGAGTGGGCTGCAAAGGGAACTGGGATGCACGGAAGGAGGGCTGTGAAATGGACTGGGGTGTAAGTAATGGAGGACTGTGAAGGGGATATAGATGCAAGTAAAAAAGGGTTGTAAAGGAGAATGTGGTGCAAGGAAGGAGGGATGTGAAGGGGACTGGGATTTGAGGAGAGGGAATGGCTGTGAAAGGGACTGAGATGCAACTAAGGGGTGGGGGGCTGCAAAGGGGACTGAGGTGCAAGGAAGGAGGGCTGTGAAGGTGATTGGAATGCAAGCAAAGTGGGGCTATAAAGGGGACTCGGATACAAGGAGGGGGGCTGTAAAGGGGACTGGAATACAAGGAGGGGGGCTGTAAAGGGGGCTGGGATGCAAGGAAGGGGGGCTGAACACACTGATGTAAAAGATAGAGGTCTGTGACATAAGGTGGGGGGGCTGTGATGTGAAGGGGGACAGAGGAAATATAAGTAATAGAGGTGCTGGGATGTAAAATGGGGGGACTTGGATAAAAAGGGGAGCTGTGATGTAAAGCAGGCACTTTAATGTAAAGAAAGGGTTGTATTGTAAAGGGGGGATGCTGTGATGTAAAGGGGGAACTGTAATGTAAATGGGGGCTGTATTGTAAAGAGAAGATTCTGCAATGTAAAAGCGGGCGCTGTGATGTAAAGGGAAGGACTGATGACACTCATGTAAAGGGGAAACTGTAATGTAAGGAGGAAGCTGTGATGTGAAGAAACCAAGTCATAGCACAAACATGAGACTAGGATCTCTGCTGGATGAAAATTTGAATGACCGGACCTCCATGGATATCAATTCAGTTCCCCTGCCCTAGACAACAACGAGCAGTTAACCCATGCAGTACAGGCACAGCCCCACTGCATGGAAAAATAAAATACTAAACACAGTTTCATTTACTTTGTCCCTTCTTTCTGTATGGCGATGAATAATAAAAAATATCTAAGTATATCTTTTTCCTAATCAATATACAGCTGTAACATGACCCAGCTCATTTCAAGCCTTTCTACAGGGAAACATAAGCAGGAGGTGCTTCTAGTCCTCTGCTGCTGGTTACATGTTCAACATAAAAAAGACAGCATTGGGATACAGAGTGAGAATAAATAATTAATATCAATAAACTGTTTTAAGTCATCATACAAATATATATTTGAAATCAAATATTTATTATTTTTAACAATGGTGTGGGTGCATTTCAACAGTCACAGGCGGTGTTACACCCCTCCAGCCTGCATCTTATAATAACAGGGAGAAGCCTCCATCAATCAAGATGTAATATCTCACCCCCATTGTGTTTAGCTGGTTATTGGGTATAGAGGAGGAGGGAAGGTGTGGGCTATCATTGTATATGCCCACATGTGTGACTCTATGGTCACATGGGCTGCTCAGACGAGATAGGGAGGAAATGCTCAGGGATACATTGAAAACTGAGATTGTGCACTAGGTGCCAACACTGCTTTGCAAATTCCTCAACTACATTGGGGGCATGATCAGAGGGGGGAAATAGGGAAACAGCAGGATCAACCAAGATGTTTGGAGAATACATAAAACGAATCCCATCATGAGTATGAACAGCATGTAATACAGCATTTATTGATAGTTTTTATTATGTGGGTTTTGTGACACTTTAAGCCGGTCATACATGGATCAAAATTCAGTTGGTTGAGCAGGGACCCGTTGAATTTCAATCCATGCCACTGTGGTTGAAGAGAAGTCGATCTACCAGCTGACTTTTGTTCAACCACCTTGTCAGTATTTTCTCGCTCGATTTGTGCTGCAGGCTACAGACTACAGCGCTGATCTGTGTATTCTGACAATGGGGAAATCCCCCCACTATATACAGCAGGAAGGATTCCGAATCCACATTGTGTGTATAGATGTGGGAATCGGGTCAGTGTTTTTGTTCAACCCACTGGTCAAAGAAGAAAAACGATCCTATCTATGGCCAGCTTAATTTACACCCGCAGCTGGGCGGCAGGTAGTAAAAACAGGTGGTTGAGCTGCATTTTTATTGCCTCCCTCCCCCAAGCTGCTAGGGCAGCCTTATGAGGGCATACACATGCCACATAAATAATCTCCCATTGCATTCAACGGGCAGTACCGCCTGCCAAACGCAACCTATTTAAATCAATAGGGTCATACACAGCAACTGCATTCAATGAATTGGTTAAGATAGGGCAAAGGAGCAACATTGCAGTGCAGTTGTGTGGACTTTTAGAAGTTAAGTGAGCTGCACCAAAGAATATCTTCCATCCTAACTGCCAATTGCACTGTCCCCATGTAATATAGATAAAGAGAGAAATGTTTGCCCTTCCCTTTCCCAACCTTTTTACATCAGAAGAACCCCTAAAATAACTTTCGGAGCCCAGGGAACACAATCCATTGGGCGTCATTGGGAAAATGCCTCTTACATTGGTGGACAGTAGAATGCAACACTTATAGACAGCTAAAACATTCACTGATGTCTTGATACTGGCTCTACCACATAGTGTTGGCCCTGGAACTATGAAGGCACCATCAGACTGGAGGTCAATCAGCATGGAACCCCTAACAACCTCTCCAGGAACCCTATGGTTTCATGAATCCCTAGCTGAAAATGGCAGGCCTAGGGTGACAACCATGGCTTCCTCCAATGATACAGTCGTGGGGTGACGTAGCCACACAAGGACGAGAAGTGTGTTATTTGCAGGATCACCAGGTGAAAATAAAAGGGGAACACACTGGAAAAAGACAATTAAAGCTGACTTAACACCAAGGACTTGTGAGCTGCAATATATTTCATTTTAGGGTTTGGGTTTAGATATGCTTCAAGGTACTGAATAGAATACATATTGATTGGTGGAGTAACAAAGATGTATAGAAAACCCAGGGGAACTTGTAATGGCCAGTTCACACCATAGGAATGCAGTCCAGATGCGCTCCGGATGCGTTTCAAAATGTGTTTTTGTCGCATTTTAGATGCAGTTTTGATGCGTTCTGGTGCGTTTTACCACATTCCAGTACAGTTCTGTGCAGGAAAAATTAAGCCCGTTCTACTTTTTTTTCTGCAACCAGAATGCACTGGAACTGCAAGCTCTGATGTGAACTATGACATGGACAACCATATGACCTACTTTCTGTGAATTTTGGATGCAGAAAAAAAGCAACTGAAATACATGTAGTATGAACTGGCCCTGAATGTTTTGGCAGAAATTAGAGTTGGCTTTTAGCCCTGGTTCACACTAGATCCAACTTTGAATTTGTGCGACTTCATTTGAAGTCCTGTGATTTAAAAGCCGCATGTCAGTGCGATTTAAGGTGTGACTTGGATGACATCTGGGCAACTTGCACCTGAAAGTGCAAAAAATAGTGCAGGAACCTTGTTTTCAAATCGGTGTGGAACAGCATAGCCGGAGTCGCACCAATTTAACCCCTTTACACCGACGTCACACAAATATGCGGCCTCACGGATCTGGGCTTTTTTCAGTGGCACCTCATATTTGCGTACCTGTCTTTGTGCTGGGAGTGCGCCGCACAGCACGCTCCCAGCACAAAGACCACAATGTCACTGAGAGCCCCAGGTCCCGTTCTAACGATCGGGACCCAGGACTCCCGATTCCGGGTCACATGATCGCTGTGATAGCCTCTGATTGGTTATCACAGTGATCAGTTACTGTGCAGCCCAGCCCCCTTGTTGTTTTCTCTCTCTATGAATGGAGAAGAGAGATACATTGTATCTCTCTAACTCCTGGCATAGAGAGAAAAAAAAAAGATAAATAAAAGTAAAAATAAAGAAAAAATACCTAGATCAAGGTTTGATCTAGTTCACTGCCAAGGTTATTGTTTGGGTCAAGGTCAGGGTCAAAGGTCAGGGTCAAAGGTCAGGATTTAAACACAAAATTGGTATCAGTGTCAGTTAGTGTCAATGTCAGTGTGTTTTAAGTAAAAAAAAAAAAAGACAAAAACAAAATGCGCACTATTGTTTCTGGGCTGTACTGTGGGTACAAACAACAAATAACATACACATATATGTTATCGCTGCGATTGTCAAGAGCTGGAAAATTTATTTTGGGTTGATCTTTGGTGGTAGGTTATGGTAGTAACAAGAAACACACAGCTAAATAAAAAAAAGATTTTTTTTTTTACTATTTTGGGCCAGTTTTTCTTTGATAATAAAAAAAAATCAGCAGATATCCATTACCATTTACCACCAAATGAAAGCTCAATTTGTCCTGAAAAACACGCGGTATAATTCACCTGGATGTACAAAGTAGTTGTGATGAGATGTACGGTTTTACTAACACATGTCAATGTTGCAGAATTGTGCTTAAGCATTTAGATTTGTTTTACCCTTAGGCGTGAAGGGATTAAACGGTTCAGTTCAATTGCTGACAATAGGGTGCGACTCTTCATGCAATTTGAAACTGTCAAATCGCATAACAAGTTGCCCTAGTGTGAACTAAGGCTTAACCAGTTCCCACCCGGCCAATAGCACAAAGGCGGCCGGGCGAGCAGCTCGTCCATCCGGGTGGATGCCATATGGCGTCCTTTCAGGCATGTGCAGTTTGCCTGCCCGCAGAGCCGCTTTGCGGCACGATCTGTCACTGGCCGATGACAGATCTGTGTACCGGCCCCGTTTCCAGTACCATGTGACCTGCTGTGACCAATCACAGCAGGTCACAAGACAGTTGTATACAATAGATGGCTTCCTTTCATGCCATCCATTGTATACTAGTGTGTCTAGCTGGGAATGGTCACAGCGATCACATGCACAAGCTGGGCCAATCACAGCCCAACTGTGTCATGTGATTAGCTGTGGCCAAATCACAGTTAAGCACAAAAAAAGTCTATTTAATTCAGGTAAATGCTTGCTTATAGCAAAGTAATTCTTTGCTATAAGCAAATTATGTAAAAAAAAAAAAAAATACGGATCACTTCCCCAAAGTAGTACAATGTTACTATTATTATTAATATTATTATACAGTATTTATAAAGCGCCAATAGTTCGCACCAAAGCACCAAAAAAAAAAAAAAAAAATTACTGATCACTTCCCCAAAGTAGTACAATATTACTATGGTAACATTATACTACTTTGGTCATAGTGAAATATGAAAAAAATCTTTAAAAAATAGAAAAAATGTAATAAAAAATTAAAACTAATAAAAAAATTTTCTTTTTAAAAATTATAATTTTTTTTTTCGTACTTTTACCAGTCAGTGTCCCTGATCACCGCCATGCCAGTTATATGATGACGCTGTACTGCACTGGTGACAGTATGTAAAAAAAAATAGTGAAAATACTTTTTAAATTTTTTCATTTTCTGAAAAATTATGACAAAAAAAGTACAACTTCAAAAAACTCGCCATGCCTCTTATGAAGTACGTCGGACTGTTTACTTTGCAAAAAGGGGTCATTTGGGGGATATCTGTACTGTTCTGACATTCTTGGACCTCAAGATATTAGATTGGCTGTCAGTACTTCAGGATTGATCAATATTCAAATCTATACCATAGTTTGTGAACTCTATAACTTTCCTACAAACTAAAAAATACATCCTAATTTGGGTTATTTTCACCAAAGACATGTAGTAGAATACATTTTGGCCTAAATTTATGAAGAACAATTATTTATTTGCAAACTTTTATAACAGAAACAAAGAAAAACATGTTTTTTTTCTCAAAATTTTTGTTAATTTTTGTTAATTTATCAAAAAATAAAAACCCCAGCGGTGATTAAATACCACCAAAATAAAGCTCTAGTTGTGTGAAGAAAATGATAGCATTTTAATTTTGGTACAGTGTTGTATGACCGCGCAATTGTCATTCAAAGTGTGAGAGCGCTAAAACCTGAAAAATGGTCTGGGCAGGAAGGGGGTAAAAGTGCCCGGTATGGAAGCAATTAAAGCAAACCTACTGTTGAGAGAAACATGGAAGCTGCCATGACTGATGTCAATTCTCCATTCAACCCAGAAGTACCATGACAAGGACGTATGTCATTTTTCTGATGTTCCTGATCTGCATGGTTGTCCTGTCCTCCTGGTCACCAACTCAGAGCGCAATGAAGCCAGAGGATCAGCATAACAACCAGGCAACTAGAATTTTACCAAGGAGGTTATACTTTTCCACTCAAGGCGTTAAAGCTAAAGTTTAATCTATTTATAATTTATAATCTACCTGTACTTCCTTTTAATATACTAATAAAAGATTTAAATAAAACCTGTCAGTGGCGGATCCACCTCTCTGCCAAATCTCCCCCCTTTTTTTTTCTCTTTTGCCCTCCTCTCTCTTTTTCTCTCCCTTGTATTTCCCGCTCTTCTCATTTTCTGACTTTCATCTCCGGATTATCAGTCCAGGGAGGACTACAGTGCAAACAGTTGACCCTGATAATGCCCTATAGAAGTTGATACCTCTGGCAGCTATACAAGAAATTGCAGTTTCTGGAATCGGGGGGCCCTCAAGCCATCATATACTTGTTTTATTTTCTGTAGCGATTTCAAGAATTATTGTTATTTACGTTTCTCAGCTCGTTTAAAAAATCTGGCTAATCAACAAATAGAAAGATGTACACCCTATCCTGTGACCCTAATCATTGGCTCTAACATAAATACCTTTGAAATGTACCTTCTTGACATCTGATCATATTTGATTCTGTATTGGCAAACTTACTTTAATAAAACCTTTTTGGAAAAAAATAAAAAAAAAAAAACCTTGTTCATTTTGATGACATTTTAGACCCAAGGAGCTATCACTAAGTCTCTGTGGTTCTCTATGTAATGTAGGTAGATCATAGCTGGTGGGAGAGGTCTGCAGGATGCTGTACATAGCACCCTGCCTCAGTATTCCTCGGTATTCCCACTTATTCAAGCAGTGGGCTAGCTCTTGGGAAGAGTTCTGCAAATATCAAACTGCCTTGATGGGCTCAGGCAGACTGAGCCAGGGTTCACACTTATGCGGTGTGGAATTCGCACTGGTTTTTGTGTGAATTCCGCACTACATCATAATCGCACCCCGTTCATGCGAACCGCTGCCACTATGTATGTTAACAACACCCCGAAATCAGTACGCAAAACGCGGTGTGATGTGCAGAATCTGATCGCATGCGTGTAAATACACATGCAATCAGATTCTAGTGCGAACAAAAAAAAAAAGGGTCCTGCGCAGGGGCGGACTGACAACTCATGGGGCCCCCGGGAAATAGGGGATCATGGGGCCCCTGTGTCCTTGCCCAAACTCAAAAAAGCCTATGAAAAAGGTACCAGGGGCATCTCATGGGGCCCCCCACTGACCCCGGGCCCTCGGGCAGTGCCCAAGTTTCCAAATGGTCAATCCGCCCCTGGCTGCACCTTCTTGGTGTGGATGTGGTATGATTTGAGCCATACAAAATGTATGCCTCAAACTGCACCGCACAGAATTTGCATGCGATTTGCACAGGAATGCGTTGTGGTTCCTGTGCAAATCACATGCAGAAATGTGAACCCAGGCTGAATTTGCATTCAGACCCCCCTAGCACCCATGTGTGATGCTGATTCTCAAAACTAGAAAGAACTGAAATCCAATGAATGAAAGGGGCAAACCAAAGACAGGTTGGGGAGGAAAGAGCTACATGTTGCTGAACATTCTCCAGCCAGGAAATGAGGGGGGTTCTATCAGAATTTCTGCAGCTTCTAGTGCACACTGTGAGATAGTCAGCTTTTTTTTTTTTATTTACAAATGGAGTTCCCCTTTAAAAAGGCTAATAAAAGGCGTTGATTTTCATCCTTCATTGCTTTCTGTTATTTAATTTGGAAGCCACAAAGCAATGTGGTATAATTAGTGGGAGCCCATTAGAAGCACTCCCAGGTGCTACGAGAACATCTGCCTACACTCGCACACCTGACATCCCTCACATCCGCCGCTCCCAATTCCAGCTCTCTAATCGGATGAATATTTCATTATTACTGGAAAACCATCATCTATTCATTTGTTTAATTGAAGTTGGCACTAGCATGGTCAATGAGTGTCATACCGCCAGTAATGATGGCGGCAGAACTGCGCCAAGGAAAGAGAAATCACAGCTCCAGAAACCAAATGTTTAAAATGTAACTATGGGAAAAATCAGAACTGACATATGTGACAGCGGCTGCCATCAGCATTAAAGAGATATTAAACCCTCAATATTTAAGCTCTTACAGTCGCTGATATATATCACATACAGTGTACAGTAGCAAGAAAAAGTATGTGAACCCCTTGGGATCATGTGGAGTTTTGCATGAATTGGGCATAAAATGTGCTCTGAACGTCATCTAAGTCACAACAATAGAAGAACAAAGTCTGCTGAACATAATACTACACAAACATTAGATGTTGCCATGGTTTAATTGCACATAACATGTAAACATTCACAGTGCAGGGAGGAAAAAGTATGTGAACCTTTGGACTTAATAACTGGTTGACCCTCCTTTTACAGCAATAACCTCAACCAAACGTTTCCTGTAGTTGCAGATCAGACCTGCACAATGATCTGGAGTAATTTTGGACCACTCCTCTTCACAAAACTGTTTCAGTGTAGCAATATTCTTGGGATGTCTGGTGTGAATCGGTCTCTTAAGGTCATGCCACAGCATTTCAATCAGGTTGAGGTCAGGACTCTGACTGGGCCACTCCAGAAGGCGTATTCTGTGCTGTTGCAGCCATTGTTTCGTTGAATTACTTGTATGCTTTGGGTCATTGTCCTGTTGCATCACCCATCCTCTGCGGAGCTTCGGTTGGCGGACAGATGGTTGTACGTTTTCCAGCAAAATGTCTTGATAAACTCTGGAATTCATTTTCCCATCAATGACAACAATCCGTCCAGGCCCTGAGGCAGCAAAGCAGCCCCAAACCATGATGCTCCCTCCGCCATGTTTTACAGTGGGGATGAGGTTTTTATGTTGGTGTAAAATATATATTAATACCTCCTGCGCTTAAGATGAAGAGAAAACCTACACTAAGCTGCCAACACCCTCCTTTAAACCAAAAAGTGCATATATAGACAAGAAAAATTGGTGTAGCGCTAGGATAAATACCACTAATAGCACATTTCATATAAAATGAATAATTAAATAGTCATGCATAAAACATAACCCCTATCTGGGGCACGTGAATAGATACTAGTGATGGTGACACAAAAACACCATGCAAAGGGATTCATACAGGTGACAAAGGTGCATAGATTACAGTCCACTATACACAAAAACTGCAATCCTTGAACAAGCGTGAAAGTGCACACTGGTGCCACTGGTGTCACAATCCAGAAATGGTAAGAGTGCCTCCTCACCTCCCCGCACTGACCACAAGGGCCAATACGCCTTTGCACCTTATAGGTGGAATCCTCAAGTACCAGCCGGTGGGGTCCACACTGGATGCTACCTCAGACGCTGTGCTCCCAAATGGTGTGCTGTGCCTTTTTTTCTCCACACATAGTGTTGTGTGTTCTTCCCAAACAACTCAATCTTGGTTTCATCTGTCCACAGTATATTTTGCCATTAGTGCTGTGGAACATCCAAGTGCTCTTTTGCAAACTTCAAACGTGCTGCAATATTCTTTTTGGACAGCAATGGCTTCCTCCGTGGTGTCCTCCCATGTACTCCATTCTTGTTTAATGTTTTCCTTATTGTAGATGTGTCAACAAAAATGTTAGCATGTGCCAGAGATTTCTGTAGGTCTTTAGCTGACACTCTGGGATTCTTCTTTACCTCATGCAGCATTCTGTGCTGTGCTCTTGCAGTCATTTTTACAGGACAACCACGCCTAGGGAGAGTAGCAACAGTGCTAAACTTTCTCCATTTGTAGCCAGTCTGTCTTACTGTGGACATATGAACATCAAGGCTTTTGGGGATACTTTTGTAACCCTTTCCAGCTTCATGCAAGTCAACAATTCTTGATCGTAGGTCTTCTGAGAGCTCTTTTCTGCGAGGCATGGTTCACATCAGACAGTGCTTCTTGAAACCAGTAAACCCAAAACAGGTGTGTGTTTTTTAAGGGCAGGACAGCTGTCAGCAACACATCCAGTATCATCACACTGATTGGAGTCAAGGTTGGCTCACTCCTGGCTCCAATTAGCTCTGGGAGAAGTCATTAAGCTAGGGCCTCACATACTTTTCCTCCCTGCACTGTGAATGTTTACATGTTATGTGCAATTAAACCACAGAAACATCTAATGTTTGTGTAGTATTATGTTTAGCAGACTGTGTTCTTCTATTGTTGTGACTTAGATGACGTTCAGAGCACATTTTATGCCCAGTTCATGCAAAACTCCACGTAATCCCAAGGGGTTCACATACTTTTTCTTGCAACTGTATGTAGCTTCCGTCTTGTAATCCATGACTATGTTACCGGTTTAAACTGGTGCTGTGACTGCTGTCCCAGCTTTCCGGTTTCAGGCTGGCTCCATGTTCTCACAGCATCCTATGGAACCACCCTAGCATGCAGAGACTACAGTTGTCTCCCTACACTGTGTGCGTCAATAGAAACACAAAGCCCCATAGCCTACCATGGCAAGAAACTCCCCTGCTCCTCCCTCTTCTTCCCCTTCCCTGGAGAGGGATTAGAATATCTATTAGGATTTTATTGCTGTCTTTGTCCTCAGAGGGAAATTCATATATGTCCTGTTTACTGTTATCAAAAGTGAAAGCAAAAGAAAACCCTACATTTTGAGGTGACATGAGTAATAGAGTGGGACACTAGTTCTGGTGACACCCTGGAATTCCCTCACTTTGGAGGGATTTCCTCTCACTTCCTGTTGTGGCTATGGGACAGGAAGTGAAGGGATATCTACCCATGGGGACACAGATGGAATGAAAAAACTGGTAGGGGTATTAACCTTTAGTTGCCTTTAATTCTACTTTAAGCTACAAAAACATTGAGGCTTTAAAGTGTTACTAACTCACAACAGTAAAATCAGTCTGTATATGCAGTAAAGCATGCTTGTTATACTTACTCTGAAACCTAAGGGGTTAATCCTCTGCATTGTGTAAAAAGAATGTAGAAGAGGATGAAAGAAAGAGCGCACAAACCTTGCGCATTACCTCAATAAATAGTGACTCATTTTATTTAATTTAGGAAATATACTCACAAAGGTGACGGTAAAACAGGCATAAATTAACCATAATCCACACAGGGTTACAGGTAAATCCAAAGGTATTACAGCAGTCATACTGACACTCAGTGGCTGAATGTCTCCTTGCTATGGGAACACTGCCATGCTGAAGTTTCTATCTGCTCAACCCAGCTCTGATGAAGAAGGAAGCACCCTTCGAAACGCGTTAGCCTTCATCCCCCACCTTTGGATTTACCTGTAACCCTGTGTGGATATGATTCATTTATGCCTGTTTTACCGTCACCTTTGTGAGTATATTTCCTAAATGAAATAAAATTAGTCACTATTTATTGAGGTAATGCGCAAGGTTTGTGCACTCTTTCTTTCATCCTCTTCTACAGTTCTATCAAGTTTCCCCAGCTTCATGATAGAGCTGCACAACCTCTGATCACCAGCGGATGAACATACTGTTTGTTACTAATGCCCATTTGATCTGAGTCTTTGAGCACAGGAGATAATGGATCTTTGGTGACTGTATTGTGTAAAAAGAATGTTTGATCCTGACTTCTCTGATCCTCCCCTTCTACTGTCCCCCATCCATCTGCTGATAATACAGAGCCTTGGGGGGCAGGCTGCACTTGTTCAGTTTGGTGTGTATTTCTTGGAAGAGTGCTTGTGATCAGCACAGGGCCAATCAGCACTGTCCAAACAGAGGGTCAGGGGTTATGCAGCCTCATAAGACAATCAGGGGAGAATGAAAACTCCTCCTACAAGCTTCAACCAGTGCTCGGCCAGACACTGATAGAAGTCACAAGACTGCTATATACTGCTGATGAGAAGTTAATTAGCAGTTTATATTTACTAAAATAATTGCATTTCCATGTTCTGTGTACTATGGGAGACTAGATATAGTGATTGCAGGGTCCTGGGTTTAGTAACACTTTAACCACTTGTCGCCTGCCAACAGTAGTTGTACTGTGAGTGAGCAGAAGCTGCAGGCCGGGCGATGTGCTGGTACGTCGCAAACGTTCTTCCGGATTTGGGGCACACACGCCCCTGCCGACCTGTGTTGTAGTTGGACACAACACAAGTTTGGCAGCTGATTTCAGACAATGATTTTGGCTGCAGTCAGCTGATCGCTTTGGCCAATCACACACAGAGTTCTGTGTTTACAAAAACACAGAACTCTATGTATTGTGAACAGTGATCTGGCTGTTTCTTCTCCCTGAAAACCAGGGAGAAAAAGCAGACAGATAGTTAAGTAAAAGCACCATACAATGCACACATTGCACATTATTAGGCACACAGGTAAGCCTTTGATTGCTCCCAGATGTTAACGCCTTCCCAGCCAGTGTCAATAGTACAGTGACAGTGTACAGTATTAGCACTGTATTAGTGTCAACATTGATGCTGCTGTCAGCTAGTGTTTTGCCTGCCACATTATCACAGTCCCACTATAAGTCACTGATCACCGCCATTACCAGTAAAGCGTCATAGCCCAAATGGTTAAAGCTAAAACCAGGGATAACAAGTATTCTCTAAATATAAGATCCATGGATATTCTTCCTTAAGACTAGGTTCACACTTATGCAGATTGCGGTTGATGCAGTTTCC
The DNA here is from genome assembly GCF_062004578.1 of Staurois parvus. Lineage (NCBI taxonomy): Eukaryota > Metazoa > Chordata > Amphibia > Anura > Ranidae > Staurois > Staurois parvus. The sequence goes on from NW_028317827.1 coordinate 16,385,143, forward strand.
GGGTGCATTTTGCATTTTTTTTTTCACACCCATTTTTTATGCTTTTTTTTTGCATTTTTTTATACATTTTCTTGTTGTGCTTTATGTGACTTTACCTGGTTGTTAAGGAGCAGGTGACCACCGGCGTCCTTAACAACCAGTAAACAACATGGCTGCAAGCAGCTTGCTCTGGGGGCATCCAAGCAGGTACGCTCTCGAGCTGCGGCTCTGAATGTTCAATCACACACAGAGCCCTGCTCCCTCCCTCTCCTGATTGGCTCACTGGCTGTAATTGACAGCAGCAGAAACCCATGGCTCCTGTTGCTAGCTCAGCCAATCAGGAGTGAGAGTCCCCTCAAAGGCTCTTGTGGACATAGCTGGATCGAGAGAGGGCTCAGGTAAGTATTAGGGGTGTCTGCTGCACACAGAAGGTTTTTTCACCTTCATGCATAGAATGTATGAAAGTAAAAAACCTTGAGCCTATAGAACCACTTTAAAGGGGAATCCAATCATATCACATTTCTGAACAATGTAAAGTGCCAGAACTATACAAGACTAAGGCTGGCCATACATTAAACAATTTTCTTGTACAATTTTCCTTTAGATATACGAAAAACCATACATTATGAGGTCAAACCTAAACAATTTCAATTTGCATGCAATTAGAACAAAGGAAAGAACAGCCATCATCTACATAATTCTGGACTTTAGCTGCCCGCCCACCATCATGCAGAAGAAATGTCAACAAATGAAAATGAGTTTATATGGAATTTTAGTGATTGTCTTTAGACCTCTGTTAAAGCAAAACATTAAAGTGATTCTAAAGGTTTATTTTTTTTAACAATTTCCCAACCGCCTATAGCAGAACTACTGCTACAGGGTAGCAGGGCTGCGCAAAATCACGTAAATATACATGATTTTGTATTTCCAGGTAGGGAGCACGTGCGCCATTGCGGCTACAGCTGTCGATCATCGGGTCCCGGCCAGTGATTCCCCGCTGGCACCTGGCAATCGCCAAATATCACTGACAGGGGAGAGGTCTGTATGTAAACAATACAGATCTCTTCCCTGTCAGCTCCAGCATGCTGCTTTGTATTGCTCCGCATAGCAGAGTGTGCTTACACAGTAAAGCACAGCACACAGCAAAACGGCACACAATTAACCCTGTGATTGCCCCAGATGTTAACCCCTTCCTGCCCATATCATTAATACAGTGTCAGTGCTTTTTATTAGCACTGAGCACTGTATTAGTGTCACTGGAGATGCCAATGACAGTTAGTCAGCCCCCCCCCCCCCAAGTTTCAGAATGCCCACCGCAGTCCCGCTATAAGTAGCTGATCGCTGCCATTACTAGTATAAAAAATAAATAAATAGATAGATACAAATTCCAGTATATATACCACCGTTTGTAGATGTAAAGCAATTCATTTACACGTATTGGGATTTTTTTTGTAGCAAAATACATTTTGGCCTAAATTTATGAGGAAATTTGATTTTTTTAATTTTTTTACTGGATATGTCTTATAACAAAAAGCCAAAAATATTGTTTTTTTTTTTCAAAATAGTCTTCTTTTGTTTATAGCGCAAAAAAAAAAAACCACACAGGCGATCAAATACCACAAAAAGAAAGCTTCATTTGTGGGAAAAAAGGACATAAAAAATGGCCTGGTCAGGAAGGGGGGTAAATCCTCTGGAGGGCAAGTAGTTAAAAAAAAATAACAAACATGTCTATACTTACCTGCTGTGTGCAGCCCGGATCCTCCTCTTCTTGGGTCCCCCGCAGGCTCTCCTGTCCCCTCCCTCCTGTCGGGTGCCCCCACAGAAAGCAGCTGTGTCAATTCACACACAGAGCCATGCCTCGGCCCTGCCCTCTCTCTCTTCTCATTGGCTCACTGTCTGTGACTGACAGCAGTGGGAGCCAATGGCTCCTACTTCTGTCTCAGCCAATGAGAACAGGGAGTCCCAGGACAGCCAAGACTCCAGTGGACATTGCTGGATCGAGAGGGGGCTTAGGTGAGTATTAGGAGGGCTGGGGGGGGATGCTGCACACAGAAGGTTTTTTACCTTCATGCATAGAGTGCATGAAGGTAAAAAAACATGAGCTTTTAGAACCTCTTTAAAAAAAATAAACATATATATATATATATATATATATACATACATACACACACACACAGGCGTACCTCAGTTTAAGAACAACTTGGTTAACATAGTTTTCTGTTTATGAATGAAAATCAATTGAAAATAATGCCTCGGTTTACAAATTGTTTTTTCAATACGAACGGATTAATTGGTTTTTAATGCATTTACGATTATTTTTTTTTCTGACAGCAGTGGGAGCCAATGGCTCCTACTTCTGTCTCAGCCAATGAGAACAGGGAGTCCCAGGACAGCCAAGACTCCAGTGCACATTGCTGGATCGAGAGGGGGCTTAGGTGAGTATTAGGAGGGCTGGGGGGGGATGCTGCACACAGAAGGTTTTTTACCTTCATGCATAGAGTGCATGAAGGTAAAAAAACATGAGCTTTTAGAACCTCTTTAAAAAAAAAATACATACACACACACACAGGCGTACCTCAGTTTAAGAACAACTTGGTTAACATAGTTTTCTGTTTATGAATGAAAATCAATTGAAAATAATGCCTCGGTTTACAAATTGTTTTTTCAATACGAACGGATTAATTGGTTTTTAATGCATTTACGATTATTTTTTTAATCATGTCCCTGTACAGTACTATGCCTTTAAAGTGCACTTTATAAAGAGTTTTGAACAGACGAGACTTTTTTTTACTTTTTTCTGACCTCCGGAACGGATTAATTGATTTTCAATGCATTTCCGAATTAATTTTTAACCATTAGCCGCCCGGCCAATGGCCGTTTGGCGGCATCAATTGTGTCCCTGCATTCCGGGTGCACGCCATTTGGCGTGCTCCCGCACATGCGCCGTTTGCGCTAATGCAGAGCGGCGCAGCAGTGCGATCTGTCAGCGGCCGTGCACCTCGGACACGGCCGATGACAGATCCGAGTACCGGCTCCCGTTGCTGGTACCATGTGACCTGCTGTGACCGATCACAGCAGGTCACATGACAGTTGTATACAATGGATGGCTTCATTCATGATGCCATCCATTGTATACTAGTGCCTAGCTGTGAATGGTCACAGCTAATCACATGCACATGTCATGAGATTAGCTGTGACCAAATCACAGCTAAGCACAAAAAAAAAAAAAAAAAAAAAAAAAGCTGAATGAATCGATTTCATTCAGGTAAATGCTTGCTTATAGCAAAGTAATTCTTTGCTATAAGCAAATTGTGTAAAAAAAAAATAAAAAAATACTGATCACTTCCCCAAAGTAGTACAATGTTACTATGGTAACATTGCACTACTTTGGTTAAAGTAAAATATGAAAAAAAAATCTTAAAAAAAATAAAAAAAAATGTAATAAAAAATTAAATATAATAAAAAAATAAAAAAAAATTAAAATAAAATATATATATATATTTTTTTCATACTGTCACCAGTCAGTGTCCCTGTTCACCGCCATGCCAGTTATATGATGACGCTGTACTGCACTGGTGACAGTATGTAAAAAAAAAAATAGTGAAAATAATTTTTTTAATTTTTTCATTTTCCGAAAAATTATGACAAAAAAATACAACTTCAAAAAACTCGCCATGCCTCTTATGAAGTACGTCGGACTGTCTACTCTGCAAAAAGGGGTCATTTGGGGGATATCTGTACTGTTCTGACATTCTTGGACCTCAAGAAATTAGATTGGCCGTCAGTACTTCAGGATTGATCAATATTCAGATCTATACCATAGTTTGTGAACTCTATAACTTTCCTACAAACTAAAAAATACATCCTAATTTGGGTTATTTTCACCAAAGACATGTAGCAGAATACATCTTGGCCTAAATTTATGAAGAACAATTATTTATTTGTAAACTTTTATAACAGAAACAAAGAAAAATGTGTTTTAAAAAAATTTTTGGTCTTTTTTTGTTAATTTAGCAAAAAATAAAAACCCCAGCGGTGATTAAATACCACCAAAAGAAAGCTCTAGTTGTGTGAAGAAAATGATAAAATTTTAGTTTGGGTACAGTGTTGTATGACCGCGCAATTGTCATTCAAAGTGTGAGAGCGCTGAAACCTGAAAACTGGCCTGGGCAGGAAGGTGTAAAATTGCACGGTATTGAAACGGTTAATCATGTCCCTGTACAGTATTTATGCCTTTAAAGTGCAACTTATAAGGAGTTTTGAACAGATAAAAGCCTTTTTTTTTATTTTTTTCAATGCATTCCTATGGGAAACCGCGTTTCGGTTTACGCATTTTTCGCAATACAAAAAGTCTTGCATAACACATTAAATTCGTAAACCAAGGTACGCCTATATATATATATATATATATATATATACACACACACACATACATACATACACACACACATTAATCTAAAAGCAGCATTTTGCCAAGTAATGGTTACATTTAAACAAACAATATATGCTGATATATGTCCTATCGATCCATTAAAGTGTCTATTTTATTGATAGGTCCACTTAAGTGCAGTATGTGAGGTTTCCATATCATTAAGCTTCCCCTGACAATTCTCTCACCTGTCCCCATTATTTCTCCACTTTCAGAGAACAGAGCAGATCTGCGGGATAATGTGATAATGCTCTGGTTATCACACGCTTCTCAAGGTCATAGTGACTGCATTAGTTCAGCCGAGCATCACTCCATTATATCAATAGGTTGGCTGCCGGCTATCGTCACAGAAGCACATGACAGGCAAGTCATTAACATGCTGAAAGAAAAGAAAATGAATTTTCCATGGATACAAACTGCAATGTAATGCAGGAACATGGAGGCTAAAAGGGGAATTCATGCCTCCCTGTGGCATTTGAACACACCGTGTCACTTTTGCCTAGTTATTCAAAACAGAAATATTTGTTTAACAAACCCCTTATTAATGGCCAGTGCAAAAAAAAACTGCCAGCAGCTATCAGGAACCATTACTGGACTATTTTTATTACAGGAATAGAGAAGAAGCGTGGAAGATGACAGAGATTTCTAGGTTTTGGGTGGAGTTGAGTAATGTCCGATCACCAGCTGGGTTTCCAATGAGGCCCCTTTCACACGGGGCGGACCCGCTTGCTCAGCAGGGAATCTCTCCGCTGATCCCCGTTGAGTAAACGGATGACAGGTCTGCTGTCTGCTATGAGCAATAGGATGGCAACGGACCGCCTGTCTATTTCCATCTGACTGCCACCCGATCCGATCCAACAGATGGACGGGGAATGGAGCCCCATCCTTACCTTTTTGGCAGATTGGTTTGGATTGGATGTCGACGGGTGTAAACGGACACATGTACGGACACAAAGCAGCTCGCTCTCCTCAATGGGTGATCGGATGAAAACGGACTGCCTGTCCATTTATATCTGACTGCCGTCTGATCCGATCCAACAGACGGAAGGGGAATGGAGCCCCATCCGTACCTTTTTGGCGGATTGGTTTGGATTGGATGTCGGCGGGTGTAAACGGACACATTTGCGGACACAAAGCAGCTCGCTCCCCTTAAGGGGCAATCGGATGAAAAAGGACTGCCTGTCTGTTTCCATCCAACCTGATCCGACAGACAGGAGAATTGGATCCTTTTTTACAGGTCGGATCGGATTTGACATCGGCGGGTGTAAACAGACACATGTACGGACACAAAGCAGCTCACTCCCCTTAAGGGGCGATTGGATAAAAACAGACTGCCTGAGAATTTGATCCTTTTTTGCAGGTTGGATCGGATTGGATGTCGGCGGGTGTAAATGGACACATGTCCGTTTACACCCGCCGCTCTACAGAGGAGAATGAGTTTCCAATCGGGTCCGTCCATGTGCAAGATGCCAAAGGGGCCTTACTCTCACACCACAAGACAACGCCCGCTATACACTAGTAGAATATTGTTTGACATTTTTGTGTTCTAAGAATGTTGCAAGGACTTACGTTCATTTTTCTGACCATTAGTGGCATCAAATCGAAGTTTGTTTCCGACTCCAGTGATGAGAAGATTCAAAAGAGCAGGATGGAAAATTGTTCTTGAAAGTATGAATTTTTAACAGTGGATTTGGTTTTCATTTGGTAACGTCCATTTGTTTCAAAATCAAATGTTAAGGGCCGGTTCACAACATAGAAACACAATCTGGATGAGTTCCGCATGCGCGTTTCCAGGGCATTTTTGATGCGTTTTGGTGTGTTTTTTCTCTTTTTTTCTTCATCTTAAATAGGGACATCTGCGTTTCAGTGTTTTTTATTCCGGTTCCAGTACAGTTCACTGCAGAAAAAATGTTCTACTTTTTTTCCCGCATTGGAACATACTGGAACTGACTGCATTGGTGTGAACTAGGCCATTGGAACCCATATAACCTACTGTCCCTGCGTTTTTGATGCAAAAAAACTACGCACTGGAATGCATCTGGTTTAATCCAGCCCTAAAAGCAATCAAAATATTGAACTACTTTTGAAAAACAATCAAAGGTTCTGAGAATTTTTGTAAGAATTTCCCAGCAAATGTTTGTTTGAAATTCTGCTACTGTATACCCAGCTTAAGGTCCCTGCTGATGGCTAGATTGCAGTCATCTCTGACCACATTCTCTATATACTCCTGGCAGCACAATGGCTTAGGCCCCTTTCACACTTAGAGCCCATTCATACTTGTGCGACTTGTCATGTGACTTTGGAGTCCAAAGTCGCATGAAAAATTGCACCCCATGTTTCCCAGTGAGTACCATTCATGTCTGTGCAACTTGAAGACACAGCGACTTGAAAGTAGTTTCTGCACTACTTTGGTCTGACTTTCATGCGACTTGAGGGCCTTAGACTTCAATGTAAACCCTCCAAAGTTGCATCTGAATGATATACACGTACCTTGTGTGCTTTGTAGAGCACAAACAATCATCTTTGGTCAAAGCCAAACTTGCACCAAAGTCTCACTCATCCAAAGTAACACCAAGTAGCAATGAAAATCACACAATTTTGAAGTCGCACAGGTGCAAATGGAGCCTTAGAGAATTGAAATCCGTTGATTCTGCCTGCTATTCCAAATCGTGCTAAAATCACAGCAAAACGTGCAATGCATGTTTGAGTGCCATCCATCCTTAAAACCCCAAACGTGGTGCGATTTTGCTGCAATTGTCATGCGAGAATTGTGGCAAACTGTGCAAGTAAATACACATCTGGCTCAGGGCTAAAATTTGGTCCCTGAGCTTCTTTAGCACTACAAATGCGCATAGGGTAGCCTATTCAAGTGAATGGGCTGCCAATGCGCAACATATGGAAACACATTTGAAGTGATAAAAAAAAAAAAATCAGGAACATTCTTACTATTTGGAATGTGAAAGGGGCCTTGGTGCACTTCTGTCTTGCCCTACGGAGACAAGACACGATCTGCATGAGGTTGCATGTTCTGGGCTTACAGGAGTACTCCGGTTACCTCCTACACACCAAAGACATGCTATTGATGCGTTTTACAGCATTCCAGTACAGTCCAGTGCAGGAAAAATGTACTATTTTTTTTTTCTAGAACTGGAATGCCCTGGAACTGACCGCACTGGTGTGAACTATGCCATTGAAAACCAATATAACCTACTTTCCATGCGTTTTTGATGCAGAAAACAAAACGCACTGAACTGCATTGTGGTGTGACTTGGCCCTCAGAGTAATAGAAGTAGGCAGAAATAATTGAAATCCAACAAGGCCAGCGCTTTGTACTTTTTTTATAACCTAAAATTTGCAAAACAGAGGAAGAGCGCCAATGTGTTTTATGTGAAAAAGTTCTTAATAATTAAAGCCTTAAATTTAATATGCTAAATAGGCTTTTTTTTTAATAAGACACCCACAGCATGAAAAGACACCCAGGGGATTCTATAATGAGAAGTGTTTAGGCCACGGAAGGGTAAACCAAAGACAGAATCAGCTTGTAAGACAGTAACTGCGGGTAGCCAAGCTCCAGTCAGCACTACAAAATGACTACATAGTGCCTCCCCCCTTCCATAGTGGGGGGGTCGCTCGTCTTGTCCAGCGCTAATGAGTAAGCAGGAATACTTACGTCATGCTGTGCTCCCATAGGCATCGTTCCCCCCTCCATATACCAGACCGCTCTACTCTGCCTGTCATCCAACCTCTCTGACGTAATTACTTAAACCACATGACTATTTATTATGTAGTTGTGACATGATTGTTGTATTTGATATTCAAGCCTCTCCTCTTTATTCTGCATTTACTTGTACAAATGAAAAAAAAAAAAAATTAAAGTGTTACTAAACCCAGGACCCTGCATTCACTATATCTAGTCTCCCATAGTACACGGAACATGAAACTCCAACTATTTTAGTAAATATAAACAGCTAAATACCTTTTCTCATCAGCAGTTAGAGCAGTCTTGTGACTTCTATCAGTGTCCGGCTGAGCACTGAATAAAGCTTGTAGACGTTTTCATTCTGCTCTGACTGTCCTGTGAGGCTGCATAACCCTTGACCCTCTGTCTGGACAGTGCTGATTGGCCCTGTGCTGATCACAAGCACCCTCCCAAGAAAAGAAGAAACTCTCTAGCAATACACACCAAACTGAGCATGGGCAGCTTGCCCCCAAGACTCTGTTCTATCAGCAGATGGAATGGGGACAGTAGAAGAAAAGGAGGATCAGGGAAGACAGGATCAAGCAGCCTTTTTACACAATGCAGAGGATTAACTCCTTAGGTTCCACAGTGAGTATAACAAGCATGCTTTACTGCATATACAGACTGATTTTACTGTTGTGGGTTTAGTAACACGTAAACAAAAATGCACGACTAGTGGCAACCAAGGCTGCTGTTACAAACCACGGGGCCCCATACAGCCAACCTGCCAGCTCCCCCCCCAAAAAAAAAACACAGTTTACTATGCTTCAGTTATTAGTGAACACAGTGAGTGACCGATACCAATCATTGTGCTCATTCAGGAAAGGGAGAGGATGGTAAATGTGACATTGTTACCGGACCCTTCCCCCACTCTCCATCCTGAACGTTCATATTATGTGATTGCAGCTGTGGGTGGGAAGGGGAGGGGAGCAGGCGGCAGCACTGTGGGGGTGGGGGGCACACAGAGGGGCCTGGACAGCAGGGGAAAACATATGGTTCACAGGGAGGGTGATGGGCACGGTGGGGGGCAATTACTGGAACCGATCCCCTGTATCGTTTTCTATGCAGCAGCTGAAACCCAGCAGGAGGGAGAGAAGCCAGCTTTGAGCTGCTGCAGAGAGAGCCATACAGGGGATTGGTTCCAGTAATTGACACCCCCCACCCCATGCCGATCACCCTGCCCACATCAAAAGTATAACTAAAGGCAATTTTGCTTTCTGGTTTTGGATAAAGTGGAGAAGGATTAGAACCCTTTTTCAGTTTTTATTGCTGTCTGTGCCCTCATTAAGGAGATTCACCTTCTCTATTTGTCCTGTTTACATTACTATTGACAGTGAAGATAAAAGAAAATCCCAAATTTTGGGTTGTCCCCAGAAAAGTAATAGAAGGAAAATCTTCCAATGGGGACACTTGTTCTGATGACCTAGTGGTCCCCAAGTAGAACTATAGGCAAAACGTCTTTTTTCATTTTGGATAGAGTGAGGGAGGGTTATAACCCCTGTCAGATTATGTTTTGCCCTCTGTGTCCCATTGTGGAGATTTCCCTTCACTTCCTGTTCCCATAGCCAAAACAGGAAGTGAGAGGAAGGTTTCGCCTTCAGCCTGGGTTCACACTGATGTGGTCTGGAATTCGCAGCGTTTTCTGTGCGAATTCCGCACCGCATCAGAATCACACCCCGTTCATACGAACCGCAACGGGTATGTATGTAAGTTAGCAACACCCTGAAATTGGTCTGCAAAACACGGTGTGATGTGCAGAATCGGATCGCATAGGTGTGAATACCCATACAATCTGATTCTAGTGCGGACCAAAAAAAGGGTCCTGCATGTTTTTGGTGTGGGTGCGGTGCAAATAGAGCCATACAAAATGTATGGCTCCGATCGCACCACACACAAATCGCATGTTATTTGCACAGAAATGCGGTTCCTGTGCAAATCACGTGTGATATACCGCACCGCATATATGTGAACCCGGGCTCAGTCATACCTTAATTCGCAGGGAGTTTTCTCACTTCCTGTTCTGACTATAGGACAGGAAGTGAAGGGAAGTCTCCACAATGGGACACAGATGGCAGAGATATATAACTCTCCCTTGCTCTATCCAAAATGAATAAAAAAGTTTGCCTCTAGATCTGCTTTAAAGTAAAAAAAAAAGTAAAGCTGCAGACACAGTTAGGGAAGATTTCACAGCTCAGTGCCTCATAGAATGGACACGCTCCCTCCATTCTTCCTCTCCCAACAAAGACCATTTGGATTTGTTATTTTTTTAGATTTTTTCTAGTATATCTATAGCACCAACAATTTATGCAGTGCTTTTCATATTGTGTATTTATATCAGTCCCTGTCCCAAAGGAGCTTACAATCTGGGATCCCTGTCTCACATACATACACATACTAGGACCAATTTGCACAGGAGCCAATTATCCTACCAGCATGTCTTTGGAGTGTGGGAGGAAACCAGATTACCTGGAGGAAACTCACACAGGCACAGAGAGAACATACAAACTCCATGCAGGTAGTGTCCTGTTTGGGATTCACACTGAGGACCCTGCTGACCACTAACCCACAGACTACCAACAAGCACGTAGGAGTGCTGGACTTTATTAGGAAGCCTGGCATGCAGTGTCTTGGATGTACCCCGTACACAAGTTATGAAAATGATGTAAACAGGAGTTTAAAAAGTAAGCTAAAATCCCCTAAACTGTGCAAGCTACTCTGTCAGGAACGATATGAATGCCCTTCACTTCCTCTCTTCATTACCGCTTCCAGTTTTGCTAATGGCAGTAGAGCAACTCGTATTTACTTACCCATTTCAACTCATTCCAGATGGAAACCCTCCAATAAATATTGGCTATAAATATAAAGATATTCCTGTACTGATTTCTCAATTAAATATATTTGCTCAGTTATCAAACGGTAAACATGAGCAGATTACAGTTGTACGCACAAGGCGCACAGAACAAAATTACACAGATCAGCATATTATTGGGTGATTTATCGATACCGTCCACAATTCAGCCAACGCGGCAGACATAGGTGAATTCCGACTACAAAGATCCAAGAGCTCTGGATTCAGATCATACCTCATACATGCATGCCATGAGCAAGAAAATCGTTGACTTTTCTCTCCCACTTGGCGGCAGTCCTTGCTGTACTGTGTCCCGAAAGTGCTGCTATGTATTCTATCAAGAAAAGAGAATCTCTGAACGATGAGCAAGACTTTCCAATCTTGGACAGTGAGCACTTTTTATGGTGTACAATGAAACTCAAACCAAGATAAATTCTTTTGGTTGTAGAGGCAGGATCTGACCTCTTTACTGCTCAGTGGAAAGATCTCCATGTTCACAACATAGCGGTGTCCGGCTGAGAGCTGGGCTGCAACTGAGCTACTGAGCTACTCACCAACCTGTGTCTTCTCCATATATCCACTAGAGTGGCCTTTCCCAATGAAATAGGTTTCAGATCTCTGGGGAACCCTTGCTAAAATTAATCAGGCTCAGTGGGAGCCACTTACATTGTTGGCTAGTGGGGAGAATTTGACCCAGAATTAGGCACCATCAAGTTGGCAGATGTAGTTTCTACTCCACTCACAGGTGGTGCCTGGCTGCCTTGGGGATGGATTGGAGACTTAAGGAAAATGATGTTTCCCTGTGGCCTCTCTAGGTGTCACAGGGGGAAGTAGCAGCCCAATTGGACCCTGCCGCTCCTCAGTGACCTTCTGCAGCCATCTTGGTTGGGGCAGTGCAAATAAATAGCAGTACCCCCTGTATTTGGCAGTGGTTAGAGTAGGAGAGGAACCCCTCTTGCAAGGACAAAGAAATAGAGTCAAGGAAAGGTTCCAGTGCGAGGAGGGACAAAGTAGGGGACACTCTGGTGTATTCATCACCGTTCTTAAAAGAGAAGTATGGACTTCGAAAAAAACAAACATTCATACTCACCTAGGTGGATGCAACAGTGATCCGATGCCGCATCTGTCCCCCCACAGGTTCTGCAGTGAGAACTGAGAGATCAAACACCACTGATCACTCATCTCCCCACCGCTCACCCTGAGCAGAGAGCAAGGACTGTTAGTCACCGGCTCTCTGCTCTGTACCTCCAGCGCTCACTGGAGCACCGGGCCATGAAGGGGGCGGGAGCGGCTGGCTCAGGGTCTCGGTGGATCGCTGAGAGGCTGAACTAGGTGCCGGTTAGGTAAATCCTGACCATATGCTTGGGATTTTTTTAGAGCCTGAACTGGCTGAGTGAGGTCAGCCAACAGTGGGCTTTAGCCCAATGTCAGCTAAAAACGGGTCACAGGAGTGCAGAACGAACTGCACTCCTGTGACCTACAGAAGTACAGCCAAAAGGTCTTTGGCTACACTCCTCCTTTAAGTACTGCTGCTGCCACTTGTTTCAGACACACTCAGAATACACTGATCAGAGCTGCAGCTGATTGGCTGCAGATGCCAAGCAAAGGAAAGAGTTCCAACATCCTGTTCAACAAAAGATCTTAAGATCATCTTTTACCGAACGGAAAAAGTCATAGATCAATCAAAATGTGTCTATTCCCTGCTGATCCACCTGAATTTCAATCCCTTAATGCCCAGCTTAAGGCCCAGTTCACACTAATGCGATTTGTCATGCATCTGCCTTCATGCTGCAATGCATGACAATGGAAATCACATTGTTCTCTAGGGTGCCCATTCACATCAATGTAACATGTTTCAGTGTGATTTTTGAAAAGGTGCATGTGCTTCCTTTGGTGCTACACAGTGCTTTTTTGGCTCCTTAAACTACAATGGGAATGCATCTAAAGGTATATCCATGCCTTTGTGCGTTTGTCATGCAGTTTTGTGCCTAACATCCAGTCTCCTCCTCCTAGCAACAATGATGTCACAGCAGATATTGTTAGTCATTGGCCAAAACAGAAATACCTGAAGCATGAAAGTACATATGCAGCATGATTACGCAACAGCAGCAGCATTGTGAGCCTAGGCTAAATGAGCTAAACATATTCCAACCTCATGAAAACAAGAAGATATGCAAAGGCCTAGGGCATTACATCACATGCACTGGGCAAAAAGCCTTCCATTATGTCTGTTCACACCAAAGTGCTGTGTTTATGTGCACGAAAAACAAAAATGAGGCTGCAGCAAATCAGAAAAAAGCACAAAATAATGCACCACAACATGTGTAAATAACAAAAGATTGCAGAGCACCCAAAAATACACATCTGCAGCACATTGTCACATATGCATTGACCTGTGTTGTGATGTGAAACTACCCTTAGGGCTTGTTCACACTAAATATCCAACTCTAACCAAAAGACAGGCGTTAATGAGCTTTAGTATGGGCGTTAGACAGGTGTTAATGAGCTTTAGTATGGGAGATAGACAGGTGTTAATGAGCTTTAGTATGGACCTAAGACTGGCGTTAATGAGCTTTAGTATGGGCGTTAGACAGATGTTAATGAGCTGTAGTATGGGAGATAGACAGATGTTAATGAGCGTTAGTATGGGCGTTAGACAGGTGTTAATGAGCTTTAGTATGGGCGTTAGACAGGTGTTAATGAGCTTTAGTATGGATGTTAGACAGGCGTTAATGAGCTTTAGTATGGGCATTAGACATGTGTTAATGAGCTTTAGTATGGGAGATAGACAGGTGTTAATGAGCTTTAGTATGGACCTAAGACTGGCGTTAATGAGCTTTAGTATGGGCGTTAGACAGATGTTAATGAGCTGTAGTATGGGAGATAGACAAACGTTAATGAGCGTTAGTATGGGCGTTAGACAGGTGTTAATGAGCTGTAGTATGGGTGTTAGACAGGTGTTAATGAGCTTTAGTATGGATGTTAGACAGGTGTTAATGAGCTTTAGTATGGGAGATAGACAGGCGTTAATGAGCTTTAGTATGGGCGTTAGACAGATGTTAATGAGCTGTAGTATGGGAGATAGACAGATGTTAATGAGCTTTAGTATGGACCTAAGACAGGTGTTAATGAGCTGTAGTATGGACATTAGACAGGTGTTAATGAGCTTTAGTATAGGCGTTACCTAGGTGTTAATGAGCTTTAGTATGGGCGTTAGATAGGCGTTAATGAGCTTTAGTATGGACATTAGACAGGTGTTAATGAGCTTTAGTATGGGCGTTAGATAGGCGTTAATGAGCTTTAGTATGGACATTAGACAGGTGTTAATGAGCTTTAGTATGGAAGATAGACAGGTGTTAATGAGCTGTAGTATGGGCATTAGATAGGCGTTTATGAGGTTTAGTATGGGAGACAGACAGGCGTTAATGAGCTTTAGTATGGGCGTTAGACAGGCGTTAATGAGCTTTAGTATGGGCGTTAGACAGGTGTTAATGAGCTGTAGTATGGGCATTAGACAGGCGTTTATGAGGTTTAGTATGGGCGTTAGACAGGCGTTAATGAGCTTTAGTATGGGAGTCAGACAGGCGTTAATGAGCTTTAGTATGGGCGTTAGACAGGTGTTTATGAGGTTTAGTATGGACATTAAACAGGTGTTAATGAGCTTTAGTATGAGCATTACACAGGCGTTAATGAGCTTTAGTATGGGAGATAGACAGGCGTTAATGAGCTTTAGTATGGGAGATAGACAGGTGTTAATGAGCTTTAGTATGGGAGATAGACAGGTGTTAATGAGCTTTAGTATGGACCTTAGACAGGTGTTAATGAGCATCAGTATGGGAGTTAGACAGGTATTAATGAGCTGTAGTATGGGCGTTAGACAGGCGTTAATGAGCTTTAGCATGAAAGTTACACAGGCGTTAATGAGCTTTAGTATGGACCTAAGACAGGTGTTAATGAGCTTTAGTATGGACATTAGACAGGCGTTAATGAGCTTTAGTATGGACATTAGACAGGCGTTAATGAGCTTTAGTATGGTCGTTAGGCGTTAATGAGCTTTAGTATGGGCCTTAGACAGGCGTTAATGAGCTTTAGTATGGGCGTTAGACAGGTGTTAATGAGCTGTAGTATGGGTGTTAGACAGGTGTTAATGAGCTGTAGTATGGGTGTTAGACAGGTGTTAATGAGCTTTAGTATGGGTGTTAGACAGGCGTTAATGAGCTTTAGTATGGGTGTTAGACAGGTGTTAATGAGCTTTAGTATGGGAGATAGACAGGTGTTAATGAGCTTTAGTATGGACCTAAGACTGGCGTTAATGAGCTTTAGTATGGGCGTTAGACAGATGTTAATGAGCTGTAGTATGGGAGATAGACAGATGTTAATGAGCGTTAGTATGGGCGTTAGACAGGTGTTAATGAGCTTTAGTATGGACCTAAGACAGGTGTTAATGAGCTGTAGTATGGACATTAGACAGGTGTTAATGAGCTTTAGTATGGGCGTTAGATAGGCGTTAATGAGCTTTAGTATGGACATTAGACAGGTGTTAATGAGCTTTAGTATGGGAGATAGACAGGCATTAATGATCTTTAGTATGGGCGTTAGACAGGCGTTAATGAGCTTTAGTATGGGAGATAGACAGGCGTTAATGAGCTTTAGTATGGGCGTTAGACAGGTGTTAATGAGCTGTAGTATGGGCATTAGACAGGCGTTTATGAGGTTTAGTATGGGAGATAGACAGGTGTTTATGAGGTTTAGTATGGGCGTTAGACAGGCGTTAATGAGCTTTAGTATGGGCGTTAGACAGGTGTTAATGAGCTGTAGTATGGGCATTAGACAGGCGTTTATGAGGTTTAGTATGGGAGATAGACAGGCGGTAATGAGCTTTAGTATGGACCTTAGACAGGTGTTAATGAGCATCAGTATGGGAGTTAGACAGGTATTAATGAGCTTTAGTATGGGCGTTAGACAGGCGTTAATGAGCTTTAGCATGAGAGTTACACAGGCGTTAATGAGCTTTAGTATGGACCTAAGACAGGTGTTAATGAGCTTTAGTATGGACATTAGACAGGCGTTAATGAGCTTTAGTATGGTTGTTAGGCGTTAATGAGCTTTAGTATGGGCCTTAGACAGGCGTTAATGAGCTTTAGTATGGAGCTTAGACAGGCATTATTGAGCTTTAGTATAGGCATTAGACTGGCTTTTTTCGAGCGTTACAAACGCTCCCCAAAACCCTATGTGCAGTTCTGAAGCTTTTCCTAAGTTTTTGACAAGCGTTAAAACCACACCACAAACAAAATAAACTGTAATGTTATTAACGCTCTGCAACCGCACCGCAAATGCCCCGAAAAAGCCTGCCTGTGCGTCACTATAGACCTGAATGGGAGGCGTTGAAAGGCTTCAAACTCCTCCTGACTAAACATGAGGCTTCAATTTTGAAGCAATGCCACGCTAACGCTTCATGTTTTGATACTGTGAACAGCACTGTGTGCTGCCCATTTTATCATTTGCATAGGCATTTAAGGAGCATTAAAAACGTCCCTCAAATGCCTGATTTCAATGCCAATGTGAACTAGGCCTTACTGTGGGTTTCCTTTAGAAAGCAGACACAGCTAGAGTGTCACCTGCCAGAGTGCTACAGGGAAGGGACCTTGCTCTCTGTGTAGTGGTCTCTCTGCACAGTTAAAACATACCCCCTGCCTAGTCAGAGCTAGAGCTCTCCAGATTCTGCGAACCTGATCTGTAAAGATGGGAGGCATAATTATAAAGTGATCAGATGCGTTCTTGATCATTTTTCACTTTGAAAGCTGGTTGGATTAAACTTTTTTTTTTTCAACGACATTAGCTTAACATCCAGATTTTCTTCTTTCTAGGTTTTGGAAATTTCACCAGATGTATGATCTGGCAAATGTTACAGCCACAAGCCCCAGGACCCAAATGGTTTTAAACAATTGCAGTTTGCAGATAGCAAGCCATTAATTTAAAGAATATGATGCCCAAACACTTCATATTCCTGATATGTGTATGCTGCACCATGTACTTGTGTTAAAATGTATCCTGTTCATTTCTTGTATTTTTTCCTTTGTGTGAAGCACCTGGTGGTCCTGCAGTCGCACTGCTTTCCTATTTCAAACTGACCATGCTAGGCATGAGGCACATTCACCCCAGCATGGTCAGTTTACCACCTGCCTGTCCTCCAATGGTTAAACGTGTGCTGTCAGCACCCCAACCCCCCCCCCCCCCACCACCACCCGGCACAGCCATTCACTGTGAAGATTAGTTTACTGCTGTTTCACCATCCCATCTCTCCAAGCCCCTTATGCAGGTGAGAACACTTTTTAGTTAATATATATATATATATATATATATATATATATATATATATATATATATAAAATCAGAAACAGGGGCAGACTGACAACTCATGGGGGCCCTGGGCAATAGGGGATCATGGGGCCCCTGTGTCCTCGCCCACACTCAAAGCACACCCAAAAAGCCTATAAAAAAGGTGCCAGGGGCATTTCATGGGGCCCCCTACTGACCCTGGGCCCTCGGGCAGTGCCCGAGTGCTCGAATGGTCAGTCTGCCCCTGATCAGAAATGTTTTGCCTTTCATTTCTATTTTAAGATGAATGTGTTCTTTTACAAGGGAAGTGTTCACATATACTTTAAATACTCACCACTGATTCCTATGGAAGATCTGTATAAAGCTGGCTATACACCCAACGCGGATGGACGAATCTCCTCTTTGCGACTATTGTGTCCTGACCAGCTGTCACAATACCAGAACAGTAACTGTATTTGACAGAATGCAGTTGCTGTCCTGTGAATCATTTTCTGTCAGGCTACTTCAATTTTTCAGCTTAAGGATGTCAGGTAGCATGGTGCTGACAGGACTACTCAGTGACTGAATTTTGGATGGTTCATTAGGAACCAGCATACGACTAGCCTAAGACTTCTGTACACTATAGTAGGGAGTACCCATAACAAAGGGATTCAGAGAGTGTTCCAAAGAAAGTCTATTCATTTTAGCTTCAGAGTTATTTCACAGAGCTTTTTAAACCACTTAATACCAAGAAAATTGGTCCCCGTCAATCAGCAGCAAGTAGCCTGGTGGTCCCGTGGGTAGGATCTGCACTTTCACATATCATCATCTCATGCAGTCCAATAATGAAACTCAGGCTCCCACCTGTAGACCTCTTCCCAAGCACCAAAGGAGCCCTGAAATCCAATACATATTTATGCAATGACTGACTTGAGCTTAAAGAGTCAAGACTAAGCCCATCCCCTCCCACGTTTCTTAGTCCATAAGTGATCATTTACTCTAGTAAACCAATAAAGAGATGCAGGGAAGACCTTGTCTCAACTTTCTCAAGTCAAGTTGGACTTTGTAGCACACTGGGTTTTAGACACTCAATGGCCTTCAGCTTCCATAGAAATCAGTCCCGATATCTCAATGAGAACTGGACTTAAACATGACCTTTTCCTCTCATGATTGGATAGGCATGCTTCCTAACCTTTATAAATGTACCCAGTCTATTATAGTTTGGGAAACAGCTATAAAACTGGCCAGATGGTATATGACTCCTTCTAAAGTTCATGCTATCTACCAAGCGGTTCCCGCTCATTGTTTTCATGGCTGCCTGGACCAAGGTACTTTTGTGCATGTTTTTTTGAGCTGTAAGAACTGGTGGTTTACAGGTAAATCTCAAGCGTATTGCAACTTTACAGCTAAAGAGCGATAGTAAGAAACAAATGATGTTAATAGCGAGATAAACAAGTTGACTGACTACAGTACATAAGCAGCATATTTGCATAATTATGAATCCAGTAGTGAATTATCAGATCAGCGCCTTGAAGAAACTGCATAACACCAATTTTACAAGGGCAATATAAGCACAGCAATTTTAAATTAACATTCCGGCATATTTATCATGCAGAACAATAATGAGTCTGAGCAGCAGACAATACATTTTTATTATCTCCTTCCAGCAGATGTGGAATACGTAGAGATCTTTATCTGTAGAACAAAATTTTCAGCATCTTTTATAAGCCGGAATCCTTTCTTTCCTAAAGCAGAACTATACCTTCACATCACTTGTTAAAAAGTATATCTGCAGCTCTCATAAGTATGGAAAAACACGAAATTCAGAACATACTCTATGGGCAGCACAGTGGCTAAGTGATTAGGACTTCCCCCAAGCAGCAGTAAGGTCATTGGATCGAATCCCATCTGTGATCCTACCTGCCTGGATCTTGCACATTCTCCCTGTGCCTGTGTGGGTTTCCTCCCACACTCCAGAGACATGCTGGAAGGTTAACTGGACCCTGTCTACATTGACTCTGGCATGTATGAAGTGTTGAAACCTAAGACTCTATGCTCCTTGAGGGCAGGGACTTGTGAATGTACTATATAGATGTAAAGTGCTATGTAAAATTGATGGTGCTCTATAAGTACCTGTAATAAATATGCATAGCTGAAAAGCCATTTACTGGTTTTGGAAGAAAGTCTTCCCAAATTTCTTCAATCTGGAGAAGAAAAGAAAAGCCATCTTGGAAAAAGTTTTGCTTCTGTGACTTCCAGGTACCATTTGGACATTACCAATAATGTGACTGAATCCAACCTACCCACCCTTCACCGACTGTCCTGTACTAAACTTTCTTTTTTTGTGTTTGAACTTTACTGAAATATAACAATGTATAACATGTACTACATGTGACAGGACTTCCGGTGCGCGGTGACGCCCTTTCCAGCGCGGGCGCCATATTGGGACACCAGGAACCATGCAGTACACCCATAATATGGGGGAAAAGGCTTGATGATCTCTATTACAATGTGAGTGGGCATTTTTATTATGTTTTTTTCCTACTAATAAATACTGATTCACACTATGGAGGATCTCTTTTGTCTCTGTTATGATCCTTTGATGTGAACGGCATCATAAGAGTACCAGGTGATTGGAGGGAGCTCAGGAGGAATATTGAGCCTGCTGAAGTATCCAGTGCGGTCTTTCTGTGACGTGGTAGTTCCTGTGCGGAACGTGGTTAATCCAAAAAGCAAGCTGGCCCTTGTGGTCACTGTGAGGAGGTGAGGGGGCACTCCGGCCACTTAAGGATAAAAATCACAAGTTTTTGGCACTAAACTCACCTCACGTTATGCCGATTTGTGTTTGTGCACAAAAGAGTGTATTTAAGTGGACATTCATACAGATTGGACATTTATGATTTATCAGTTATTGTGTGAGTTATTTTTATGAAGTGTTGGTACACTTGCACTTGTATGTTTATGTATAGGTTGTGTTCCCAAATAGGGAATCACTTGTTTCACTTTCAACTTGATCCCCCGACTGGGGATATTTTTGGGGGGGATTATTTCTGATTGTTTATTCACTTTATAGGTTTGTGATTATTTTCACCTGTTTGTGTGATATATGTTATTAACTGATTTATATGTATTAGTATTTATGTAGCGCTATACCATATATTCATTTACACTTGTCTATGTACTCCTCACCTGGTTGCCCCCACACGCGCTTGACACCATCTGAACCAAATCAGTTTATCTTGGTGTCATCAAACCACAGGACATGGTTCCTGTAATCCATGTCGTTAGTCTGCTTGTCTTCAGCAAACTGTTTTCAGGCTTTCTTGTGCATCATCTGTAAAAGAGGCTTCCTTCTGGGATTACAGCCATGCAGACCAATTTGATGCAGTGTGCGGCGTATGGTCTGAGCACTGACAGGCTGACCCCCCCACCCCTTCAACCTCTACAGCAATGCTGGCAGCACTCATACGTTTATTTCCCAAAGACATCCTCTGGATAGAATGCTGAGCACGTGCACTCAACTTCTTTGGACGACCATGGCGAGGCCTGTTCTGAGTGAAACCTGTCCTGTTAAACTGCTGTATGGCCTTGGCCACCGTGCTGCAGCTCAGTTTCAGGGTCTTGGCAATCTTCTTATAGCCTAGGCCATCTTTATGTAGAGCAACAATTCTTTTTTTCAGATCCTCAGAGAGTTCTTTGCCATGAGGTGACATGTTGAACTTCCAGTGACCAGTATGAGAGAGTGAGAGCGATAACACCAAATTTAACACACCTGTTCCCCATTCACACCTGAGACCTTGTAACACTAACGAGTCACATGACACCGGGGAGGGAAAATGGCTAATTGGACCCAATTTGAACATTTTCACTTAGGGGTGTACTCACTTTTGTTGCCAGCGGTTTAGACATTAATGGCTGTGTGTTGAGATATTTTGAGGGGACAACAAATGTACATTGTTATACAGGCTGTACACTCACTGCGTCACATTGTAGCAAAGTGTCATTTCTTCAGTGTTGTCACATGAAAAGACAGAATCAAATATTTACAAAAATGTGATGGGTGTACTCACTTCTGTTAGATACTGTAAAAAGACATTTACAAAGAAAACCCTTGTTACAGGGTGAAAGCAGGGGTTGAGCATGCCCCGAGATGGGCCATAATGTATTAAAAAGTGTTTTTAAAGTAGAACTATAGCCAAAATGTTTTTTGTTTTTTTGTTTTTTCATTTTGGACAGAGGGTTATAACCACTCTCAGATTTTTTTTTCTGCTATCTCTGTCCCATTGGGCACCTTCACTTCTTATCCCATAGATAACACAGGAAGTGAGAGGAAATCACTACGCTGACATGCTTTCACATGCGTTTAGATAGGTTCATGGTAACTTATTTGCCCCCTGACGCGTACGATTCTTTTGTCTCTAAAACTGCTAAACTGAAGGCATCCAATTGCAATTAAATGTACAGTGTGAGCTATACCTTATTTAAAATCAATGCATGCATTTTATGTCATATAAATGCAGGTATGTCATTGCCAGTGTGAATGGGGCTTTAATATGGTGATCCGTTAAGAGAAGTTGGTACAAACCAAGTCCGTCTGTATACTGAGAGACATGATAAGGAAATGATCGAGCAGACTCAGAACATGCCACATCAAAACCATCACCGCTTCCTACCACCAACATATTTCACGACATACTCATATACTCAACACCACCAACTTAGACTTCCCATTCACTTAGGCAATAGCTTCCCCTTTCACAAATGCTGTAGCTAATCAAGGGGTAAAAAGAAATATATATGGCTTTTAAAAAGCTATATATAGTCCAAAAATAAACATATATATATATATATATATATATATATATATATATATATATATAGACACGTGCATATATATGACATATATATATTATCAGCACAATGTAAAAACAATTAACATGTGTAGGTAACAGAAGTACATTAAGAAACAGTACATAAAAAGAAACACCTGGGAAAAAATTGCTGCCACGACTGACCCCAATATGTAGGGGCTAGCTTGCACTACCATTAGCCCTCTGAAGAGCGCTCCATGCTGAAATGCTTTTTAATTTCCAATATGTATGAAAAAAAACCTCAGCGCAATGGACCTCCTACAAAACAAATATTGCAGCTAACATGTAATGTGTTTCCACATGTAAACCATAAATTAAAAAAATGCAGCACAGTAATATGCAGTACAGTGCAGTGCTACTAATATCCAACATGCATAGAAATACCCATAGAAGTACTAGGGTTGTTGGTTCAAATCCCAACCATGACACCATCTGCTTGGAGCTTACTTGTTTTCCCTTTGCCTGCGTGGGTTTCCTCCAGGTACTCTGGTTTCCTCCCACCTCTGAAGACATCTATCTATCCATTCAGTCGTATCTGACCCTTGGTGATTGCATGGACTGTCACTCGTAAGCAACTTTTTCCATGAATTCTCTTAGCAATTAATTTTACAGGGTAGGTTGCCAGGTCTTTCCTCAACCCCTACCATGCAGGAGATCCCGCATGGCCAGGGATGAAACTGGGACAATTTAGACAGGAGCCAATTAACCTACCAGCATGTATTTGGAGTGTGGGAGAAAACCGGAGCACCTGGAGGAAACCCGCGCAAGCACAAGGAGAACATGCAAACTCCATGCAGGAGGCGCCATGGTCTGGAACCAAACCCATGACCCATTTACTGCAAGGCAGATGTGCTAACCACTAAGCCACTGTGCCACCCTCCAAAGACATGCTGGTAGGTAAATTGGCTACTGTCTAAAATTGGCCCTAGTATGTGTATGTATGAATGTAAGTTAGGGACCTTAGATTGTACACCCCTTGAGGGTTAGGGACTGATGTGAATGTTCAATATATAAGTAAAGCACTGCATAAATTGACGGTGCTATATAAGTACCTGTAATAAATAAATAACTGCATATACCAATGCTAAATGAATAGTGTACACAAAATACATAATGAACCGTTCTAAATAGCACAGGGACGGTTCACCATTATTTTGAGACTATAATTTTGGGACACTTGTTGATGGTATATTTGGTATACGATGCACAGGAGATATACCGCACAAGCACATGTGAAGATATTGGCGTGTTAAAGGCACAGTTCACTATTTAGAATGGTTCACTTGGTATTTATGTACACTATTCATTTAACACTGGTATATGCAGTTCTATGGGTATTTATATGTATGTGTTGATATAAATTTGATGTAGCACATATTATTGTCACTAAGCACAATTTTTGTTTTCACTATTCGTTTATGCCCGTTGGATATTAGTAGCACCGTATTTGAGTTTATAGTACTGCACTGCATTTTTTACATTTATTTTTTAATTTACAATATGTTTCTTGAAATTTTTCAAATTACAAATAATGCAATAGACAAGTGTTGTGTTATAAAAGAAGGTGTCGAACAGCACCAAAAAAAACAGCTGGTTGAATAAACAACAGACATACCTTAGGGAACCAGAAAGTCTGTGCAATAATAATTGGATAGCTCAAATATAAAATTCCCAACATTAAGTCCACTATGTACAGGGGAAACAGTAGTAGGAAACACATGGATTGCACAGAACAAGCATCGTGGAAAACACGACAAATATTGTAGAACAAAGAAAAAATGAACTCAACTAGCACCAGAAATCAGTAGGATAAAAGAGACAGTAGAAAGGGAGAAAAAGAGGGTAACAGAGACAAGAGGAGAAGAGGGCCAAATCGGGAAGTACTACGGCACGGAGATATATTGAATCCATGGGTCCCACGTTTTATCAAATTTGTTAATATTATTGTGTAGAACACAGGTGAGTCTGTTGTTAATCATGATCCAATTGAACTTGTTCCTAACATATTCAAGCAGAATAATTGATCTCTTCCAATATTTAGAAATAGTGATTTTTGCTGCCAACAGCATATAAGCAATTTAAGGGCTTTTTTTGGTACTGTAAGTGGAAATTTATGGAAGAGGGTCGTCTCCGGGGCCCTACGAACATTAACCCCCCTGGCGGTATTCCCAAGTGTAGCTCGGGGTTAACTTTCAGTACCAGAAGCGGTAACCCCGAGCTACACTCGGGATTACACTGCAGCGTTGCTCTGGGATCCCTCGAGCACTTACATTGTCCTGCGGTCCCGTGATGGCAGCGTCCCCGGCCATGTCCTCCGGCTGATGCCGGCATCCGGGTTCCGTTCCCTACGAGTGTCAGGACGTATGGGGGGATGGAGCCGGCGGGAATTCCAAAAATGTAAAAATGTGACATTCACTCAATACACTAAAATCTGATAGTATTACATTACTGTACCAAACCATTTCACATACATTTTGTCCCGAGTGCTTTGTCCGGCGCCCTGCCTGCATTTTTACTGTTCTTTCTGCCTGGAAACTGAGAAACGTCCATGGCGTCCAAAAAGCGTCCCTTTAGGTCAAAAGCGGTTTTAGACCAGCTAGAGAAAAGTGATAGTAAATCAAAACCACTTGCAGAATTGAGTGATAATGATTTGTGGGGAAATTCATCATCAGACACTGAAAACGATTTTGCGACTTTGCTCAGTGATGTGCGCACTTGGTGCTCTATTTCAAATTTCAGTGTTTTGGTTTGATTATATTATTGAATTGCATTTATTATTATTATTATTAGAATATTCATTTTTTAATGATTATTTATTATATTATAATTTATGATTTTGTGTTTCAAATTTTATCATACCCGGGATGTTTACTAGACTCTTGTTCGGACAGATTTCTGTGAGTTATTCCTAAGAATTACAGGCCTACAATAAAAAAACAACATATTTCCATGCAAAAAAATGTACCGCTTTGAGCACAGAAATACTGACATAATTAGACCGCTAGGGAGGTTAACCCCTGTCACCGTATAGATAAGGTTAAACATGCAGATCCAAAATCTAGTAACTATCGGACATTGCCAACAACCGTGGAACATAGAACCCATCTGGCCGCAACGCCGAAAGCACAGCGGTGAGACAGTAGGATGCATCCTTGCAGTCTGAGTAGAGACCAGGTACCATCACAACCGTGTTTTATGGTCTGCTTCAATCAAGGCAGTATTGATGGAAACTTTAGATACTGCCAGGGCTATGTCTTGCCAATCAGATAGATCATAACTAACATTCAGGTCCCGTTCCAGTTGATCCATATAGGGGAGTTTACAGTTTGGATCAGCAAGAAGGGTATACACCACAGAAATATAGCCTGGAGAAAGATTTGTATGTTGACAGGAAAGTTCAAAATTGGTAAAAATGGGCGGTCCATCCAATAAAATAATTTGCGAAGTGGATAAAAGAGGCAATTTGATTAGACCTAAAAAGTTCAGTGGGGGGCTGAAATGCTTTTTAGATGGCTTTTGACAACCAGGGAGGAGGTATTATGTTGCTTCCTCACTGACTGTTTTAACCACTAAAAGCACACATAGTTGTGCCATGGCCCCATTAAGTTGAATTGGCCACATTCAGTTGGTGGTGCTCCCTGCCAAGTGCAACAGTGGGTTTTATACTCATGAAGCTAAGCATCACGAGGCCGCAGCATATGTACTCCCCTGTACACTACCTTTGCAGCTTAAGGGGGAGTTGTTGGGGGTTGGTAAAATGTGTCTTAGCCATGTGTTTTTACCTCCCTCTAACTGCAAGTGTAAATGAGCTCTTAACCACTACAAGTCCGGACACTTTCACCCCCTTCCTATCCAGGCCAATTTTCAGCTTTCAGTGTACCCATATTATTTTTTTAGCATTTTTTTAGATGGATTTTGGTGGTATTTATCCCAATCACCACTGGGATTTTTATTTTTTGCTATATAAATGAAAAAGTCCAAACATTTTGAAAAAAAAATTTTCTCATAAAAGTTTGCAAATAAATCTTTCTTCATAAATCTTGGCTAAAATGTATTCATCTATCTTTTTAGTAAAAAAAAATAACCCAAATTAGTTTATAACTGAAAATTATAAAGTTTTGAATTTTTTTTACATTTTTACATTATTATTTGTTTCTTTTTTTTTTTTTTAAAACATACTGTCACCCTAGCAGTACAGTGTCACCATAGTGAGGGGTGATGAAGATTTTTTTTTTTTTTTTTTACACTGATTGCTTTTACACCCATAAAGGCTGTAAAAGCAATAATTTCTTTCTCTCTGGCTGCATTCTTGCATTGAGAAATACTGTGAGAGCTGTGATTGGTCACAGCTTGCCACATGGTACAAGGCTGTTGTGAATAGCCTTGTACCATGTGACCTCTGTGATCATTCACAGATTTTACACGTAGTAAGCAATGATGTCAGAAGTGACATCTTGCTTACTACTATTCATGTGATCACTGATTGGCCAATCAAGGATCACATGATTGGGACCTCACACAGAGGTCCCGTACAGTGATCGGATACAGCGGGCACCGGATCGCGGTGCCACGTGCTCCTAGGGATCGCGCACAGGCAGAGAAGTGGGAGAACGTTTATAAACGGCCACCAGCCCCTGCACTGCTCCCGTCCAGCCGTTTATATACATGAGCCGGACAGGAGGTGGTTAAAGCAAAGCTAAACTCTGCAATACGTATCTTTCCTACATTGGTTTGACCCCCCTCACCGGCACCTTCTACCCAGCTACATCTGGGTGCTGCCATCATTGGCCAGTATGGGATGATGTCACTTCGGTACAGGTGCAGAAGTGCAGTCATCCCGGCACACAGGCGTTGCGCAGGAATGCAAATTGAGGTGAGCTTGCCAGCTCAGTGTACTTACCAAGGAAGACAGTGAGTAGGCAGGTAGATTTCTTGTAGGCCTGGGTCACTCCTGTGCAGGTGGTTGCGGGAATTGCAGTGATCCCCACACATGCAACCACTGCAGTCAAAATGCGCTGCTGTTTGAAAACGCTCAGGGCTACCAGTTATTCTGAACGGCACCCTCATGCCTTTAAAAACGCAGCGCATGTGCGGCAACCACAGGGAAATCACATGGTGTTTTTGCACCATGTGATTTCCAGGCTGCTGCATTTTTAGAATGGTGCAGGAAACTCATTCAAATGAATGGGCTGCTGTGCTTGCACAAACGTGAGCCACAAACTCGCATATATGTGATCCAGGCATTTCATGTCTCTTCTGCAATAGAGAGCCTGCCTACTTGCAGTTTTTAATAGCGGGACTTAAGTTCCATTGCTAGTTGGGTGGTTATCACGTTGATCCTTTGGCTTCACTACTTTCTGAGACAAAAGCCTAAAACAAGTAAACATGAACTCGAAGCTCCATACTGAAACTTAAATAAGGCTAGGTTCACACCTATGCACTTTGCATTTGTACCGTTTCTGTTGTGCTTTTTGCAGTCCATTTTGCATTTTTTGCACATGCGCTTTTGCTGCATTTTTGATGCGTTTTGCTTTTTTTTTTGTCTTGTTGCTAGGCAGATTTAAAACACAAAACGCATCTAAAATCCCTGACCGTTTCCAAAAAACACACTGGCTGAAAATGCAGAGATATGAACGTGTCCTATAGGAAATCATGCTAAATGGACTGTAGTGCGTTTCTGCAAAATGCTGCGGAAAGCGCTTAGGTGTGAACCTAGAGTAATTAAAATGAGAAGGTCAGCATGATGGTGAAGCAACTAGTATTTTCAGTACGTCAGCAATGGCTGGTTTCTGGAATCTAATTTTATATGATCTTTAAGCTAGCTAAATCACTCCTTCTGGTCCAAGGAAGCACTATGCCGAAAATACCACGTCTGTTTCTAGCTCATATACATACTGTATACACACACCATATAGTCCTTTTTAAAGAGTGAAAGAGTAAACCTGGTGCAGATGGATGCAAGAGTATTGCAAGTAACTTTTCAGGAATGCAGATGAATAGGTTCCAAAAAAATATACAGAAATATTGACAATTTCTAGAAACTGCATCTCTATGTACACTATATTGCTAAAAGTATTGGGACGCCTGCCTTTACACGCACATGAATTTTAATGGCATCCCAGTCTTAGTCTGTAGGGTTCAATATTGAGTTGGCCCACCCTTTGCACCTATAACAGCCTCAACTCTTCTGGGAAGGCTGTTCACAAGGTTTAGGAGGGTGTCTATGAGAATGTTTCACCATTCTTCCAGAAGTGCATTTGTGAGGTCAGGCACTGATGTCGGATGAGAAGGCCTGGCTCGCAGTCTCAGCTCTAATTCATCCCAAATGTGTTCTATCGGGTTGAGGTCAGGACTCTGTGCAGGCCAGTCAAGTTCCTCCACCCTAAACTCACTCATCCATGTCTTTATGGACATTGCTTTGTGTACTGGTGCGCAGTCATGTTGGAACAGGAAGAGGCCATCCCCAAACTGTTCCCACAAAGTTGGGAGCATGAAATTGTCCAAAATGTCTTGGTATACTGACATCTTAAGAGTTCCCTTCACTGGAACTAAGGGGCCACGCCCAACACCTGAAAAACAACCCCACACCATAATCCCCCCTCCACCAAACTTTACACTTGGCACAATGTAGTCAGGCAAGTTTCGTTCTCCTGGCAACTACCAAACCCAGACACGTCCATCGAGTTGTCAGACAGAGAAGAGTTATTGGTCACTCCCGAGGACATGTCTACACTGCTCTAGAGTCCAGTGGCGGCGTGCTTTATACCACTGCATCCGACGCTTTGCATTGCACTTGGTGATGTAAGGCTTGGATGCAGCTGCTTGGCCATGGAAACCCATTCTATGAAGCTCTCTACGCACTGTTGTTGTGCTAATCTGAAGGCCACATGAAGTTTGGAGGTCTTTAACTATTGACTCTGCAGACAGTTGGCGACTTCTACGCACTGTGCGCTTCAGCATGAGCTGAACCCGCTCTGTCATTTCATGTGGCCAATACCACTAACAGTTGAGCGTGGAATATTTAGTAGCAAGGACATTTCAGGGATGGACTTATTGTACAGGTGGCAACCTATCATAGTACCACACTTGCTTTCACTGAGCTCCTGAGAGACCCATTCTTTCACAAATGTTTGTAGAAGCAGTCTGCATGCCTAAGTCTTGATTTTATACTCCTGTGGCCACAGAGGTGATTGGAACACATGAATCCAATGATTTGGAGGGCTGGCCCAATACTTTTGGCAATATAGTGTAACTGTTATCTGTTTCACACTACCCTGGTATAATAAATTCTCTCCACTTTATTTCAAGTTACAGGTTTTTTTTATACATATAAGAGACTGCAGGCCAACCAAACTTTCTTATTACATACACTCACCGGCCTCTTTATTAGGTACACCTGTTCAATTGCTTGGTAACACAAATTGCTAATCAGCCAATCACATGGCAGCAACTCAATGCATTTAGGCATCTAGATGTAGTGAAGATGACTTGCTGAAGTTCAAGCCGAGCATCAGAATGGGAAAGAAAGGGAATTTAAGTGCTTTGAACGTGGAATAGTTGTTGGTGCCAGATGAGCTGGTCTGATCTAATGAGATTTTCATGCACAACCATCTCTAGGGTTTACAGAAAATGGTCCGAAAAAGAGAAAATATCCAGTGAGCAGCAGTTGTATGAACGAAAATGCCTTGTTGATGTCAGAGGTCAGAGGAGAATGGACAGACTGGTTGCTGCAACATTCAGATGGTAGAGCCAGAATTTGGGGCAAACAACATGAAAGCATGGATCCATCCTGCCTTATATCAACAGTTCAGGCTGTTAGTGGTGGTGTAATGGTGTGGGGGATAAGAAATGAAACAAAATGGTTCAGAATTTCATTTTTTTTTTTTTGGAATAGCTTAATATTTTCCCCCTGCAGCTGCTGAATGCTGGTGGGAGGGAGAGGAGGAGAAGCCGGCTTTCAGCAGTTACAGGAGGAAAATGGATTGGATCGTTTCCTTTATATTCCACCACTCCTCCTGTCTAAGTATAAAACAGAATGTGACAGGGAGGCTGCATGGACCCCTGCAGCATGGGGCTGGGTCACCATTGCAACACCTGACAATACACCAATGGCAGGTGGGGGGTGGTAACAAACCACCCACCCCCCAAACTGCAAATGTAAACAAGCCCTTACTGTCCTGAGCCCCCTATAAGGCTTCTTTCACACTGATGCCCTGCGGTTTACCCAAACCATGGCTGCAGCACAGTGTACGTGAGGCTTTCCTGCAGGTCAACTGCACTTTGCCATACACTTCTGTTATATCTTGTGGGTGTGATGCACTTTCTGAAAGCACACCAAAACTCCTGCATTCAGTTTGAGGTCAAGGGTCACATCACAGAGCTCCAAGGGCCATTTGTGACCCGAGGGGCCACAGGTTGGGCACCCCTGCTCTATGGGGTGAGTTTACTAAAAGCAAATGGACTGAGCACTTTGTAAGTGCAGTTTCTTCAAAGCTTACTAAATGAAATGAAGTTTCACTTTGTAAAAATTACCCAATGGCATGCAAGGAAAACATCAGCAGTTTTGATTGTACATGATTGGATGATGTAAGTCATCAGCACTTCCCTTTATTTACTAAGCTCTGGAACAAATGCCCTTGCAGACTGCAACTAGACTTTCAAAGTACACAGTCTATTTGTCTTTAGTAAATCTACCACTATGTGACACATCCCCATCAGTGCCAGCCAAGGACATAACAGGCATTCATTTTATCAGCCCGTTCTACTGGGTATATCTCCTCACTTTCAGGACAGCCTAAATTCTGGATCCAACAAGGTGCTACAAATTTTCAACTTGGGGTTTTGGTGAATGTTCACTGAGCAGAAAAGCCCCTTCCCAACCCCCATTACATTACCTCCATCAAACCAACCCCCTGACACAAAACAACCATTCATACAAAAGAAACAGATCCTTCAGATCAAGCAACACTTCTCCAATCTTCCATCTGTTCACTTCCATTAGCTGCCCACTATGACCTCACTTCATGGAACCTAACATGGCCATTACAGCTGAAGTCCATCCTTCAAGGTTCAGAGATGTCCTTCTACAATCCCGACTATAAAGAACGATTGTTACATCAGTTGTGGCCTTCTCTTTAGCAGGTCTGCTCATTCTCCTCCAACATCTCTCATTGTCTAGCTGTTTTTGGACATAAATCACTGCTAACTGAATGGATTTTGAGTTTTATGCCTTTCTCTGTAAACTCTACACATAAATGCATGAAAATCCCAGGAGATTCGGTTTTATTGTTTCTTCAAACAAATGAACCTTTTGACCTTGTCTGCAAGTGTTAAAGTGGACCTTCACGCAGGAAAAAAAAAACGTTCCTCAATTGCATTCCTCCCACCGCCACTGCGTAAAACAGCTGACCTGTTCTTTTTTGCTTTTTGGGTTTTTTTTTCAGTCCACCCTCTTCACAATCACCTAGGCAAGAATGATGCACCAGCTCTTGAAGCCTCCTGGGATATGTACGTCACATATCCCAGGAGGCATTGCCTTGTACATACTGTGGCTGGAAAGAAGCAAACCTGGTGTTCATCGGCAAGGGGCCGGTAGCTTCTGCCATGGAAGAGACAGCCATCTCCCAATGATATCAGGGAAGATGACGATGGCACAGAACCTGCTGGATTCATTGCTCGGGTGAGTATGTGAGTTCACAATAAAACATAAGAAAAAAACTAAAAACCAAATTAAACCCTTACATATACCCAGTGAAGTGACTAGCCTCAGGTGATACACAGAGGTTAAACAAATCCTCCTACATCAGTTGTACCTGTTTATCTGCTGTATTCTCTTCTCTACAGCTGTTCAAAGTCCAGAATTTATAAAGATTGAGAGTTAAGGAAAAAGAGTGCAGAGAGCTGAAATTACACACTGCAGAGCTAAGTGAGGAGAGCTCTGGGAGCTGATTGGGGGGAAGAGATACACACCTCCCTTCACACAGCTCACAGGAACAGAGCTGGGGTTGTCAATCAGCTGGAGATCCCTCCCATCACCATTTTTCACTTGATATCAGGAAACCTTGTCAGAAGTGATTCATGCTGATACCAAAAGGAATGAAGCACCAGACAGACATGGGATTTAGTGCTCTTAACTGAGACAAGTACACACTATAGAGGGATATGCTTTGTTCATATTTCATGTCTGAGGTTTACAACCACTTAAACAAAGGGGGACAACAGGGTGGGGGAGGGAGGTTAGGTTCTTCTTTATATACTGAACTGCTGGTACATGATTCTCTGCTTGCATCTAAGAGAAAATGTAAAGTAGTGTTCTGCTGTACTCTGTTGTTCCTCTAACTGGCCCCTATGCTAATATGAACATGGTACTAATGCAGGGGTTGCTGAAGGAACCACTATGTGCAGCTGGGTAGTTGTCGACAGGGGCGTCCCCAGGGTTGGTGTCAGCCCTCTGACGATCCCCGCAGGATGGATCTGATCTGCGGATTGAGCATAATGGATCGGAGAGAGCGGGGCTCGGAAGCAAGCACATAGAGTATCCCCAGAACAAGTGGCTTGCTCTAGGGGGAACTCAGAAGGGGGGAGGAGCCCAGAGTACTGTCAGGGTACCCAAGCAGAGGAGGATCAGGGCTGCTCTGTGCAAAACCCTTGCACAGAGCAGGTAAGTATAACATGTTTATTTTTTATTTTTTTTATTAAGCCTTTTAATATTACTTTAATTCCAAAAAGTAAATTCTGTTCTCATCCTCCTTTAAATCTGCAAATTCCTTTTTTTTAGCTGCTGTGATCCGACGTCCTGTTAGAGGGTGGCTACATTCTTTCCCCATGGCCCCAATGTTTGTAGGAATGTTGCCACCCTTGTTTGCTCACTCTTCATACAGACGAAGGACTATGGGATATGTAGTGTGCATAGAGCAGTACATGATGGCAACTAACATGCACTGTTTGTTCCAAATAAATGGAATTGAGAGGAATAAAGAAGAGGAGGCAAAAAAGCACAGTAAGAAATGACTTCATGAAAAATAGATTACAAGGCCATTAAAGTGATTGTAAAGGTTCCTTTTTTATTATTGATAAAAATAAAAAAAATGTTATAATCACGGCTGAGCTCCGTTCTGTGTGTCTTATGGACACACAGAGAGGGCTCGGGAATGAACACATACGAGTATCCCCAGGACAAGCGCTTGCTCTGGGGGCACTCAGAAGGGGGGAGGAGCCCAAAGTGCTGTCAGGGTACCCAAGAAGAGGAGGATCAGGGTTGCTCTGTGCAAAACCCTTGCACAGAGCAGGTAGTATAACATGTTTTTTTTTTATTAAGCCTTTTAATATCACTTTAATTCCAAAAAGTAACTTCTGTTCTCATCCTCTTTCAAATCTGCAAATTCCTTTTTTTTTGGCTGCTGTGATCCGACGTCCTGTTAGAGGGTGGCTATGTTCTTTCTCCATGGCCCCAATGTATGTAGGAATGTTGCCACCCTTGTTTGCTCACTCTTCATACAGACGAAGGACTATGGGATATGTAGTGTGCACAGAGCAGTACATGATGACAACTAACATACACTGTTTGTTCCAAATAAATGGAAGTGAGAGGAAAAAAGAAGAGGAGGCAAAAAAAGCACAGTAAGAAATTACTTAATGAAAAATAGATTACAAAGCCATTAAAGTGATTGTAAAAGTTCCTTTTTTATTATTGATAAAAAAATAACATGTTATAATCACCTGCTCTGTGCAATGGTTTTGCACAGAGCTACCCAAACCTCCTCTTCCGCGGCTCTGAGTTTTGAAAAGAAAATGTATCATCTAGAGGTAATCATAATCTGACCTACAAGCGAAACTCCGGCAGCCTTATGTACGCAAGCTCTAAACCAAATCTGATTGGCTGCTGGGTTACATCAATAGCAAGTCATTCACTCTGTCCATTGCCTTATTAAGTAAGCCTGATGGACATAGCATTATGTTCCTTCTGCCTTGACAGCAACTTCCTTGTATTGATCAGTAGTGCCTGGGAATAGGTCTACTGTGCCTTTACAAGATCATCTCATTTCCAAAGCAGGACTCAGTTTAATTAGGCTATAGGTTACATTACCAGCTAATTAGGGACAGCTGACATTTGCAGTAAAGCATACTATTACAATTCACTACAGGAAAAAAAAAATCACAGACTTTTAAAGGAGAGGTACAGCCAAAGCCTGTTTGGTTGCACATTTTGTATGTGGATCACAGGAGTGCAGTTTGTTTTTCATTCCTGTGACTTGATGTTACTCAGCCGGTCCAGGTTGGGGAAAAATCGAGACCATATCATCGGGATCCACCCAGGAGCCTGGACCAGCCTATCAGCAAGCCACTGAGAGCCCGAATCAGAACTCCAGTGAGCGCTGGGGGGGTGGGGGCAGAGCAGAGAGCGATGACTAACAGTCACTGCTCTCTGCTCAGAACTTCAGTGAGAACTGAGCGATCGGCGGTGTCTGATTGTCCAGCTATCACCCTTAGACCCGGCGGGGGACCGATGCTGCATCCACCTAAGTAAGTGTGATTTAAAAAATGTATAAATTCCCATACTTCTCTTTTAAAGGTAACCTGTCTTAAAGTGGAGTTCCACTCACACTGTAAAAAAATAAAAGTCAGCAGCTACAAAAACTGTAGCTGCTGACTTTTAAAAAACACACTTACCTGTCCCACAATCCCGCAGTGCCCCCGCCACAGCCCGTTTCACCGGCCGCCCTGTATTCCAGGCACCAGCATCTTCAGTGTGGGCACCCGGCTGTGGCAGCTTTCGGCTTCACAGCCGGGTACCCACCGCGCAAGCGCGAGTAGTGCTGCGCTTCCTGAATGGCCCCATCGTCTTCTGGGACCTGTCACGTGTCCCACAAGACTACGGGGAGGGAGGGGTAGGAGGACAACGTCCACGTCCACGTCCAATCGCCTAGGCAATCGCAGCAGAAGTGGGAGCAGGTACCTGTCAATTTCGGGTACCCGCTCCCCCGCCAGTCCCCAAAGGTGTCAATCCTTAATGGGGAGCGGGGGACCAATCTTTAAAGCGGAACTTCCCCTTTTTGGTGGAACTCCGCTTTAAGAAGAATGAATAGGCTACCATTGCTAGTCATGTCTGCAAATGCTAGTTGCTTGGCTGTCACACAGATCCTGATACCTTTTAGAGACATTGACTACAAACAAATATACAGTACACAGAATAGTTAAAACTCCAAAATCTGCATATAGATGCCATTGCAGTTTTTGCACCCCAAAGCTGCTGATCTCCTTCAGCCACTTTGGCCCCATCGGTAGCTTGCAGCCCTAAAACGCTCAACATCCAACTTCCAAAAGCCCTTGGTTTTCAATTGTGCCTGTTCACCTATGAGCATAGTATTGCTTGAAGGTTGCAGCTATGAAAATTAAATGAACTTCTTTAGGAGCTTCAAGTGTTTTTGGCCTCATTGGACTTCAATGGTGGCACCTGAAAAACATATGTATCATTTTTTTCCCCCTAGTAACTACACTCACCAGCCACTTTATTAGGTACACCTGTTCAATTGCTTGGTAACACAAATTGTTAATCAGCCAATCACATGGCAGCAACTCAATGCCTTTTGGCATCTAGACGTGATGAAGATGACTTGCTTCATACGGAGCATCAAAGGGGAAGAAAGAGGATGTAAGTGACTTTGAACATGACATGGTTGTTGGGGCCAGATGAGCTGGTCTGAGTATTTCAAAAACTGCTGATCTGCTGGGATTTTCACACACAACCATTTCTAGTGTTTTCAGAGAGTGGTCCGAAAAAGAGAAAATATCCAGTGAGTGGCAGTTGTGTTGATGAAAATGCCTTTTTGATGTCAGAGATCAGAAGAGAATGGGCAGACTGGTTTGAGATGATAGAGAGGCAACAGTAACTCATGTCAATATGGACCAAAATATCTGAGGAATGTTTCCAACACCTTGTTGAATCTATGCCAAGAAGAATTAAAGTGTTACTAAACCCAGGACCCTGCATTCACTATATCTGGTCTCCAACTGTACACATAACATGGAGATGCAATTATTGTAGTAAATATAAACTGCTAAATATCTTTTCTCATCAGCAGTAAGAACAGTCTTGTGGCTTTTATTAGTGTCCAGAAGAGCACTGGTTAAAGCTTATAGGAGGCGCTTTCATTCTACCGATTGACCTATGAGGCTGCATGACCCCTGACCCTCTGTCTGAACAGTGCTGAATGGCCCTGTGCTGATCACAAGCATTCTCCCAATACACACCAAACTGAGCATGTGCAGAGTGACTCCTAGAGCTCTGTACTATCAGCAGATGGATTGGGGCACTGGAAGAAGGGGATGATCAGAGAAGACAATGCAGATGATTAACCCCCTAGGTTCCACTGTGAGTATAACCAGCATGTTTTACCCCATATACCAGGGGTGGGCAACTGTGGCCCTCCAGCTGTTGGTGAACTACAAGTCCCATCATGCCTCTGCCTTTGAGAGTCATGCTTGTAACTGTCAGTTTTGCAATGCCTCATGGGAGTTGTAGTTCTACAACAGCTGGAGGGCCACAGTTGCCCACCCCTGCCATATACAGATTGATCTTACTGTTGTAGGTTTAGTAACACTTTAAGGCTAGGTTCACATCTGTATGGGTGGTGCCGCTGCAGATCCGCACAAAAATCCATGCAGCCGCACCACCCACACAGAGGAATGCAGACCCGCAGACGGGTGCCATTAATTCTAATGGCACGCTGCCCGCACTGGAAAACGCAATCGTACTGGGAGCCGAGGTTCCTGTGCGGGCTGCGTTTTTGGAAGAAGTGCAGGAACTTCTTTCCTGCATGTCACGGGGCACGAGAGTACATTCAAATGAATGGGCTCTCGTGCCCGTGCAAAACGCAGCCCGCACAGCCGCATAGATGTGAACCAGGGGTTATGCAGTTCTGAAGGCAAAAGGGGGTCCAACCGGTACTAGCAAGGTGTACCTAATAAAGTGGCCGGTGAGTGTAGTTTTCCATTGGCTAAAAATAATTAAAGCTTAAGCCTGGGTTCACATATATGCAGTGCGGTATATCGCATTTGATTTGCACGCAGAAACCGCACCGCATTCCTGTGCAAATCACATGCGATTTGTGTGCGGTGCGACTGGAGCCATACATTTTGTATGGCTCTAATCGCACAGCACGCACACAAAAAATATGCAGGACCCTTTTTTTGGTCCGCACTACAATTGGATCGCATAGGTATTCACACCTATGCGTTCTGATTCTGCACATCGTACTGCGGTTTGCGGAACGATTTTGGGTGTTGTTAACATACACGCCCGCAGCGGTTTGCATGAACAGGGTGTGATTCTGATGCGGTGTGGAATTCACACTAAAAATGCTGCAAATTCTGCACCGCCTCATTTTGAACCAGGGCTAAGACATCCACAATCGCACTCAGAAAGAAAAAATGCTTAGCTCAGTTCAGCTGACGAGCGGATGCAGCCATCCTATTAATATGCACTCATCATCACCAGCATCAGAGGCAGATCACTGCTCAGGACTGTCTGCCTGATGATGGAAACAGTGGACCATGCCTATGCAATGAGTGCAAACTGACGGTGATGCTTATTAGATAAATCACTCGGCAACGTATAACCTAAATATAACCCATATAGTAAATACCCAACTTTAAACCCAAGAAAAAGTCACACTTTCACCCCTGAAAGCAAATATCAATATTCAAAACCTTATCCTTCACCTTAACTCAATAGATAAATCAAACCATAAAATTAAATAAAGTCCCAAAAATTTAATTTTCAAGTCCACCAAAATTTCTCAATCCTGTGTGTCCAACTTCAATATTTCCAGCATTTCGGACCCAGTGATTACCTCAAAAAAATAAAACTAAAATAGTGTATTACCTTCAAATATGTGTATATACCTTCCAAACAAAATAAGTATATACTATATCTGTGCAAAAATTATTTTTCAGAAAATAGATTCAACTGTGAGTAACACGGGAATCATGCAAAATCACTCTGTGTACACTAAAATAAACTAATATATAGTGACAAATTGTGTACACTCAAAAAAAACTAAGAAAAAAACAAATATAAATATAAATAATAAATAACAAAAGTAAATTTAAAAACAAATAAATTGTATGCATTCTTGCCATTTAGAGGTGGTCACGGATTGTTCACTTTATTTGTTTTAAATTTACTTTTGTTATTTATTATTTATATTTGTTTTTTTTTAGTGTATCTGTGCAAAAATTATTTTTCATAAAATAGATTCAACTGTGAGTAACACGTGAAACATGCAAAATCACTCTGCGTACACTAAAATAAACTAATATATAGTGACAAACTGTGTACACTCAAAAAAAACAAATATAAATAATAAATAACAAAAGTAAATTTAAAACAAATAAAGTGAACACTCTGTGACCACCTCTAAATAGCAAGAATGCATACAATTTATTTGTTTTAAATTTACTTTTGTTATTTATTATTTATATTTGTTTTTTTTTTTTTGTTTTTTGTTTTTTTTTTGAGTGTACACGGTTTGTCACGATATATTAGTTTATTTTAGTGTACACAGAGTGATTTTGCATGATTCCCGTGTTACTCACAGTTGAATCTATTTTCTGAAAAATAATTTTTGCACAGATATAGTATATACTTATTTTGTTTGGAAGGTATATACACATCTTTGAAGGTAATACACTATTTTAGTTTTATTTTTTCCAGGTAATCACTGGGTCCGGAATGCTGGAAATATTGAAGTTGGACACATAGGATTGAGAAATTTTGGTGGACTTGAAAATTTAATTTTTGGGACTTTATTTAATTTTATGGTTTGATTTATCTATTGAGTTGCGGTGAAGAAAAAGGTTTTGCATACTGACTGTGATGCTTGCAGTCTGCTCTGGAGGAGTGCATGGCAAGATGACAAATTAGGAGCATGAATGGCAGGCTGTTATGGAAAAACAGGACGTGCCTGAAAAATGATCTTCATGGCAGGATCATCAACAACTGAAAACAACGTCAGCGATTATATGAGATTTTAGTGACTGGGATTAGATATACTTTAAAGCTTTATATAATATATTAGTAAGGTCTCAATCACACATGAAACATGTCATGTGCTGCACATATTTATTTATTTTATTTCAGGTACTTAAATAGTGCCATCAATTTATGGAACGCTTTATATATACACTAACCGGCCTCTTTATTAGGTACACCTGTTCAATTGCTTGGTAACACAAATTGCTAATCAGCCAATCACATGGCAACTCAATGCATTTAGGCATCTATATGTGGTGAAGACGACTTGCTGAAGTTCAAACCAAGCACCAGAATGGGGAAGAAAGGGGATTTAAGTGACTTTGAATGCGGTATAGTTGTTGGTGCCAGAGTATTTCAAAAACTGCTGATCTACTGGGATTTTTTCATACAACCAACGAAAATGCCTTATGGAATTCTGCATACCTTGGCTGTAACGAGTGCTTATTTGAGCTACTGTTCCCTTTCTAGCATCTTGAACCAGTCTGCCCATTCTCCTCTGACCTCTGACAACAAGGCATTTTCGTCCACACAGCTGCCACTCACTGGATATTTTCTCTTTATCACCCCATTCTCTGTAAACCCTAGAGATTGTTGTGTGTGAAAATCCCAGTAGATCAGCATTTTGCCCGTCTGGCACCAACAACTATGCTACAGTCAAAGTCACTTAAATCCCCTTTCTTCCCCATTCTAATGCTCACTTTGAACTTCAGCAAGTCGTCTTCACCACATCTAGATGCTTAAATAAATTGAGTTGCAACTGAACAGGTGTACGTAATAAAATGGCCGGTGAGCGTATATTGTATAGTCACATCAGTCGTGCACTTTTTTCCTTGTTGTTGCGCTATACGCCATTCACTTCAATATGCTGCCCTATGCATGAGAAGTGTGGCCAAGAAGCTCATGCACCTTTTTTGCGCATTTAGCTGCATTTTTTGTGCATTTCTTTATTCAAAAAAAGTGCATCTGCTTGCCATGTTTGGGATGCCATTAACAATGAATGGAACTGCACAACACACATGTTGTAATAGTGTGAATGCAGCCTAATCACGCTTATGCAGGCCATAGAAAGGTTGAAAACCGCACGTTTTTTCGAACAATAAACGAAAAAACAGTCGTTCCTTAAACCAATGTTACCACCAACGATTACAAAAATCGTCCGACCAAGTCATAAAGTTCACCCCATATAACAGCCAAAACTTCTGTTCCTTCCAGGTCACGGCTCATGCGCATATTTTGTTCCGTTAAAACGATTGCATGATTTGGCCATCATTGCCGCGAAAATCGGTTGTTTTCCACAAATTTTCCAACATGACCGATAATCCAAAAGTGCAAAAAACCCAAAAGCCGGCCGACCAATTAACCTACTAATAGTTCGAAAATCGGCTGATTAATCTTTTAGACGGAAAAACGGCCAATTTTTGAACCGTCTATGACCTGCATTAGATAAATAGCAACAAAATGTGAACAGTGACAAGCGTAAAAAAAACTTTGCACAGCGAAGTGTCAATCAGCCGAAGTAACATTTGATTCATAACAGCGACAAGCAGAAAGTAAAGTCTGACGCATCGGCTTCCCCTCTCCATCATAATAATTGGTGAGATCAAGGAAAATTATTATTATTATTATACAAGATTTATATAGCGCCAACAGAATGCTCAGCACTTTACAATATAAAGGGAGACAATACAGCAACAATACAGTTCAATACAAGAGGGATAGGAGGGCCCTGATCCTGGGAGCTTACAATCTAAGAGGGAGGGGCTAGTGGTACAAAAGGTAATAACTGTGGGGGATGGACTGGTAGGAGGAAAATAAGATTCCATTATTAGCTGAGGGCAGGATAGGCTTCCCTGAAGAGATAGGTTTTCAGAGAAGTGAGTGAGCAGAGTAGGATATAGTCTGATAAATTGGGGTAGAGAGTTTCAGAGGATGGGGGAAGCTCTGGAGAAGTCCTGGAGACAAGCATGGGAGGAGGAGACAAGGGAGCTAGAGAGCAGGAGGTCGTGCGAGGAGCAAAGAGTACGGTTTGGGTGATATTTGGAGACAAGAATAAAAAAAAACGGCGAGGACGGGCAAATGACAGCCGGCAATCAAGGGCATTATGTAACACTACATCCTAGGTTACCTATACTGCCGCACATTGATATCATAGAGCGTTGTGTCAATGAGAGTCCTCACAAGAATCCAGAGCAGCCAGTCTTAGCAGGTATCTCACTCCTGGGCATATCTCTAGAAGGCTTGTGTCACAGATTTCATCGAGTATTTTGGCCATAAGAACATTTTGTTTTTTAATCCTAACCCAGCTATTAGTTGGGGAGTTGTGCAGCGAATTTGCGTCCAGCCACAGGCTTCGGGCACACGGGTGGTTCGGCCCACATGAGTCAAATCTCAGAACCCGGGAGGCGCAGGTGTTGCTTCCATTCCTGCTGTCTGCAGCCTGTCAAATCTATGGGCTCTTTCACACAGACGACCAGGGGAAGGAAAAAAACAGGCTGCTGAACCTCGGTTAAACACCCCACCCACTCTGGCCACCCACCTGAATCTTACAATTACAGCCTGAAAGGCCTGTATGCCTGTCAAACATGTCCACTCAGATCAATGAGGCTGCGCTGTGACCGCAAGCTAAACGCTTGCCTGGCAGTTGCGTTGTGGTCCCACAATGTAAAATTGCTGTTCAGCAAAAAACAATTAAAAAAAAGGCACCAGGGGGTGGCAGTAGCACCTCTTAAACGCCAGTCAGCTTCTGCTTTGCTGCCCTCTGAAAAGTGATTCACTGCAGATCGCTTTTCAAAGGGTAGTAAGCTTACTACCTGTCTAAAAGAAGCCTGTGACAGACTGAAATACGCTGCAGCTAGACGCTGTACTGAGCAGTACTCATTCTTAGGGCGTACATCCCTGAACACACAGTATTGCTCTGTACTGTGTCCAGCCACCACATATTTCAGCTTGCTATAGATTCTGACAGGCTGCTTGGAGCTGTACCTGGGCCGCCTGTCCTGGGTGCCCAATAATGCCACAATATGACGCACATGGTCCAAAATGCCTTCTAAAAACATAACTGGAGCCCTACCTAGCAAATAGCAGAAGATGTCCCAAATATGTTCAGATGATGACATGATTCCAGACATTTAGGTGATCTCAGGAAGCACCCCAACCTGGGCATTCTCTTTTTAGCCTTCTGTAAGGCTGGCCATACATTAGACGATGTTCTTATTCAACTTCCTTTAGATTTACATTCCCCAATGTCACAGGTGTCAAACACAAGGCCCGGGGGCCAAATCTGGCCCTCCAGGCCATTTCATGTGGCCCTCAGACCTCTCCTGTAGCTGTGGCACTCCCTCGTCCCCACCTTGTCTCAGCAGTCAACAGAAGAGAGGAGGACAGATCTCTTCCACCAGATCCTGCCCTTTTCCATGCAGCCACAAAGAGGCTCATTTCTGCAACTCCCCACCCTTGGTCTCAGCAGTTGGCAGCAGAGAGGATAGAAAAAGCTTCTGCGCCAGATCCTGCGATTCTCTGTGCAGGTGTGGAGAGGCTTGTCTTTGCCCACCCTTGTCTCATCAGTCATCAGAATAGAAAAGGACAGAACTCTTCCAACAGACCCTGTGCCTCTCTGTGCAGCCGCAGCACCCACCTGTCTCTGCCTCCCCTAGTCTGAGCATTCCGCAGACTCTGGCAGCTGACTCCCCGCCTCCTTTGGTCCTCCTCCAGATCCTGCACTTTCTGCTTCCCAGCTCTGCCTACAGCTTTTTCCTGGCAGCAGCACAAGGTAAGGGGGGGTGCACTGTGATGTAATGGGGAGTGGGGTGCTCTGGACATCTAATCTTACAAATAAAACCGGCCCTTTGAGGGCAACCATAATGCTGATGCAGCCCGCCATGAAATTGAGTTTGACACTCCTGACCTATGTAGTGCAAAGGCCTGCCTGAGTGCATACAAATTGAA
The DNA here is from genome assembly GCF_062004578.1 of Staurois parvus. Lineage (NCBI taxonomy): Eukaryota > Metazoa > Chordata > Amphibia > Anura > Ranidae > Staurois > Staurois parvus. Next base: position 16,428,307 of record NW_028317827.1, read on the forward strand.
AGTGTTTAGGTTTGTCCTCATGTACACGAGCCTACCCTGACCACCAGCCAAGAAAAAACGCAAATCATGGCAAAAACGCGGTACCACGGTTGCCACGTTTTCCTGTGGTTTTACCGTGTTTTGCATTTTACCGCTTTCAGTGGTCAAAGCGTTCCTAACCTGAACACCTAATGCTTCATGTACACAAGCATCTCCTAAACTCGAGTTTAGGAGCTTTTGGCATTTTTTTGCCAAAGCTCCCAAACTCAACTCCATACAAGCCTGTGTCCATGTACACATAGGCATTTAGCAGAGCTTAGGAGTTGCCGCATTTAGGTGACGTTAAACCTCCCCCTCCTGAACGCGGAAGAATCACGTTCAGGATAGGAATGTTTTGACCACCGACTGCAGGAAAACACAAAACTGCGGTAAAACGCAGCAAATGCGGTACTATGTTTTTCCAGCGGCTGGAGGTCAGGGTTGGCTCGTGTACATGAAGCCTTATATGATTTTGGTAAATCTGGAAAATTGTATAATGTACGGTCAGCCTATTATTATTATACAGGATTTATATGGCACCAACAGTTTACACAGCGCTTTACAACAGAAGGGCAGACAATACGATTACAATACAATTTCATAGAGTAGGGCCTGGTTCACACCAATGCATTTTTTTGTGCTTTTTCATTTTTGCAGAAACGCACTACAGTCCATTTAACATGGTTTCCTATGGGACATGTTCACATCTATGCTTTTTTGAGTGACTGTGTTTTTGGAAAGGGTCAGGGATTTTATAAGCGGAAAAGCAGCATTTTCTTGCTACGATAGAGTTCAATGGAGAAGCTGCTGAAACGCATGTAGTGTGTTTTTACCGCACTTCGCGCTTTCATTCTGCCCTTTAACAAAAAGAAAAAAATGCAAAACGCACATACAAAAATGCACTGCAAAACGGACAAAAAGCGCAATGCATTGGTGTGAACCAAGCCTAAGTCCTCATGCACACGGGACGTTTTTACAGCAGCTGTTTTTGGCTTGTGATGTTTTTTTTACAGCTAGTAAACCCCCCAGCATGTTATCCTATGTGTCCATTCACACATAGACTGGAATCAACATTTTTTGGCAGGGGAGTTTTTTTGGCTGTAAAAAAACCCAGAACTAGTGGGTATCCAGAGGAGTTTTTTAGCTGTAAAAACGTTCTAATGCTGAAAAACGCGGTAAAATGCTGTAAAACCAGCATTTTTGGACTTTTCCTTTTTTAAAAAAACAATTTTTTGGGTAAAAAAACACAAACACGAAAAAATGTGGGAAAACGTCGCTAAACACGGCAAAATGCTGATACACGCTAATGCAAAAATGCACTGCAAAAAGCACTACAAAATGGACAAAAAAGCGCAATGCATTGGTGTGAACCAAGCCTAAGTCCTCATGCACACTTGACGCTTTTTTCTACAGCCAGTAAACTCCCCCGCATGTTGTCCTATGTGTCCATGCACACAGAGACTGGAATCAACGTTTTTTGGCTGGAAAAAAAAAACAGGACTAGTGGGTTTCTAGAGGAGTTTTTTAGCTGTAAAAAAGCTCTAACGCTGAAAAATACGGCAAAACATGGTAAAATGCAGTAAAACGCTGCAAACCAACATTTTTGGACTTTTTTGACCACAAAATATATTTTTTGATAAAAATGCTAAAAAATGCAAATACGGAAAAACATGGGAAAACGGCGATAAACGCGGCAAAACGCAGCTACACGCTAATTCAAAAATGCACTGCAAAAAGCGCTACAAATCGGACAAAAAGTGTGAACCAAGCCTAAGTCCTCCTGCACACGGGACGTTTTTACAGCGGCTGTTTTTGGCTTTTGACGGTTTTTTCTACAGCCAGTAAACCCCCCAGCATGTTATCCTATGTGTCCATACACACACAGACTGTAATCAACGTTTTTTGGCTGGGACGTTTTTTGGCTGGGAAGAAAACCCAGGACTAGAGGGCTTCTAGGAGTTTTTTAGCTGCAAAAACATCCTAATGCTGAAAAACGCAACAAAATGCGGTAAAATGCAGCAAAACTCCGCAATCTGGCGTTTTTGGATTTTTTGGACCACAAAAAAAATTTTTTTGGTAAAAACGCTAAAAAATGCAAACGTGGAAAAAACGTGGGAAAACGTCGCTAAACGCCAATGCAAACACGCTAAAAAAGCTGAAAACTCATGTTTTTAATGTGACTTTATACAGCTAATGTTACCAGCGTTATCAAAATGCATGGGGCCTGACCAGGGGCAGACTGACCATTTGAGCTCTAGGGCACTGCCTGAGGGCCCGGGGTCAGTAGGGGGCCCCATGAAATGCCACTGGTACCTTTTATAGGCTTTTTTGAGTGTGCTTTGAGTGTGGGCAAGCACACAGGGGCCCCATGATCCCCTATTGCCCAGGGGCCCCATGAGTTGTCAGTCTGCCCCTGGGCCTGACTGTTCTTCAGCTTCATGAGCATTCATAGGGGCCCTGCAGGAACATGGAGAGGGCCACGAGTATCACGGCACAGGTACATCACCATTCCAGCTGTACAAGGCTGCAGTTCTTGAAATAGGCAGCACCAGGTGACAGGTACACCTTCCATGTGAAATCCTCATGCTTACCTGGAATTTGCCTGTAACCATCATTTGTAAAGAATGACAGATGGGAGTACCTCCACTATGCATCGAATGGAAAATTACAATGTAATGCAAGGAAAGAAAAACCAGCAGAACATGAAACCACTGCGATTGTGTGCTGAATGGTACATACACTACAAGAGGCATGAAGGTCCGTGTTCCCTACAGATCACATTACATAGGCAGCCTTCACATACATCAAGTCCACACCACTATGGGAAATACAACAAGGCAGCTAAATATAGCCGTCTCCACATCTGGCCTATCAGTCTTCAGGGGATAGATCCAGGAACACAAGAAAGACACATTTCAAAATAAACGCAAATAATGTCACATGAAATGCTAATGATCCTGTCACTGTGCGCACGTGTGCAAAACGGTCAACACAAGAAAACGCTGCGGGGGTTAAATACGCCTTTTGTCTAGGAGATGATGAATACGGTGAATGACTTACCTTTTCCCTCGCTACCCAACGTCATTGTTTGTGATGACATTAGGGAACTGCGACAGGTTGGGGACCAGCCTTATGAAGAGGAGGAAGCCTGCAGGAGTGAGGTATAAGGTACGGCTTTCACCTTATTTCTGCCCCCTTAGACAAAAAAAAATGTAACTCTTGCAGTTCAGAGGGGGCCCCGCTACAAAAATTAGGCTAGGTTTACATTTGCGGTTGGGGAGCGGTAAAAAAAAATGCATTTGGGCTGCGTTTTTAACTCCCCACCCCAAACCCCCCTCCCCCAACTATCCTCCATGAAGATGAAAAGGCAGCAGATGGGGGTGTACATATATTATTCATTACAGCATGGTAAAAATTATCCCCCCTACCCACATGGAAGAAAAATATATTTGACATGTATTTTAAAAATATTCTTCCCAAAACTATTGACATATATTTGAAATGCTACAATTTTGGCCATATTCAATATATTTCAATATATATATATATTGCATGTTGAAATGTGTTTTTATATATTAGAAAATATATGAGAAATATTTTTAAAAATAGATATTTTTTAAATATATTCTTCAGATATATTATTCAGAAATATATTGAATATGGCCACAATTGTAGCATTTCAAATATGTGTAAGAATATATGGTAAAATGACTTTTTTATATGTCAAAAAAAACTGAAGAATATATGTAAAAAATATTTATTTTTAAAAATATTTCTCAGATATTTTCTAATATATAAAAAACACATTTCAACATGCAATATAAATATATTGAATATGACCAAAATTGTAGCATTTCAAATATGTTTCAATATTTTTGGGAAGAGTATTTTTAAAATATATGTTTTATTTCCATATGGGTAAATGGAGTCATGCCCACCCCACAGCCACATGCAATGCATGTAGATTCCATGTAGTGGTGCAGGTTTTTAGGGGTTAAAGAAGGCAGTGAGGAGGAAACAAAGCACCTCACCGCCTGTCAAATGTTCTCTGAAAAGCTATCCACTACAGATCACTTTTCAGAGGGCCCTGCTAGTGTAAACAAGCTCTAACTTTGACTTGGGTGTGGAGTTCAGCTTTTGGGCCAGTTCACACTACATGCGTTTCAGTTGCTTTTTTTCCTGCATCCAAAACGCACAGAAAGTAGGTTATATGGCTGTCAGTTCACATGAATGCTTGAGCTTCCAGTGTGTTCCAGTTGCAGAAAAAAAAGTAGAACAGGCTGCTTTTTTTCTGCACAGAACTGTACTGGAACATGGGAAAACGCACTGGAACGCACATGTAAAAAACGCATCAAAAACGCACTGGGACATGTAAAAAACGCATCAAAAACACACTGGGACATGTAAAAAAACGCATCAAAAATGCACTGGAACACGTAAAAAATGAGTCAAAAAAGAGGATACGGGAACGCATCCGGAACACATCTGGACTGCATTTCTATAGTGTGAACCGGCCCTTAAAGCTAAACTGAAGGCCAATAAAAAACACAAATTAATTCAGCTCTGCATTCATTAACACATCATTATGGTTTTTTTTTTTTTTAACACAAGCAGTTGAAGTACCTGAGTTTGACTTCGTATCAGCCTCTTGCAGTCCCTGTACAGCAGAGCAAAGACTGGGAGAGGGAGAAGCAGCCAAAAGAAACCAACTGCCACCAATCATCACTATGCTAATAGAAGGAGAGAGGAACACCAGAGAAACGAGCTCCATTCTGCTGCTTCTCCGGTTATTCTCCAATCAGAGGCTGGGAGAAGGAGAAGACCTGTAAGTGTCATTGAAGTGCAGCAGATCAGGTCCCCAGTACTTCCAGACGGGGCTGAGATGTGTCTTGCAGAGCTGGGTAAATCTCAGGACTGGATGGACAGAAATGCAAACACTTTGCTAGGTAAAATACCTCCCATAGAAGTATGTCATCTGCGTACTTAGCTGTTTGCCTGGAGTTCCACTTTAAGGGTCGGTTTACACTATGGAAATGCAGACTGGATGCATTAACAGTAAGTATCCTCCTGCGCTTAATGCGGAAGTCGCAAACCTAACTATAGCTGCTGACACTTAACTTAAAACCAATAAGTGATGATATAAAGTAACTGTAAACAGTGAAGCGCTAATGAAGTCACGAGTCACGTGACGCAACGCGTCGGTACGTCATTTCTGGTACGTGGTGACGCACTTCCGGCAGCGGCCATCTTGCTACACCCAGTATACCATTCAGTACACCCATAGTATGTGGTGAAAGGCGATTGTTACTGGGGATACATGTGAGTGCTTTACCAACTTTTATCTGCAATTTAAATAAAAAGATACTGCACCATGGAAGGTTTCTTGCTTTATACCCTATACATGTTACCTTGAGTGCAGGAGGAGTGAATAAGGTGCGTTGGGCAGAGGTCCTTTTCCTATCCCATGGTCCCTGTGATGAGGAGTGGAGTGGAGAGGATCTGTTACTGTTTATTATAGCTCTGTGGCCCTGCGCGGGTCGATGTGTGGAGGTGAAAAGGCATTTCTGCCATTTGAGGATTTGTGTTCATTTTTCACTGGAGTGAAGATCACATCAGCACAGATTCACTTGCATGGACTTTATGTTCTCAATAAACACATATATAATTTGATTGGTTTGACCTTTGTATATACACAGTGTGTTTAGAGATATTGATAAATAGCACAGGAATTTTGTCTTCTTAACCACATGCCGCCCAGCCACTGTAGAAATACGGCGGCAGGGCGGCATGGGCAGGCAAAACCACGTTTTAAAATGTGTGTTTTGTAAACAGGTAGGAGGCGCACGCGAGGCGCGCTGCCTCCCTACCTGTCCCGCCGATCACAGCCGCGGATGTCAGTCGCCAGGTCACAGACGGTCGTTACTGGCTATGTCCCGGCGATCGCTGACAGTAGCTGTGCTTTCTGTCAGTTCCCTGACAGCTCCAGGACAAGCTGATCGGGACAGAAGAGTTTCTCTCTCCCGATCAGTGGTGTCCCCTGCAGTACACACCCCCGCCCCCTAGTAAAACACTCCCCTCACACAGATAACCCTTCCCTGCAAAATAAACTTAACCCCTTCCTCCCCAGTGCCATTAGTACAGTGTCAGTGTTTTTGTTTTTGCACTGATCACTGTATTGGTGTCACTGGGGATGTCAGTGACCCCAAGTCAGTACCCCCCAATGTCAGAATGTCCGCCACAGTCCCGCAGTCCCGCCATAAGTCGCTGATCGCCGCCATAAGTCACTGATCGCCGCCATAAGACGCTGATCACCGCCATTATTAGTATAAAAAAAATTAAAAATCCCAGTATCTTTCCCGCCATTTGTAAACGCTATAACTTTCACGTAAACCAATTAATTTACACATATTGGGGTTTTTTTTTTAGCAAAGACGTCGCAGAATGCATTTTGGCAGAAATTTATGACTAAATTTGATTTTTAAATTTTTTTTTTACTGGACATGTTTTATAGCAAAATTGTCAGCCTTTTTTTTTATAGCGCAAAAAATAAAAACCGCACAGGCGATCAAATACCACCGAAAGGTAGCTCTATTTGTGGGAAAAAAAGGATGTAAATTTCATTTATGTACCGTATTGCATGACCGCGCAATTGTCCGTTAAACTAGCGCAGCGCTGTATAGCAAAAAAGTGGCGTAAATTGCAGTATTTATACCATAGTTTGTAGACGCTATAACTTTCACACAAAGCAATCAATATACACTTATTGGGATTTTTTTACCAAAAACATGTAGCAGAATACATTTTGGCCTAAATTTATAACCAACTTTGAGTTTACTATATATTTTTTATAGCTGAAAGTAAAAAATATTGTTTTTCTTCAAAATTTTTGGCATTTTTTTTGTTTATAGCGTGAAAAATAAAAAGCTCACAGGTGATCAAATACCACCGAAAGAAAGCTCTATTTGTGGGAAAAAAAGGACGTAAATTTCGTTTGGGTGCAGCGTCGCATGACCGCGCAATTATCAGTTGAATTAGTGCAGCGCCGAGTAGCAAAAAGAGGCCTCGTCAGGAAGGGGGGTAAATCCTCAGGAGGGCAAGTGGTTAAAGAATCACTGCACAATTATCTGTAGTTTGTCACATATTCAAGGTCATGTTTCACTTATACTTGTGGAAAGAGATATTTATTTGTTTGTAATTATTTGTCACTGAGCACTGTTGTGTGTGCACGGCTAGTAATATATAATATTTAGCTGTATTTAATAGGATTTATAGCGCTTCACTATTTACAGTTACTTTATATCATCACAGACTGGATGCATTCCAGATGTGTTTCTGCATGCGCGTTTTTGTCACATTCCAGTGCGTTTTTTACGCGTTCTAGTGCATGTTTTATGCAATCCAGCTCAATTTTTCCTCTTTTTCTTCAATTTAAATAGGGATATGTAAGTACCAGCACATTTTGGTGCGTTTCTTATGTGTTTTACCGCATTCCAGTACAGTTCTGTGCAGGTAAAATGCAGCCTGTTCCATTTTTTATTCTGCATCCGGAATGCACTGGAAGCGCAAGCACTGATGTGAACTATGACACTGACAACCATATAACCTACTTTCTGTGCATTCTGGATGCAGAAAAAAATCAGCTGAAACGCATGTAGTGTGAACTGGCCCTTAGGCTACGTTCACACCTGGGCAGTTTCCATTTGATCCATTTCTGCACTGCTTTTTGCAGTGTGTTTTGCACATGCACGCGTTTTTTATGCATTTTGCTTTTTTTTTTTTTCCAACTTGTTGCTGGGCAGAATAAAACGCAAAATGCATAAAAAACAAGTCAAAAAAAGCATAAAAACCACACTACATACTTTTCTGCAGGGTCTCCATTAAAAACTATAGAACCAGTTTGAGTTTAGAAAAGTCTCTGACCCTCTCCAAAAAAATGCACCATGTAAAAACGCAGCGATGTGAACCTGTCCCATAGGAAATCATGTTAAATGAACTGCAGTGTGTTTCTGCAAAACGCAGCGGAAAATGCATAGGTGCAAACCTAGACTAAGACAGAAGACAAATGTCTACAAATACCCTCAAAAAAGTACCAAATAGTCATCCTGTTCACTAAGACGATAAAAGAGCGAAGACGATGTGCGCTCCTTGAGGGTTAGGGACTGATGTATATGTACAATATATATGTAAAGCGCTGCGTACATTGATGGCGCTATAAAAGTACCTGTAATAAATAAATAATGTGGAAAGTCAGGTGACCCACAGCAACACAATTTCCTTTTATTCATTAGCACAAATTTTAATTATAATTTTTTTTATAATTATTCTTTGATTCATTTTGAAATAATTATCTTTTGTAATAATTATTTTTGATCATTTCTATTCTTATTATCATTCTTCTCTACATTGACTTGTAGTTTATTGCATATAAAGCCGTCTACCGTATTTTCTTACAGGTCACTGGAATAATGTTTTATTTCTAGTCTATTCATCCTTACTTGGCACTTTAGGCGGTCCAAATAAAAATACCTGGATTCCCAGCATGCATCCCTGAAAACATAGGACCCTAAATGTGATTGCCACTCATTAAAGAGTTCAGCCCCATCCAGCCGCAGCATATTTCAGCCTCCCATAGACTTTGATAGGCTGTAGGCAGTAGAGCTGGACTAGCGCACTAAAATGCTGAGATTGCACGCAAAGGGGCTTGATGCCCTATATGCCAGGACCCGAGGCCTCATTCCCACTGGTACTGTCAAACCTGCATTAATACGCATTTTGGGCCCATTCACACCAGATACAGTGGAATGCAGTGGGATGAACGTTTGACTGCACTTCAACTGCATAGACAGTCCAAAATCCAGGTTATCTTATGGGTATAGTTCACATTATGGCAGAGCAGTGCAGCAAAAAAAAAGTACAGCAAGCTGCATTTTCCTCGCAACGCTCGCAAAATGTATGCAAATGCATGACAATGCACTACACATAAAACACCAAAGAAGGAAGAAGAAGGAAGTGTTCTCAAAGGAAATGCAAGCTTATTAAAAATGCACAAATGCACAGTTTCTGGTGTGAATGGGCCCTGGGATATTTTCCATGTAATGACAGTGGTATACCCAGGGGCGGACTGACCATTTGGAAACTCGGGCACTGCCCGAGGGCCCGGGGTCAGTAGGGGGCCCCATGAGATGCCCCTGGTACCTTTTTCATATTTTTTTTTTATTTTGGGCAAGGACACAGGGGCCCCATGATCGCCTATTGAGGGCCCGGGGTCAGTAGGGGACCCCATGAGATGCCCCTGGTACCTTTTTCATAGGCTTTTTTGAGTTTGGGCAAGGACACAGGGGCCCCATGATCCCCTATTGAGGGCCCGGGGTCAGTAGGGGGCCCCAAGAGATGCCCCTGGTACCTTGTACATAGGCTTTTTTGAGTTTCGGCAAGGACACAGGGGCCCCATGATCCCCTATTGCCCGGGGGCCCCATGAGTTGTCAGTCCACCCCTGGGTGTACCTGTGTACGGTGGCTGTCAGTTTAGCTGAGTCACACCAGATGCATCTTAATTATGCATCAAAAATGCATGGACAGTGTTTAACATGGATTCCAAAGGCCCTAGTTCACACCAGTGCATTGCGTTACAGTGCAGGCAACAAAAATAGAACATGCTGCATTTTTTTCTTCATGGAACACAGCACAAAAAAGCATAAAAAATGCACCAGAATGCACATGTCCTCAATTGTCCTAAACTGAGATGAAGAAAAAAAAGAGGGAAAAAAACACACACTGGAACGCATCAGAAATGCGCATGCAGAAACATATCTGTAATGCAGAAATTGTGGTGTGAACCAGCCCTATGAGAAACAGAATTCTAGGATCTGATCAGACACTTTAAACACATCTAAGTGCATGCAAACGGGTGTAAACATAGCTAAAAGCAAGAACATCTAGGGCCTGATTCACACAGGTGTACCTATCCATCTTCCCACGCATGGGATGCGCATGCAAATGCATGTCCCTAAACGCAGACAGTGTACATTTGGGGTACATTTGAATAGCATCATTTAGCTTCTAGGAGCAGAAAAAAATGCTGATAGCAGCTTCTAGGAGCAGAAAAAACACTAGTGTGCATGGAGCCTAAGTCCCCGGTCACACTGGATGAGAATTGGCATGCGATTTGCTTGCCATGCGACTTGCGCATGCCAAGTCGCACCCTATTGTCCTCAAGAAGAGCAGTCATATCAGTGCGGATCAGACTTGGTCGGAGCCGCACCGATTTGTAAAGTGGTCCATGCACTATTTTTGGTGTGATTTGCACAGACATATGTGTTAGATGTCTTGTAAATCGCACCTCAAATCTGCAAGTCACCTGACTTTGAAATTGTGCGACTTCTCTGTTAGTCGCACGATCTCAAGGTCGAGTTTGATGTGACTGGGGTGTAAATAAACTTTCCTGCCTCAAATGTTGAAAAAGAGTTAAAAGCAGAGTCAGCGTCCAATCAGCGGAGAGCAGCTTATCAGCAAGAAGTCAGCATGTAAACACAACATCAGTTCTAAATCTGTGGTTTCTCTTATCTCAGTCTTCAAGTCTTAAACTCGGCAAACAAAAAAGACAAAAAGTTTTTGCACGCCATCACTGAGCTGCTGCAAGTAGAAGATGACCTAGGATGTGTGCGTTCTCTGTTCAGTCGCATCCGACTCTCGGTGGTTCTATGGCCCGGCTCTCTAGGCACCATATCCAATAGGCAAGTAAAAAGATTGTCCAACTTGACACTTGGCACCCAGAAATGGATACCATGACTCTAGGTGTGATCCCATGGACTTTCCACAATCAGGACTGGAAAGAAATGGCGGTGCAGCCCTCCTCAGACTGAGGAAATCCAACACTGCCCAAAAATATGAAAACAAAGAGCGCGCAAACGCCTGTCGCATTACCGCAAATCCATTTACTGAAAATATAGGACAAAGGCATTACTCACAAACCAAGGAGGCAGTTGGCATGTGTTTGCATTAACATACAATGGGGACCGCGGTCCACCTCCAACTGAAGACAAGATGGTGTGAACTCTGACGCATTTCGAGGACCCTGTCCCCTTCCTGAGAGCAAAGGCTGATGTCCCCCAGAACATAAACTCCTGGAACACGTTGGATTTTCAACTTTGTGATGTAAAACAAAATTCTCACTGAACTTACTCAAACTTCGTGGAGCTCTCATTCTTTTAATGTTCTATAGACAGCTCCAGGGACCCTTTGGGCTACCAAAGAGAGGTGTCTAGAAATTTGATTGACTTTTGTCTTCAGTCTACCATGGAGTCTAGTGCTGCACCAACACATACCAGGTGAAAATACAGGGGAAAAGAGCCTGAAAAAAGAAAACAAATGCATCCACCTCATCTAAGGAAAGCCGCAATATATCACTTTTTTTAAAGAACCAGCAAACACAAATGCTCCTGCGCTTGGGGATGGACTACAACCACATTAAGAATGTCCTGGAACATGCACACCTTTCTGTCCTCAAATGGACCGGGAGAATCCAAATATACTGAATGAGGAAAGAGCAAATAGAAGGCGCACAGGCCTAGTGCATTACCATAAAAAATGTTTAATAAGAAATAAAGTATGTGTTGTACTCACAAACGACAATAAAGTCATAAAGAACAGCTGGGTCAACACCGCGCTGAGTAACAGTCCGCAATGGGAAGTGTAGACATCCAACAGGCTGACGCGTTTCGAGGACTTGCCTCTTCCTCAGAGTGGCTCTGAGGAAGAGGCAAGTCCTCGAAACGCGTCAGCCTATTGGATGCCTATTGGATGTCTACACTGCCCATTGTGGACTGTTACTCAGCGCGGTGTTGACCCAGCTGTTCTTTATGACGTGCCTTGACTTTATTGTCGTTTGTGAGTACAACACATACTTTATTTCTTATACATTTTTAAACATATCACTTTTTTTATTTTGGGTTTAGTTATACTTTCACAAGCAGCTTCAGCACTACAACCTGAAGGCAACACTTTTTTTTATTTTAGATAGTGGATAAGGATTAGAACATCTGTCAAGTTTTTATTGCTGTCTGTGTCCCTGTAAGGCTGCCCGTACAATTTTTACCAGAAACCATATAATATGAAATAACACATTCAATTTATATCCAATAAGACAGGTCCTTGAACTACATACAGGCAGCACAAACAAATGGCAACTACCCTAATCTATACCGGGCCTTTGCAGCAAGGAGCACATGGAAGGGTAATGCATGTCAACCAACAACAAAGAAAAATTCCCAGCTCAGCATACCAACCAGCCTGCAACCAACCAAATTGTCCTGTCTAACAGTTCACAATAATAACGGGTTTAGTTTGCACGTATTTGCAAATGCATGCATAAACTGCAGAGCCTCTCAAAATGTATAGAGTTAGGACTGCAGAAAATACTGGGGTGCCATGAAGAGGCTCTGCAGCTAACACATGTATTTGCAAATGTGTGCAAACTAAATCCCTGTTATTAACATGAACTGTTAGACAAGACAATTTGGTTGGTTGCAGGCTGGTTGGTAAGCTGAGTTGGGAATTTTTCTTTGTTGTTGCTTTACATACAGGCAGTCCCTGAGTTACAAACATCCAACTTACATATGACTTGTGCTTAAGAACACAGAGCTGACGTCCTGCTGGTCCCAGAAACCACCGGACAGCCATCTTGCTGCTCACCGCATGCTGCCTCCTACTGGACCTGTCAGCAATCCAACATCACTGCATGGCCAGTTAACCCTTCCCTATGCTATCCAAAACTAAAAATTGTTTTTTGGCTGGAGTTACACTTAAAAAAATTACCTCTTCCAACTTACATACAAATTCAACTTAAAGCAGTAGGAAACCGCAAGAAAAAAAACAAAACAACGGTCCCCGGCAGGTTTAGGTCATAATGTACTAGTATACACCCAGGGGCGGACTGACAACTCATGGGGCCCCCGGGCAATAGGGGATCATGGGGCCCCTGTGTCCTTGCCCAAACTCAAAAAAGCCTATGTATAAGGTACCAGGGGCGTCTCATGGGGCCCCCTACTGACCCCGGGCCCTCAATAGGGGATCATGGGGCCCCTGTGTCCTTGCCCAAACTCAAAAAAGCCTATGTATAAGGTACCAGGGGCATCTCATGGGGCCCCCTACTGACCCCAGGCCCTCAGGCAGTGCCCGAGTTTCCAAATGGTCAGTCCGCCCCTGTATACACTGCATACTACAACATTATGGCAGACTTACTTTCACACAGAGCCGTCCAGAACAGAACTGTCACTGCTCCCTGGGGCTGCCATCTTCACCAGCAATTCATTCCAGGTTTGTGGGCTCTGGTCGTATGAATGGCCAAGGCCATGATAACTTCACTCCCGCGCATGCGCACTGAAGCCCTCGGCTACGGCATGGAGCTCTGAAGATCCGACACAGTGTGCTGTACCTTCAGAGCGCATGCGTCAGTGATGTCACCGGCTGCATGTTATGTGAATATCTCCTAAACAGTGCAAATGTAGAAGATGTTCCCTGTACATATAGGTAAGCCTTATTATAGCCTTACCTGTAGGTATAAGTTCTAAAGTGGACTTTGCTTCCACTGTAAGAACAAACCTACAGAACCTATCTTGTTTGTAACCCGGGGACTGCCTGTAGTTGAAGGTAAATCTAAAGGAGATTGTATTGAAATTGTACAGAATATTGTATAATGGATGGCCAGCTTAAGGTAGATATAACCTATCCTTGTAACCATTATCACCCGAAAGTGAAAGAAAATCCCAAATTTTGAGTCACCAGAACAGGAATAAAGGGAAAATCTTCCAAAGGGGACACTAGAATTCTGGTGCCTACAAGGGATTTCCATCACTTTGGTGGGATTTCTTCTTACTTGCTGTTTTGGGTATAGGCCAGGAAATGAAGGGAAAGCTCCCCAGTGGGACACAGATGGCCAAAAAACCTGACAGAGGTTTTAACCCTCCTTTGCTCTATCTAAAATTTAAAAAAACAAATGTTTGCCTTCAGTTCTACTTTAGAAACCTCTGAAAAGATAGCCAGCACATCCATTGTCATCAGTCTTTAACAACCTGAAACTACAGCTGAAGAGTGCTATAAAAGCTTCAACAAGCTGCCCAGAACCCATTGATAGCTTTAACAAGGTAAACATTGCTCCTAAAACATGCTGAAACCCAAATGTACATGGCCTGAAGGGTCAGGTCACTTACTACTGATATTCTAGTCTTCGGCAGATGATGGCGGAGTAAACCCATATTCATTCCTATATATTTCAGGGACTCCATTGGGGAGATTTCTGGGTCACCCGTTGTGGTCATCATTTGAGGATCCCACACTGCCGTCTTGATTTTCTTTTGAGAACCCAACAGGAGGGATTAATGGAAGAGATGATATAGTATCCAAAAAGCCATGAGCGGTCTGCCAAGCCTCACCTAGAACTGAAACCTCTCTTTGGCGTGGACTGACCCTTTAGGCTAGATTGTAGGTTTGAGGTTAGGCCATCATTAGAGGACCACATACTGCCATTTTCTTTGTACTGATAAAGAATGCAACAGGAGGTGCTGGAACAGCATAAGGAATATGGAAAACATGATGCAGTGTTCAAAAATCCATGAGTGGCCTACCAGGCCTCACCTAGAACTGAAACCTCTCTATGGAGTGGGCTGACCCTTTAGGCTAGATTGTAGGTTTGAGGTTAGGCCATCATTAGAGGATCTCATACTGCCTGCTTGATTTTCTTTGTACTGATAAAGAATGCAACAGGAGGTGCTGGAGCAGCATAAGGAATATGGAAGACATGATGTAGTATTCAAAAAACCATGGGTGGCCTACCCGGCCTCACCTACAACTGAAACCTCTCTTGTGGGCTGACCCTTTAGGCTACATTCACGCTTGAGCAGGAGCATATTTTGTATTTGTACAGGATTGATGCTTTTTATTTTAGTCGGTAGAAATCTAATTAGTAAGAGAAGGAGGTGCAAAAAACTTTACACTACGTGCGTTTTTCAGGTGCTCCTGTTGAAATCTATAGGGACCAAAAATGCGTAACTCTACCCGAAATAAGCTCATGTACTTTTTCGAGCTTCAAGCAACAAGTGACACGATGCTCAGGTGTGTATGGCACCATAGGATATAATTGGAATTCTCATGTTAAGCATTAAAGAGTTTCTAGAAAAGCGCTTCAAATGCTGAGATGTGCCCCACGGATTAAAGTGGAACCTGAGATGGGAAGGCGGATACCTGCACAATATTGCAGCCTTACCTCTTAGTTTTCCCTCCTCTAGTGATGACCCATCACCGCTCTATCATTATGAATGCCATGCTTTCAAATTCTTTTTTCCAAACTAGTGTCTTCTTTTTTTTGGCTACTGACCAGCCACTAATAATGAGATTTTTACGCATGCACACTACAGCTATACAATCCTGGCACTCAACTGAACTCTCAGTATCTGTATACAGACTCCGCAGTTCCTCAGCACACAATTTTTAAAAATGCGCTAGGAAAAAGGGAATGAAGAATTGCCATACAAAGTCTTCTAAGGCTAGTTGTAGTTGGTCGCATTCATCTGAACTCATTCATGTTCTATAGTGTGGAAGACATTTCATAGCTTATCCAAGCCACTTCTATAACTGAAGAAACTAATGAAGGGAAGAAGTGGCTTGGAGAAGCTGAGAAACACCTTCAACATTAACACAAGTCCAATGACTCGGAGTAATGAAAACCTTCAAAGACTCTTCTACCAAAAGCTATAATCTCCAAGCATTTTATTCTTAAAGCGTAACTTTACCCATAACAACTTGATAAATAATAATGTTCTTTAACAAGGACATACATTCCACATTAATATTATGCCACCAAAATTAGTGTGTGCTATAAATTGCCTCCAGCATTGCTCCTGTTTCTTCTTCCTGGAGGCTGCCATTTTGCTGAAGCCCAGAGTCCCTGAGCAGCAGTAAATCATAAAGTGGAACTAAACCCATCAATGAAGCCCTCGTTCACACCATGGTGCAGAGACGTCAGTTTTTCTGCATGTGTTCTGTAAAGGCACAACAAAATCAGTTCTCTATGTGCCCTGTTCAAACCACAACGCTAGTACAACATGCAGGATTTTTTCTGTGCACGGATCTGCAACGTGTATAAAACCAAGTGAAGCGCGCATGAAAACTGATGTAAACTGATGTCTCTGCAAGTGAAACCTGTGCGTCGGTTTCTATCAGATTTCTTGTATGTATGGTGTGAACGAGGCTTAATGGTTTCAAAAAACAGTTACATTCCTGGAATGCCGGAATCGCTGTCACAGGTGCTTGTGTCCTCAACCAAACTGCCAATCCATCAAATGGCTGGTGTCATAAATGACCATGGTAGTTGCAGATCAAACAGAAGCAGCTTCCTTGGCTGTAAAGGATAGGAGGGTTTAATTCTGCTTTAAAGAATAAGTTCACCTTTTGGACAAAAATAATACATGTACATTTTTTTGCAAGTAAAAAAATGTGCATTATTATTTTTGCCCAAAGGCGCCTGTAAAGCATTGCACCAGTGATCAGTAAGATTGCTGGTGCCATGCAGGTCTCCTGCAGACCTGTCCGAATATCTGCTTGCTGTACGGGATGTATGGACAAGCAGATATACTGACAGGAAGCTGCAATGAACTACCACAGTGCTCCACAGAGCTGTGATAGTTCATTGAAAACTACCAGCCGACAGCCGCTAAGCTGCTAAGGCTGTCAGGACTTGCAGTTCATCCATTCACGGAAGTCTTTGAATAAATGATGTGGCCGTGTGGGAGGAGCCCCGCACAGCCGCGCTGTTTTCAAATTTGACAGATAGTATGGGGAGAAGTTTCCCCGTACTGACTGTCAGAGGGAGGGAGGGGGGGGGGCGGACGCAGCTGCAGCTATGGGAACATGTTACATATTGCCAGCATAAGGGCGCACTTTTCCACCAATCACCAGTGTAAGGGGACACTTTTCCACCAATCACCAGTGTAAGAAGGCGCTTTTCCACCAATCGCCAGTATAAGGGGGCACTTTTCCACCAATCACCAGTGTAAGGAGGCGCTTTTCCACCAATTGCCAGTATAAGGGGGCACTTTTCCACCAATCGCCAGTATAAGGGGCACTTTTCCACCAATCACCAGTGTAAGGAGGCACTTTTCCACCAATCACCAGTGTAAGAAGGTGCTTTTCCACCAATCGCCAGTATAAGGGGGCACTTTTCCACCAATCACCAGTGCAAGGAGGCGCTTTTCCACCAATTGCCAGTATAAGGGGGCACTTTTCCACCAATCGCCAGTATAAGGGGGCACTTTCCCACTAATTCTAATTTAAAGTGGTACTAAAGTCCCCTTGGTGATTTTTACCTACAGGTAACTGGGAGCTTCTCTGCTGCCCACTAATGTTAGAGGCTTTTCCACCAATCACCAGCAGAAGGGGGCACTTTTTCACCAATCACCAGTATAAGGGGCACTTTTTCACCAATCACCAGTATAAGGGGCACTTTTCCACCAATCACCAGCATTAGGGGCACTTTTCCACCAAATCGCCAGTATAAGGGGAATTTTTCCACCAATCACCATCGTTAGGGCGCACTTTTCCACCAATCCCCAGAAGGGGGCACTTTTCCACCTAACGCCAGTATAAGGGGACACTTTTCCACCAATCACCAGTATAAGGGGGCACTTTTCCACCAATCACCAGTATAAGGGGGCACTTTTCCACCAATTGCCAGTAAAAAGGGGGCGCTTTTCCACCAATCACAACTATAAGGAGGCACTTTTCCACCAATCACCAGCGTTAGGGGGTACGTTTTCATCACTCCCTTGTGTAAAGGGGAACTCTTCCATCAATCGCCTATGTAAAGGAAAACATTTCCACTGATCTCTAGAGTAAGATGGCACTTTTCTATCAAACTTCTATGTAAAGTAAAAGTTTTTCACTGATCACCATTGTCGGTGGGGGACAACACTTTTCCAATTTTTCTTTATTAAAAGTCTTACAATCAATAAACATAAAATCATATACAGAATATACAAAAATAAATAATTATATACATATTTACACAAAAACGAAAATAAATATAGCAAAATCTGCTGTCAGACAAAAGCAAAACTCTCAGAAATGAACATGTCATAACTGGGGGAAAGTTTTCCACTGATCACTAGGGTAAGAAGACACATCTCCATTGCTTACCAGTGTAGCTGAGCACCTTTCTACTGGTGACCAATGCAAGTAAGCAGGAAAAAGTGAGGGCAACCCCAACATCCCCAGAACAAGAAGTAAGGGGACCTCTTCTACTGGGGACACCCATGGGTGGGGGGAATCCCTCTCACTTCCAGAGATCTCCTCTAACCTCTTGGTGTGTCTCTGGGACAGGAAGTGAAGGGAAATCTCCCCAAGGGTACACTGACAGCAAAAACATGACCTGACCTGGGATTTGACACTTCTCTACCTTCCACTAAAGAAACTTTTTGGGTTAATCATGTATTGTGTGTCCAACATGCAGACAGGAGGAGGGGGGAGGGGAGCCCTCCCAGCCATGGCAGGTAAAGGCCCGGATGTGGGGGAAGAAGGTGCAGGCAGAGGGGTGGATGCTGGTGAATTGTGTTCTCTGCCCCCTGTGCTCTGTCCTTGAGGGCAGATGATGTCGTCCTCTCCTCCTCCTCGTCCCCTCCTCCTGTCCATCCGGGATCCAGGCAGCCTAGGAGGGACCAGGATCCGGGACCAGGACACACAGTGGGGTGTAGGAGGTGTGATCTTAAAGGGCCCCGGAGGGAGTGACAGCAGAAAAGTCTGGTGCCGCCGCCGCTGCAAGGTGATGCAATGCCGGGGAACTTTCTCCTGGCTGGTGATGTGATCGGAGGAGATGGGATTTGTAATGTGCAGCATCACTGCAGTGACAGCTGTGCCGGGGGAGAGCCCGGGGAGGGGGAGGGGACGGAGGATGCCGGTAGGCCCCATGTCCTGCTACCTGAGTGTCTGACAACCTGACATACGAGGCGCCGCTATGGGGGATTAGAGGCACTGACCGATCACCTCCTGGAGTTCGTAGCTCTCCCTGCAGATTGGCCACCCGATCTGCTGCTGGCCGTGCACCGGGGACTCCGTCTGCTCTGCCATGGTGCTGAGGAGGGCGATGCTGCGGCTGCCGGGCACCTCTGCTGCGGACTGCCACTTACAGCGGGCTCAGTGACAGGCGGGCGGCACCGGGGACAGGAGGGGGCGGGGAGGGGAGGGGCTTCCTCCTGGGTGACAGCGGACGGGGAAAGGGGCGGGGCTGCCTGAGCTGATGATACGCCGCCTGTCCGGACCGGCAACCTGTGCGCTGCGGAGTCACAGCCGACCCAACGGGGACAATGTACACGGCTCTGCTGCCAGTCTTCTCCAGGGATCGCCACAGCCATCCTTTCTGTCCTATGATCCCTCTATCGTCCGATCCCTCCGTATCATCCCTCTATTCTGTCCTATGATCTCTCTATCGTCCGATCCCTCCGTATCATCCCTCTATTCTGTACTATGATCCCCCTCCTCTATCGTCCGATCCCTCCGTATCGTCCCTTTATTCTGTCCTATGATCCCTCTATCGTACGATACCTCCGTATCATCCCTCTACTCTGTCCTATGACCCCTCTCCTCTATCGTCCAATCCCTCCGTACCATCCCTCTATTCTGTCCTATGATCCCTCTATCGTCTGATCCCTCCGTATCATCCCTCTACTCTGTCCTATGATCCCTCTCCTCTATCGTTCGATCCCTCCGTACCATCCCTCTATTCTGTCCTATGATTCTTCTATCGTCCGATCCCTCCGTATCATCCCTTTATTCTGTCCTATGATCCCTCTATCGTCCGATCCCTCCGTATCATCCCTCTATTCTGTCCTATGATCCCTCTATCGTCCGATCCCTCCATATCATCCCTCTATTCTGTCCTATGATCTCTCTATCATCCGATCCCTCCATATCATCCCTCTATTCTGTCCTATGATCCCTCTATCGTCCGATCCCTCCGTATCATCCCTCTATTCTGTCCTATGATCCCTCTATCGTCCGATCCCTCCGTATCATCCCTCTATTCTGTCCTATGATCCCTCTATCGTCCGATCCCTCCGTATCATCCCTCTATTCTGTCCTATGATCCCTCTATCGTCCGATCCCTCCGTATCATCCCTCTATTCTGTACTATGATCCCTCTGTCGTCCTAGCCCTTCGTATCATCCTCTATTCTGTCCTATGGCCCCTCTATCGTCCGATCCCTCCGTATCGTCCCTCTATTCTGTCCTATGATCCCTCTCCTCTATCGTCCAATCCCTCCGTACCATCCCTCTATTCTGTCCTATGATCCTTCTATCGTCCGATCCCTCCGTATCATCCCTCTATTCTGTACTATGATCCCTCTATCGTCTGATCCCTCCGTATCATCCCTCTACTCTGTCCTATGATCCCTCTCCTCTATCGTTCGATCCTTCCGTACCATCCCTCTATTCTGTCCTATGATTCTTCTATCGTCCGATCCCTCCGTATCATCCCTTTATTCTGTCCTATGATCCCTCTATCGTCCGATCCCTCCGTATCATCCCTCTATTCTGTCCTATGATCCCTCTATCGTCCGATCCCTCCATATCATCCCTCTATTCTGTCCTATGATCTCTCTATCATCCGATCCCTCCATATCATCCCTCTATTCTGTCCTATGATCCCTCTATCGTCCGATCCCTCCGTATCATCCCTCTATTCTGTCCTATGATCCCTCTATCGTCCGATCCCTCCGTATCATCCCTCTATTCTGTCCTATGATCCCTCTATCGTCCGATCCCTCCGTATCATCCCTCTATTCTGTCCTATGATCCCTCTATCGTCCGATCCCTCCGTATCATCCCTCTATTCTGTACTATGATCCCTCTATCGTCCTAGCCCTTCGTATCATCCTCTATTCTGTCCTATGGCCCCTCTATCGTCCGATCCCTCCGTATCGTCCCTCTATTCTGTCCTATGATCCCTCTCCTCTATCGTCCGATCCCTCCGTATCATCCCTCTATTCTGTCCTATGATCCCTCTATCGTCTGATCCCTCCGTATCGTCCCTCTATTCTGTCCTATGATCCCTCTCCTCTATCGTCCGACCCCTCTGTATCATCCCTCTATTCTGTCCTATTATCCCTCTATCGTCCGATCCCTCCCTATCATCCCTCTAATCTGTCCTATGATCCCTCTCCTCTATCGTCCGATCCCTCCGTATCATCCCTCTATTCTGTCCTATGATCCCTCTATCGTTCGATCCCTCCGTATCATCCCTCTATTCTGTCCTAGGATCCCTCTCCTCTATCGTCTGATCCCTCCGTATCATCCCTCTACTCTGTCCTATGATCCCTCTCCTCTATCGTCCGATCCCTCCGTATCATCCCTCTATTCTGTCCTATGATCCTTCTATCGTCCAATCCCTCCGTATCATCCCTCTATTCTGTTCTATGATCCCTCTCCTCTATCGTCCGATCCCTCCGTATGATTCCCCTCTTATGTCCTCTGTATCATCCCCCTCTACTGTCTTCTGCATGACCCCTCTCTTCTGTCCTCCAATCTCTCCATATGATCTTTATCTACTATCTTATGATCTCTCTATGATCCCTTTATTTGTCCTCCAAATACTTTGTATGATCTCTGTCTTCTGATCCCTCTCTTCTGTCTCCTGATCCCTCTCCTCTGTCTCCTGATCCCTCTCTTCTGTCTCCAGATCCCCCTCTTCTGTCTTCTGATCCCTCCTCTCTGTTCTCCAATCCCTCCATATGATCCCTCTCTTCTGTCCTCTGATCCCTCCGTATGATCCCTCTCTTCTGTCTTCTGATGCCTCCATATGATCCCTCTCTTCTGTCCTCTGATCCCTCCGTATGATCCCTCTCTTCTGTCCTCTGATCCCTCCGTATGATCCCTCTCTTCTGTCCTCTGATCCCTCTCATCTGTCCTCTGATCCCTCCGTGTGATCCCTCTCTTCTGTCCTCTGATCCCTCTTGTCTGTCCTCTGATCCCTCCGTATGATCCCTCTCTTCTGTCCTCCAATCTCTCCATATGATCTTTATCTACTGTCTTATGATCTCTCTATGATCCCTTTATTTGTCCTCCAAATCCTTTGTATGATCTCTGTCTTCTGATCCCTCTTTTCTGTCTCCTGATCCCTCTCCTCTGTCTCCTGATCCCTCTCTTCTGTCTCCTGATCCCTCTCTTCTGTCTTCTGATCCCTCCTCTCTGTTCTCCAATCCCTCCATATGATCCCTCTCTTCTGTCTTCTGATGCCTCCATATGATCCCTATCTTCTGTTCTCTGATCCCTCCGTATGATCCCTCTCTTCTGTCTTCTGATGCCTCCATAGGATCCCTCTCTTCTGTCCTCTGATCCCTCCGTATGATCCCTCTCTTCTGTCCTCTGATCCCTCCGTATGATCCCTCTCTTCTGTCCTCTGATCCCTCTCATCTGTCCTCTGATCCCTCCGTGTGATCCCTCTCTTCTGTCCTCTGATCCCTCTTGTCTGTCCTCTGATCCCTCCGTATGATCCCTCTCTTCTGTCCTCCAATCTCTCCATATGATCTTTATCTACTGTCTTATGATCTCTCTATGATCCCTTTATTTGTCCTCCAAATCCTTTGTATGATCTCTGTCTTCTGATCCCTCTCTTCTGTCTCCTGATCCCTCTCCTCTGTCTCCTGATCCCTCTCTTCTGTCTCCTGATCCCTGTCTTCTGATCCCTCCTCTCTGTTCTCCAATCCCTCCATATGATCACTCTCTTCTGTCTTCTGATGCCTCCATATGATCCCTCTCTTCTGTCCTCTGATCCCTCCGTATGATCCCTCTCTTCTGTCTTCTGATCCCTCCATATGATCCCTCTCTTCTGTCCTCTGATCCCTCCATATGATCCCTCTCTTCTGTCCTCTGATCCCTCCATATGATCCCTCTCTTCTGTCCTCTGATCCCTCTCGTCTGTCCTCTGATCCCTCCGTGTGATCCCTCTCTTCTGTTCTCTGATCCCTCTTGTCTGTCCTCTGATCCCTCCATATGATCCCTCTCTTCTGTCCTCCGATCCATCTGTATGATCCCTCTCTTCTGTTTTTTGATCCCTCCATATGATCCCTCTCTTCTGTCTTCTGAATCCTCCATATGATCCCTCTCTTCTGTCCTCCGATCCCTCCATATGATCCCTCTCTTCTGTCCTCCAGTCTCTCCATATGATCTTTATCTAGTGTCTTCTGATCTCTCTATGATCCCTTTATTTATCCTCCAAATCCTTTGTATGATCTCTGTCTTCTGATCCCTCTCTTCTCTCTCCTGGTCCCTCTCCTCTGTGTCCTGATCCCTCTCTTCTGTCTCCTGATCCCTCTCTTCTGTCTTCTGATCCCTCCTCTCTGTTCTCCAATCCCTCCATTTGATCCCTCTCTTCTGTCCTCTGATTCCTCAGTATGATTCCTCTCTTCTGTCCTCTGATCCCTCCGTATGATCCCTCTCTTCTGTCCTATGATCCCTCCGTATGACCCCTCTCTTCTGTCTTCTGATCCATCCATTTGATCCCTCTCTTCTGTCCTCTGATCCCTCCATATGATCCCTCTCTTCTGTCCTGTGATCCCTCCGTATGATCCCTCTGTTCTGTCCTGTGATCCCTCTCGTCTGTCCTCTGATCCCTCCGTATGATCCCTCTCTTCTGTCCTCCAATCCATCTGTATGATCCCTCTCTTCTGTTTTTTGATCCCTCCATATGATCCCTCTCTTCTGTCTTCCGATCCCTCCATATGATCCTTATCTACTGTCCTATGATCCCTCTCTTCTGTTGTATGATCCCTCTGATCCCTCTCTTTTGTCCTCTGATCCCTCTCTTCTGTCCCCTGATTCCACTGTATGATTCCTCTCCTCTGTCCTCCGATTCCTCTGTATGATCCCTCTCTTCTGTCCTCCGATCCCTTCATATGATCCCACTCTTCTGTCCTCCAATCACAAGATCTCTGAATGCGGCTGAGAAAAGTGGAATGGAAACCTGCACCAAGAAGGGCGATAGGCTGCCATTGGACTTTCTTTTAAAAATACTAGTTTCCCAGCTGTCTCTGCCTTCACCTTTTATTTACTAGTTTCAGGGTAAGATTTCAGAACACATTGAAGCTGAAGGCAGACAGGAAATTAGCATTTTCTGTAGTTAATCAGCAGACTTAGGCCTCTCCTGCGAGAAACAACTGAGCTACCTTTGCTGACCACATTTGCAAATGCAGATTGCTTGGCCTCTTGGCTGATCTCATGGCTTCCATACCTCCTGGTCACCAATCAGCCATGTAGCAAATTGTGGGCATATCCTGATCAACTGGCGGAAATGTGAGCTGTGGATGTTTAACTTAAAACCACACTTCCTCCAGCAGGTTCATTCCTCCGTACAGATCTGGGGGGAAAATATTTCAAAAGCCTGTGCATTGCACCTGAGGCACACTGATCATGGTTGCAATGATATGCAGGCCTCATTGCATAAAATGAGTACATGCCCACTGAAAAGCTGAACTAAGCCTTTCAATCTGTAGCTATCTTGAAAGAGGAACCAAGCTTAAAACTAATATTAGTAGGTAGAGTTTTTTGGCAGAGGAGACTTTGTATGTCTCTGCTGCCAGAAAAAAAAAAACACACACTTCTTGCCACTCCTGCAAGCATTCTTCTTAAGCATTTCATTTTGCACATGTGCAGTATCTGTAGTAGAGATCCTGAGAATGGAGTTGCATTAATGTACTTTCCATGCCCATGCGTGGGAGTTACATCCTTAGTGGTATCCAAGTGGTCAAAGAAAGAAGATGCTGGGCCAGAAGACGAAGGCAAGAAGATGGGAGCTCTTAAGCAATGAAGGGGAGCATGGATCAGTCTTGCCTACTCCTATGCAGCCACTAGACACCTCATAGCGACAGCCACCTTAACTGATGCCAGCAGTTAACACCTCCCTCATGTTACCACCAGCCCCATTGTATGAACCCCTTTTTGCTTGGTTTGAGCCCCCTCAAAAGAGAACCTCTTGCGTGGCCTCAGCCCCCTTGTAGGAGTACCTCGTTTCTGGTTTCAGCCTCCTCATAGGAGTACCTCTTGCGTAGTCTGAGCCCACTTGTAGGAGTGCTTCTTGCATGGTCTGCACCCCATCGTAGGAGTACATCTCATGTTGTCTCAGCCTTGTAGTAGTAACTCTTGCATGGGCTACAACCTTGTAGGAGTACCTCTTTTGTGGTTTTAGCCCCCTCATAGGAGTACCCATTGCATTGTCTGAGACCCCTCGTAGGAATGCCTCTTGCATTATCTGAGCTCCATCGTAGGAATCTCTTGTGTGGTCTTGGCCCCTCATAGGAGTACCTCTTGTGTGGTCTTGGCCCCTCATAAGAGTACCTCTTGTGTGGTCTGAGATCTTTTGTTGGAATACCTCTTGCCTGGTCTCACCTCCTTATAGGAGTACTTGTTGCGTGTTCTCAGCCCCCTCGTAGGAATGCTTCTTGCATTGTCTGAGCTCCATTGTAGGAATCTCTTGTGTGGTCTTGGCCCCTCATAGGAGTACCTCTTGTGTGGTCTGAGATCTTTTGTTGGAATTCCTCTTGCCTGGTCTCACCTCCTCATAGGAGTACTTGGTGCGTAGTCTCAGCCCTCTCGTGAGAGTACTTCTTTTGGGGTTTCAGTCCCCTCATAGGAGCCCCTCCTGCACAACCACAAACCCCGTGATAGGGGCTCCTCCTATGCAGCCACCAGCTCCCTTATATGTAATACCCAGCCAGTCTTCTTACATACAACTAAAATCCCCAAATATTTGAAAACATTTGTCTGAGCGGTAAAGGGTTCATGCAGTCAAGTGCCTCCAAGTGAGCATGGAAAGCAAGACAGTAAGCCACCACTAAGAAGGGTCTTTGCGCCCTGACAATCTCCCCTGCTGGCTGTTCTATTCAGAGCGCTGCAGAACCCACATCTGTCATAATAACCACACTGCATCTGATTGACTCCTTTGATTTTCAGATCGATGTTTGCTGAGCCAGTTGGTGACACCATGGTTTGATGTAAGCAGGGAAACCCTGGGAGACACCTTCCCAACCCCAAAACATTCTGAGCATGGATCCCTGTTTAGGAATGAGGAAACACTGAGCTGGGCCCCTGTTCTACAAAGCAGCGTTTCTCAACCTTTTTTAGTTGCTGCACCCTTTAAAAGTATGCAAAATCTCCCAGCACCCCAGGCTAAAATGTAAAAAATGTAAATGTTACTTATCAATAGGAAACCTGAGCCTGGCACAATGAACACAACCACCTCGATTAAATGAACTTCACATTAGCCAATTTTCATATCAGAGGTTTCCTATGATGTCAGAGATCCCACCTATCATATCAGAGCCCCCCCCCCCCCCCCATTAAGTCAGAGGCTACATCATGTCAGAGGTCCCCCCCCCATCACATCAGAGGCCACATCATGTCAGAGGTTCCCTATCATGTCAGAGGTCCTGCCGTCACATCAAGTTAGAGGCCACATCACGTCAGGGGTCGCCTAACCACATCAAAGTCCCCTTATCACAGTAGAGACTCCTCATGTCAGAAGTCCCCTCATCACATAAGAGTTACCCCGTGTATGTCAAGGCCTTCCATCGATCAGAGCTGCCCTATACATGAGATCCCCCACCACACGAGATTCTCTCCATCACCACAGAGTCCCCCATTATATCTCAACCCCCAGTTGCACAGCACCCCCCCCCCCCCCACTGTCACATCAAAGCCCTTACCTTTTGGCTTCAGCATTATGGCAGAGGACATCAGGTGGTGGATGTCTGGAGGAGGTACACTTCCATATTTTCCTGAATACTGGTGGGCAACCCTGCCATAACTATAGAAACGAATGGCACTGTGTGTCTTGACTCTAGAGAAGGGGTCTTCAAGCTTTCTAAGCAAAGGGCCAGTTTACTGTCCTTCAGACTTTAGGGGGAGGCAGACTGGGGAAGTAGAAAACACTCTAGCATCAGTGGGAGTAAACAATCTTGCATTATTGGTTTTAGTTTTTTAGGAGGGCTAGTGTCCCACTATTGCTATCTGGTGCCCCATATGTATCTGTAGGAGGAATGGTGCTTCATCATTGGTGTCAGTGGCAGGAATGATGCCCCTTCATTGGTGTCAGTGGGAAGAGTGTTGCCCCGTCATTGGTGTCAGTGGGAGGAGTAGTGACACATCATTGGTGTCAGTGGAAGGACTGGTGCCCCATCATTGGTGCCAGTGGGAGGAGTGGTGCTCCATCATTGGTGTCAATGGGAGGAGTGGTACCCCATCATTGGTGTCCGTGAGAGGAATGGGATCCCAGAATTAGTGTCTGTGGGAGGAATGGTGCCCCATCATTGGTGTCAATGGCAGAAATAGTGCCCCATCTTTGGTGTCAGTAGGAGGAGTGGAGCCTCATCATTGGTGTTAGTGGGAGGAGTGGCACCCCATCATTGGTGCCAGTGGGAGGAGTGGTGCCCCATCATAGATGTCAGTGGGAGGAATGGTGCC
The DNA here is from genome assembly GCF_062004578.1 of Staurois parvus. NCBI lineage: Eukaryota > Metazoa > Chordata > Amphibia > Anura > Ranidae > Staurois > Staurois parvus. The sequence continues at coordinate 16,455,822 of NW_028317827.1, forward strand.
TCATCATTGGTGTCAGTGGCATGAGTGGTGTCTCATCATTGGTGTCAGTTGGAGGGTTGGTACCCTATCATTGGTGTCTGTGGAAGGAATGGTGCCCCATCATTGGTGTCAGTTGGAGGAGTGGTGCCCCATCATTGGTGCCAGAGGGGGTTATATTGTCCCATCAATGGTGTTAGTGGGAGGAGTGGTGCCCCATCATGGGTGTCAGTGGCAGGAACAGTACCCCATCATTGGTGTCAGTGGCATGAGTGGTGTCTCATCATTGGTGCCAGTGGGAGGAGTGGTTCCACACCTATGGTGTCAGTGAGAAGAGTGTCAAACCATCATTGGTGTCAGTGGAAGGAGTGGTTCCCCATCATTGGTGCCAGTGGCAGGAATGGTATCCCATCTTTGGTGTCAGTGGGAGGAACGGTACCCCATCATTGGTGTCAGTGGCATGAGTGTTGTCTCATTATTGGTGCCAGTGGGAGGAGTGGTTCCCCAGCATTGGTGTCAGTGGGAGGCTTGGTACCCTATCATTGGTGTCTGTGGATGGAATGGTGCCCCATCATTGGTGTCAGTGGGAGGAGTGGTGCCCCATCATTGGTGCCAGAGGGGGTTATATTGTCCCATCAATGGTGTTAGTGGGAGGAGTGGTGCCCCATCATAGGTGTCAGTGGCAGGAACAGTACCCCATCATTGGTGCCTGTGGAAGGAGTGGTGCCCCATCTTTGCCGTCAGTGAGAAGAGTGTCGACCCATCATTGGTGTCAGTGGAAGTAGTGGTGCCTCATCATTGGTGCCAGTGGCAGGAATGGTGCCCCATCTTTGGTGTCAGTGGGAGGAATGGTATCCCATCTTTGGTGACAGTGGGAGGAACGGTACCCCATCATTGGTGTCTGTGGGAGAAGTGGTGCCCCAACATTGGTGTCTGTGGCAGGAGTGGTGCTCCACCAGTGGTGTCTGTTGGAGGAGTGGTACAGTTTGGAGACCACTACTGTAGAGTGTCACTGGTTGTTATGGTGCTGGTGGCCAGTGCTAATGAATTAATAAGATGAAATAGAAACATTTTAGTCATTCTTAAAAGACATTCTAAATTTTAAACCATAGTATAAGGCCTCATTCACTTAGACACTGAAGCCTGTACAGTAAAGTGTAAATGAACCATCTATGTATGTAGCTGTAGCTGCATGCAGGTAGCCTGTGTTACTGAATTGAGCCACAGCAGCTGTTTGTACACAATTACACATCTTAATTTGACAGGTGTGCAGGGGTGGTTGCTCGACCCCCAATGATCCCAAGTGACCTATGAATAGAGGACGGACAGATGAATGAAAGGTCCACTTCCTCCATTCATAGATCGTGTTTCATTGATGGAAGTTATAGTACAGCTTCTACGAATAGAGGAGGAATGCCTATGATAGGTCTATTGGCAGCTCAGTGTCATCCTATGTGTCCATGCACATTAGGACGTTTAGAGGCATATTTTAGGCTCAGCATTTACAGGCAGAACCGCTTCTGGTTTGTGTTTTTAGTTGGAGTTTTTAGGCAGAAAAAACACTAAACACTCCTAGACGTGTACAAAAATGCTCTATATGAGCCTTTTTGTTTTTGGTGAAAGGAAACACATTTTTAAGTCTACTATGCATGGAGCCTAAAACACATCTCGTTGAATGTAAGTCCCTTTTTGCTGCGTTTTTTCCTAATTTGTTCCTAAATTTAGGCTTTAATCAATCATTTATGAGTTTACTGACAGCTGCTATATACGCTGCCAAGTTTACACAACCAATCAGCCATTTATCAACCCAACCCCACATACCATCGGAGTCAAATGGAAAGATGGAATTACATTTTGATGACCTCTTACACTCATGTAAGTTCAATAAACCAGGAAAAGTGAACTGGTCCAAAAGCTGCATGATAAGCTACAGGTGAACAAATGTCTGAAAACCCATTGCAAGATAGCAAGCTATAAGTTCACAAGGAGAATGCGGTGAAGATGGTCACAGCTATGGGAAGCGCAAACCTTGCATCAGTGGACAAGTGCAAACTTGTATGGAAAACAAATGTCCATGTTCTCAAGCCGTTAACCACTTCCTGACAGATGTACGCATATATGCAGCCTCTCGGCAGGTGGGCTTTAAAGCTAAGCGGCCGCATATATGCGTCCCTGTGTAAGGACTTTGCTGCACTGAGAGAGCGCTCACCGCAAGTAACCGGTGGGTCCCGGAAAGCTTAATGCTTGCGATCGGGAGCTTTCTGACTCCTTATCACAGCATCCACATGATCGAAATGTCCACCTCCGCCTCCTGGCTTTTAGAACCTGTTAAAGGGCCAGGAGGTGGGGGCAGGAAGGGTTTGAAGCAGGGGTGAGCAATTCATTTTCTCAAGGGGCCACAGGAGAAACTGGGGCTGTTATGGAAGGCCAAACATAATTCAGTGAGGAAGCAGACAGGCTCCTTGAAGCATGCTGATAGTGGAGACATTGAGGCCAGATAGGGGACGCAATTAATGGTAATACTTATGGTATGGCTTACATGCCCTTGCTATTCTTTATAAACATTTCTCATCTCTTCATTCTCCACTAACTGCTCCAGCCTCTCTGGACAACTTCAGGTATGCGGGTGCCCCCTGTGCAATCCAGCACCTATGGAGTCTTGCTGGAGTCTTCAGTCTGTGTGTGCTCCTAATTTGATTGACAACCTTACATGCAACTGCTCCCGGGACCACTCACACAGGCAGAGCAAGAGCCAAAGCCATGTTGATTCTTCAGGAGCCGCTGTCAACCAGCACTGCCCACATGGAAGAAAAATATGTTTGAAATATATTTTAAAAATATTCTTCCCAAATATATTGACATATTTGAAATGCTACAATTTTGGCCATATTCAATATATTTAAAAAAATATATTTCAATAAATATATACAGTCATGTCCATAAATATTGGGACATCAACACAATTCTAACATTTTTGGCTCTATACACCACCACAATGGATTTGAAATGAAACGAGAAGATGTGCTTTAACTGCAGACTGTCAGCTTTAATTTGAGGGTATTTACATCCAAATCAGGTGAACGGTGTAGGAATTACAACAGTTTGCATATGTGCCTCCCACTTGCTAAGAGACCAAAATTAATGGGACAGAATAATAATCATAAATCAAACTTTCACTTTTTAATACTTGGTTGCAAATCCTTTGCAGTCAATTACAGCCTGAAGTCTGGAACGCATAGACATCACCAGACGCTGGGTTTCATCCCTGGTGATGCTCTGCCAGGCCTCTACTGCAACTGTCTTCAGTTCCTGCTTGTTCTTGGGGCATTTTCTCTTAAGTTTTGTCTTCAGCAAGTGAAATGCATGCTCAATCGGATTCAGGTCAGGTGATTGACTTGGCCATTGCATAACATTCCACTTCTTTCCTTAAAAAACTCTTTGGTTGCTTTTGCAGTATGCTTTGGGTCATTGTCCATCTGCACGGTGAAGCGGCGTCCAATGAGTTCTGAAGCATTTGGCTGAATATGAGCAGCTAATATTGTCCGAAACACTTCAGAATTCATCCTGCTGCTTTTGTCAGCAGTCACATCATCAATAAATACAAGAGAACCAGTTCCATTGGCAGCCATACATGCCCACGCCATGACACTACCACCACCATGCTTCACTGATGAGGTGGTATGCTTAAGATCATGAGCAGTTCCTTCTCCATACTCTTCTCTTCCCATCACTCTGGTACAAGTTGATCTTGGTCTCATCTGTCAATAGGATGTTGTTACAGAACTGTGCAGGCTTTTTTAGATGTCGTTTGGCAAACTCTAATCTGGCCTTCCTGTTTTTGAGGCTCTTCAATGGTTTACATCTTGTGGTGAACCCTCTGTATTCACTCTGGTGAAGTTTTCTCTTGATTGTTGACTTTGACACACATACTCCTACCTCCTGGAGAGTGTTCTTGATCTGGCCAACTGTTGTGAAGGGTGTTTTCTTCACCAGGGAAAGAATTCTTTGGTCATCCACCACAGTTGTTTTCCGTGGTCTTCCGGGTCTTTTGGTGTTGCTGAGCTCACCTGTGCGTTCCTTCTTTTTAAGAATGTTCCAAACAGTTGTTTTGGCCACGCCTAATGTTTTTGCTATCTCTCTGATGGGTTTGTTTTGTTTTTTCAGCCTATTGATGGCTTGCTTCACTGATAGTGACAGCTCTTTGGATCTCATCTTGAGAGTGGACAGCAACAGATTCCAAATGCAAATAGCACACTTGAAATGAACTCTGGACCTTTTATCTGCTCATTGTAATTGGGATAATGAGGGAATAACACACACCTGCCATGGAACAGCTGAGAAGCCAATTGTCCCATTACGTTTGGTCCCTTAACAAGTGGGAGGCACATATGCAAACTGTTGTAATTCCTACACCGTTCACCTGATTTGCATGTAAATACCCTCAAATTAAAGTTGACAGTCTGCAGTTATAGCACATCTTGTTCGTTTCATTTCAAATCCATTGTGGTGGTGTATAGAGCCAAAAATTTTAGAATTGTGTCGATGTCCCAATATTTATGGACCTGACTGTATATGTTAAAAAAAATCTGAAGAATATGTTTAAAAATATATATTTTTTTAAATATATTTTTCAGATTTTGTTTAACATATAAAAAGGTAATTTTAACATATATTTGTAAATTCATTCCAAAAATGTAGATTTGTATTTTTAAAGACATACAGTATATTTGAAATGTATTTTTAAACATATTATTCATATATTTTGTAATAAAAATGCATTTCAATGTACAGTATATATATATATATTGAATATGACCAAAATTGTAGCATTTCAAATATATGTCAATATATTTGGAAAGAGTATTTCTAAAATATATTTCAAATATATGTTTCTTCCATATGGGTGTGGAGGAGGAGATATGTGGCTTTGGCTCTGTGTACCCCCCAACTCTGCCTGTGTTTGTGGCACTGGGAACAGCTGCATAAAGTTTGTTCTAAATGGAAACATGAACAAAATGGAGACTCTGGTAAGACTCCAATGATCCTGGCAGGCTCAGGGGGCACTTACATACCTGCAGAATAGCAAGTCCTACCAGGGGCGGACTGACAACTCATGGGACCCCCGGGAAATAGGGGATCATGGGGCCCCTGTGTCCTTGCCCAAACTCAAAAAAGCCTATGAAAAAGGTACCAAGGGCATCTCATGGGGCCCCCTACTTCCCCCGGGCCCTTGGGCAGTGCCCAAGTTTCCAAATGGTCAGTCTGCCCCTGAGTCCTACTAAAAGCATCTTATTTTTAAAAAAATTGTCTTTAATGTTGGATGGGTGGATGCATGAATACCCCCTTTGCCAGCCATCATATTCTCACAGCTGGTTCTCGCCACTGTCTGAGTACCCGAATATTGGCTGCAGTCACTGTTCAGCTGACTTTTTTCCTCCCAGATCCTTGGATTTATCAGTCATAGGTTGTCAAGATGGGTGATGTCTGCAGGGCCACCAATAGATAGAATTCCGACTGGTTCATAGGAACAAGACAAACGTCGAGCCATGTATGGCCAGCATTAGAATGTCCTATGCCACCTGTAGGCTTCCCTATAAGGAGAAATAAATGGATAATCCAGTGGTAAGAACATCTAAGGTTTGTTGATCTCATTCTGCAAATGGCAGTTGCCTGGCTGTCTCTGGCTTTGATACTTTAGTCACTGATCTATAATAAGCATGCAGCTAGTATAGTCAGAGGAAAGTCAGATCAGGAACGCCTGAATTCTTGATCCAAATAGCTACTCAGAAAGCACTGGACCCCTCACATATGCATTACAGTCAGGCAGCTTGCATTTTCAAGAGGCGTGACCAATACAAGCAGCCTCCTTGTTATGGCCTCATGTACACAGATGCATGAGGCAGTACAACAAAAATTGCTGGCTATCCACACCCAGGAGTTACAGCTGCAGCATAAATCTGCCCATAAATGATGGTACGCTAGCTGTAGATTATATGAAATACATACAGTGATGCCCAAAAAAATTTAATCAATTAATAAAATTCCCATAATAATTTATTAGATTTATTTAATGAATTGTTGTGCATAGGGCTGTATGCTTTTTACATAATTTTATGTTAACTCCTTGGCACCGGTGGTATGCAAATATGCAGCCTCTCGGCACCTGGGCCTTGACGCCGGGATGCCGAATTTTTGCATACCCAATGTAAACAAGCATGTTCCAAGAGCACGCTCCCGGCACATTTACTGGCACTTCACAGAAAGGTCCTGATTGCTACTTACAATTGGGAGCGACTGTTTGCTGTGACAGCCAATCACGGCGGTCACATGACCCTAAACCCCACTCCACCTCCTAACGTCACAAAACCTTTAAAGGCCAGGAGGCACCGATGCCAAAGGGTTAATATCCTATATGATTTTAACCACTTGAGCCCCAGAGGATTTACCCCCCTTAATGACCAGGCATTTTTTTGCTGTTTGGCGCTGCACTAATTCAAATGATAATTGCGCGGTCATGCAATGCTGTACCCAAACGAAATTTACGTCCTTTTTTTCACACAAATAGAGCTTTCTTTTGGTGGTATTTTATCACCTGTGCGCTTTTTAATTTTTGCGCTATAAACAAAAAAACCACGAAAATTTTGAAAAAAAACAATATTTTCTACTTTCAGCTATAAAAAGTATATCATAAACTCAAAGTTAGTCATAAATTTAAGCCAAAATGTATTCTGCTACATGTTTTTGGTAAAAAAAATCCCAATAAGTGTATATTGATTGCTTTGTGTGAAAGTTATAGCGTCTACACGCTATGGTATAGATACTGTAATGTATGACTTTTTTTGCTATACAGAGCTGCACTAATTCAAATGATAATTGCGCGGTCATGCAATGCTGTACCCAAACGAAATTTATGACCTTTTTTTCACACAAATAGAGCTTTCTTTTGGTGGTATTTGATCACCTGTGTGCTTTTTTTTTTTTGCGCTATAAACAAAAAAACCACGAAAATTTTGAAAAAAAACCAATATTTTCTACTTTCAGCTATAAAAAATATATCGTAAACTCAAAGTTAGTCATAAATTTAAGCCAAAATGTATTCTGCTACATGTTTTTGGTAAAAAAAATCCCAATAAGTGTATATTGATTGCTTTGTGTGAAAGTTATAGCGTCTACAAACTATGGTATAGATACTGTAATTTATGCCTTTTTTTGCTATACAGCGCTGCACTAACTCAAATGATAATTGCGCGGTCATGCAATGCTGCACCCAAACGAAAATTACGTCCTTTTTTTCACACAAATAGAGCTTTCTTTTGGTGGTATTTGATCACCTGTGCGCTTTTTATTTTTTGCGCTATAAACAAAAAAACCACAAAAATTTTGAAAATAAACAATATTTTCTACTTTCAGCTATAAAAAATATATCGTAAACTCAAAGTTAGTCATAAATTTAAGCCAAAATGTATTCTGCTACATGTTTTTGGTAAAAAAAATCCCGTGCATTAGCGGGCAAACTGGCGCTATCTAGGAGGGGCGCTAACACTATCGGAAGTCACCAGTGACACTAATACAGTGATCAGTAAAAATCTGTTCACTGTAATCAATGACACTGGTGACAGGGCAGTGAAGGGGTTAACTGGGGGGGAGGGGGGCGATCAAGGGGTTAAATGGGATTTCTGGTGCACTAGCGGGCAAACTGGCGCTATCTGGGAGGGGCGCTAACACTATCGGAAGTCGCCAGCGACACTGATACAGTGATCAGTAAAAATCTGTTCACTGATCAATGACACTGGTGACAGGGCAGTGAAGGGGTCAACTCGGGGGGGGGCGATCAAGGGGTTAGACAGGATTATTGGTGTATTAGCGGGCAATCTGGCGCTATCTGGGAGGGGCGCTAACACTATCGGAAGTCGCCAGCGACACTGATACAGTGATCGGTAAAAATTGGTTCACTGATCAGTGACACTGGTGACAGGGCACTGAAGGGGTTAACTGGGGGGGGGGGATCAAGGGGTTAAGCGGGATTACTGGTGTACTGGTGGGCAATCTGGCGCTATCAGGGAGGGGCGCTAACAGTATCGGAAGTCGCCAGCGACACCGATACAGTGATCAGTAAAAATCGGTTCACTGATCAGTGACACTGGTGACAGGGCAGTGAAGGGGTTAACTGGGGGGGGGGATTAAGGGGTTAAATGGGATTACTGGTGTACTAGCGGGCAATCTGGCGCTATCTGGGAGGGGCGCTAACACTATCGGAAGTCGCCAGCGACACTGATACAGTGATCAGTAAAAATTGGTTCACTGATCAGTGACACTGGTGACAGGGCAGTGAAGGGGTTAACTGGGGGGGGCGATCAAGGGGTTAAACGGGATTACTGGTGTACTGGCGGGCAATCTGGCGCTATCTGGGAGGGGCGCTAACACTATCGGAAGTCGCCAGCGACACTGATACAGTGATCAGTAAAAATCGGTTCACTGATCAGTGACACTGGTGACAGGGCAGTGAAGGGGTTAACTGGGGGGGGATCAAGGGGTTAAGCGGGATTACTGGTGTACTGGCAGGCAATCTGGCGCTATCAGGGAGGGGCGCTAACACTATCGGAAGTTGCCAGCGACACTGATACAGTGATCAGTAAAAATCGGTTCACTGATCAGTGACACTGGTGACAGGGCAGTGAAGGGGTTAACTGGGGGGGGGGGGATTAAGGGGTTAAATGGGATTACTGGTGTACTAGCGGGCAATCTGGCGCTATCTGGGAGGGGCGCTAACACTATCGGAAGTCGCCAGCGACACTGATACAGTGATCAGTAAAAATTGGTTCACTGATCAGTGACACTGGTGACAGGGCAGTGAAGGTGTTAACTGGGGGGGGGACGATCAAGGGGTTAAACGGGATTACTGGTGTACTGGCGGGCAATCTGGCGCTATCTGGGAGGGGCGCTAACACTATCGGAAGTCGCCAGCGACACTGATACAGTGATCAGTAAAAATCGGTTCACTGATCAGTGACACTGGTGACAGGGCAGTGAAGGGGTTAACTGGGGGGGCGATCAAGGGGTTAAACGGGATTACTGGTGTACTGGCGGGCAATCTGGCGCTATCTGGGAGGGGCGCTAACACTATCGGAAGTCGCCAGTGACACTGATACAGTGATCAGTAAAAATCGGTTCACTGATCAGTGACACTGGTGACAGGGTAGTGAAGGGGTTAACTGGGGGGGGGGGGCGATCAAGGGGTTAAACGGGATTACTGGTGTACTGGCGGGCAATCTGGCGCTATCTGGGAGGGGCGCTAACACTATCGGAAGTCGCCAGCGACACTGATGCAGTGATCAGTAAAAATTGGTTCACTGATCAGTGACATTGGTGACAGGGCAGTGAAGGGGTTAACTGGGGGGGCGATCAAGGGGTTAAACGGGATTACTGGTGTACTGGCGAGCAAACTGGCACTATCTGGGAGGGGCGCTAACTCTATCGGAAGTCGCCAGCGACACTGATACAGTGATCAATAAAAATTGGTTCACTGATCAGTGACACTGGTGACAGGGCAGTGAAGGGGTTAACCGGGGGGGGGGCGATCAAGGGGTTAAACGGGATTACTGGTGTACTGGCGGGCAAACTGGCCCTATCTGGGAGGGGCGCTAACACTATCGGAAGTCGCCAGCGACACTGATACAGTGATCAGTAAAAATCGGTTCACTGATCAGTGACACTGGTGACAGGGCAGTGAAGGGGTTAACTGGGGGGGCGATCAAGGGGTTAAACGGGATTACTGGTGTACTGGCGAGCAAACTGGCGCTATCTGGGAGGGGCGCTAACTCTATCGGAAGTCGCCAGCGACACTGATACAGTGATCAATAAAAATTGGTTCACTGATCAGTGACACTGGTGACAGGGCAGTGAAGGGGTTAACCGGGGGGGGGGCGATCAAGGGGTTAAACGGGATTACTGGTGTACTGGCGGGCAAACTGGCCCTATCTGGGAGGGGCGCTAACACTATCGGAAGTCGCCAGCGACACTGATACAGTGATCAGTAAAAATTGGTTCACTGATCAGTGACACTGGTGACAGGGCAGTGAAGGGGTTAACTGAGGGGGGCGATCAAGGGGTTAAACGGGATTACTGGTGTACTGGCGGGCAATCTGGCGCTATCTGGGAGGGGCGCTAACTCTATCGGAAGTTGCCAGCGACACTGATCAGTAAAAATCGCTTCACTGATCAGTGACACTGGTGACAGGGCAGTGAAGGGTTAACTGAGGGGGGGGCGGCAATCAGGGGGTTAAATGTGTCCTAGAGTGTTCTAACTGTAGTGTAGTGCTTGTGTACTCACTTTTTGGATGTCTTCTTCTCTGTCTGGAACGGAATGTGTCCAGGCAGAGAAGAATGACATCATATCCTGCCCTGTGTATTTGTCAACACAGGACAGGATAGGACAGGGACCGATCATGTGATTTCAGCCAGAAATCACTGGCTGAAATCTAATGACTGATCCCTCCTGGATCAAATCGTGTCACCCGCGGGTCGGCGGGAGCGCGCGCGCGCGCCCCCTGCCGGCGAAAGTGTCGGGAGCGCGGAACCCGTTTTAAAACGTGGTTTTGCGCTCCACTGCCGCCCTGCACACGTATATACACAGTGGCAGGGCGGCAAGCGGTTAAAACAGCAGTTCAGGCTCGTGGGGTGTTTGGACTGGGGTGCAGATTTTTTTTGTTTTTGATTGTGCTCTAGACACAGATTTTCACAGATTGGTGAACCTCTGCCCAGCTTTACTTCTGAGACACTCTGACTCTCTTAGATGCTCTTTTAGGCCTCATACACACAGAACATAAAAAAAAAACTCTCCTTGAAACCTTCTTACTGGCAGCAGTGTTTTTGCAGAAAAAATGCCTGCTGCTTAGGCGTGTTTACAAGCGTCAACCGCTTGGGAATTAATTTATTTGGCCAGAATAATAATTTATTATGGACATTAAAATGAATTAGTGCTCAAGTGCTAAACGTGTCTAACGTTAACAGCGTTTAGATAAGTTTACACGCGGCAAGCGGTTTTTTCTGCCAAAACGCTGCTGCTCCTGGACACACTGGCCCTGGGTTTTTTCTCCTTCCTGTAAATGCTCCTTCCACTAAAAGCTCCTAAAAGTCTATGTGTGCATGGACCCATAGGATAACATGGAGGGATGTTTACAAGCAGTAAAAAAAATGCCTGACACCGCTAAAAGTGGCTGCAAAAATGCCTTGTGTGCATGAGGCCTAATATTATTTATTTCAGGTACTTATATAGCGCTGTCAATTTACACAGTGCTTTACATACATGCCAGACTCATTCACCTTTCCAACCACTCCGTTTCCGCCACCCCCCTCTGCCAATCCCTCCACTGGCTTCCGATTGCGCAACGGATCAAATTCAAAATCCTAACGCTGACGTACAAAGCCGTCCACCATACTGCCCCGAACTACATCACCGACCTAATGTCCAAGTACCACCCAGCACGCACACTCCGCTCCTCACAAGACCTCCTTCTCTCTAGTTTCCTGGTCTCCTCCTCCCAAGCCCGCCTCCAGGACTTCTCCAGGGTGTCACCCATCCTCTGGAACTCCCTGCCCCAACCCATCAGATTATCACCTACTCTCCTCTCCTTTAGGCGCACCCTGAAAACCTACCTCTTCAGGGAAGCATACCCCACCCCCTGCTAACTTGCCGACCTCCTCCACTCTTCCTACCACTCCATCCCCCACAGTTTTCTTTTCTCCTCCTGTGCCACCATCCCCTCCCTCCTAGATTGTAAGCTCGAAAGAGCAGGGCCCTCGATCCCCTCATGTTTTGCATTGTATTGGTATTGTTCTGTCACATGTTCTGTCCCCCTTTGTAATGTACAGCGCTGAGCGAACTATTGGCGCTTTATAAATACTGTATAATAATAATATATATATTGGACATTCACATCAGTCCCTAACCCTCAAGGGATTTACAATATAACATACCTAACTTACATACACATATTAGAGCCAATTTAGACAGAAGCCAGTTAACCTTCCAGCATGTCTTTGGAGTATGGGAGGAAACCCACGCAGGCACAGGGAGAACATGCAAACTCCAGGCAGGTGGTGCCATGGTTGGGATTTGAACCAATGACCCTAGTACTGCCAGGTGGAAGTGCTAACCATTTAGCTATGAATACCCCTTCATGTTATTGACCCATTTCCAATTAACCTAATTAATTGCAAAATGTTCTTCAAGCTCTTTTAAGAACCACTTACTTTGCCAGATTTTTGTTGCCTTGTCCCAACTTTTTTGAGGTATGTTGCTGCCATCAGCTTAAAATTTTTTTCTTAAAATGGTATATTTTCGCAGTTTAAACATTTGATATTTTTTCTATTGTGAAACAATATGGCTTTATGAGATCTGCAAATCATTGCAGTCTGTTTTTATGTACATTTTGTACAGCGTCCCAACTTTTTTGGGATTGGGGTTGTATGTTGTGTGGCCTCATGTGCCCATGTGTGTGTATGGAGAGAGTGGAGGTAACAGGGTGATTTTCTTTAGGGAAGTTCTCAAAATATACAGGAATCCAGTCATCAATCCATCGGATATATCTGGTTTGGGGTAGACTTTGCCTCTGGTGCCAGAATCTACTGTTCCTCCTTATGATCCATTGCTGTATTTTATAAAATATTACTCTGTGTTAGCAGGGATAGTAAAGCTATTTAAAATAAATTTCACAATGAGGATAACATGTCACTGTGTCCTTTACTCCAATATATTATCAGTTCAGTGCAGTAATGCAGCCTAGAGATTAGCTTGTGTAGATGTATTGGATCTTTCCCTTAGACTCTATATATGGGTCGGTGTAAAGATAGAACAGTGCAAATAATACACGCAAGCTGGTTCTCGTGGTACTGTGTGATATTGTGATATTTTCAGGGAAAGATCAATAGCATAATGACAAGCCTGGATACATTTTCAGATTACAGGGAGTATGTATTTCAACTGTATTATTTTTTTTCTTCATTCAAAGGGTTTGTTCACCTTTACAAAAAAACTTCCTATCAGTGGCGGACTGACAACTCATGGGGCCCCCGGGCAATAGGGGATCATGGGGCCCCTGTGTCCTTGCCCAAACTCAAAAAGGCCTATGAAAATGGTACCAGCGGCATCTCATGGGGCCCCCTACTGAACCCGGGCCCTCGGGCAGTGCCCGAGTTTCCAAATGGTCAGTCTGCTTCCTATGCAGATAATTAAAAAAAAAAAAAAAGTTAAAGCAGAACTAAACTCTCCTATACTTTACAGCCAAGGAGGCTGCCCTCTTAGCCTCTATTTGATCAACAGTTGCCATCGTGCTACGCACGTGATCAGGTATGTCACTAGACATTTGATGGCTTGGCAGTTCAGTTGGGGGCAAAAGGAAGTATGACACTTTAGCATTCACAGCATGCCTTGAATTTAAAGTATATGTGAACCCTCTCCTTGTAAAATAACCCATTCAGTTAAAGGGCTCATGTACACGTGGCGTTTGGAAAACTCTTCTCAACGATGGAAACTGGCATTTGGCGTTTGAAACGCCGGTAAAATCTACTCCTGAACGCAAGTTTGGTGCGTTAAAAAAAACGACTGTAAACTCAACTGCCTGTAAATGACTGTAAACGACATATTGTACACATAGGAAAACATTAGGGAGAGTTCAGGGGCTGCTAAAAAAAAATGCTGAACAGCTCCTGAACGTGAGTTTATCAGCTGCAGTGTACATGAGCCCTAAAATGAAAATGAAAGGCAAAACATGTGTATACATATGAAAAACATTAAAAATACCTTTTTCCCCTCTTTTTATAAGTGATCACTTTCCCTAGGCTGAAGTCTGATTGTTGGAGGAGAGCAGGCTGAGTTCCCAGCACAGCCAGAAAAATGACCGCAATGGTGTTGATTTACTGAAGGTAAATATACTGTGCACTGCAAGTGCACTTCAGATCTAGTTGCTTCATATCTGAGGGGAAGCTCTGAAATTAGGCAAAGCTCTTTTGATTTCTTTCATCTAATTATGGGCAAGCAAAAATGCTGTTTTTTATTTTCCTTGCATGTTCCCCTCAGATCTAGAGCAGCTGCATTTTTCAGTGCACAGCTTAGTTGCCTTTAGTAAATAAAACCCAGTGTGTTCTGCTTAGTGGAACTGGAAGGAACACCAGGAATTTCACACAAAGGAAGCAATATAAAGAGAACAGGATACTTTTTCATACAAGTACATGGTACAGCAGGCACATATCAGGGATATGAATTGTTGGGGGTAACAGTTAAATTGATTGGTTTAATTCCACTTTAAATAATGCTCTTGCTATAGATGTAGGTAATTTATGTACCTCATCGAATCTGGACTGAAAAACTCTCATCATGCAATCCTGCCTTGTTGCTAAGACATATCTAAGACACTCCCAGCCAATTCAAATTCAATTCCATGTACTCTTTCTCCCCTGTTGCAGTAGATCTAAGCTCAGCAATGCTGCAGCAGAGGAGATAGTGGACCAAACACGTGAGGGTTTGACAGCTTACTCCTGTGAAGGTGGGGATGAGCAGTAATGGGTGGAAGTGTCCTAGCAATATCCCAAAACAGGGCAGAATATAATGATGTTATCTCTGGGAGTTTTTCAGCCAGGCTTTGAGAGGCACATGAATGGTGTACACCTATAGGTCATTTTCCGATTGCACAACGGATCAAATTCAAAATCCTAACGCTGACGTACAAAGCTGTCCACCATACTGCCCCGAAGTACATCACTGACCTAATATCCAAGTACCGCCCAGCATGCACACTCTGCTCCTCACAAGACCTCCTTCTCTCTAGTTCCCTGGTCTCCTCCTCCCATGCCCGCCTCCAGGACTTCTCCAGGGTGTCACCCATCCTCTGGAACTCCCTGCCCCAACCCATCAGACTATCACCTACTCTCCTCTCCTTTAGGCGCACCCTGAAAACCCATCTCTTCAGGGAAGCCTACCCCACCCCCTGCTAACTTGCCGACCTCCTCCACTCTTCCTACCACTCCATCCCCCACAGCTATCTCCTCCTGTACCACTATCCCCTCCCTCCTAGATTGTAAGCTCGAAAGAGCAGGGCCCTCGATCCCCTCTTGTTTTGCATTGTATTGGTATTGTTCTGTCACATGTTCTGTCCCCCTTTGCAATGTACAGCGCTGAGCGAACTATTGGCGCTTTATAAATACTGTATAATAATAATAATAATAATTATCCAACTTTGCTCAATGCTGCAGAATTTGTGTTTATCTACAGGTGCCCTGTACGTGCATAGGCAGGTGAACCAACCCTCAATTGAGAAAAACAGATATTTAAGTTCTAAAGCTGAGCATACACTAGTAGAATTTTGTTAGAAATTTGTGAAATCCAATTGTCTTTCATTTTCAAACATAGTGGAAATAAAATATGAAGGAAGAGGATTAGAACTGTGGATGTGATTTTTGTTTGGAAAAAAAATCATATACACTCATCGGCCACTTTATTAGGTTCAATGGCTTGGTAACACAAATTGATAATCATCCAATCACATGGCAGCAACTTAATGTTTTTAGGCATGTAGAAGTGGTGAAGATGGCTTGCTGAAGTTCAAACCAAGCATCAGAATGGGGATGAAAGGGGATGTAAGTGACTTTGCACTTGGCATGGTTGTTAGTGCCAGACAGGCCGGTCTGAGTATTTAAAAAATTGCTGAACTACTGGAATTTTCACACACAACCATCTCTAAAGGTTTACAGACAATGGTCTGAAAAAAAGAAAAAAAATCCAGTGAGTGGCAGTTGTGTGGACGAAAATGCCTTGTTGATGTCAGAGGAGAATGGCCAGACTGGTTGCTGCAACATTCAGATGGTAGGGTCATAATTTTTGGCTGGTGGTGGTGGTGTAATGGTGTGGGGGTATTTCCTTGGCACTAGCAAGGTGTGTCTAATAAAGTGGCTTTTTGTATAAAAGGGAACAGACGGGGGCCTACACCTACACCTTCATCTACACCTAGGCTGGTGCCCCCGTTTGTTTCCTTTCTTCCTACAGTGATTTACTTAATGGAGCTGCCGCTAGTATGGTGTCTTTTTCCTTTTATATGGACTTTATGGACTGTTTTACTTATGGACTTATAAATTAATACTAATTACGTAGTAGCTTAGTATATATTGTTATTTCCCAGCACCAGTCATTCTTTTCCCCTTTGACTTCCTTTTGTATGCTTCACTGTAATCTTTTGTTTTTGTATTTTATGTGTCATTCTCTGATATCCTAGAATATGTGGTGAAGAGTGACAAAGAGAATAATAATTGGTGCTAGAGGGGTGTTAGTTATGTTTTTTAAGTCCATATATTAGTCCATGTAGAAGACCATGTGAAAATCCAAGAGGGAGCACAATAAGCTGCATCAGTGGCAGCACCCTTAGAGCAAAGCTGAGACTCTGTAAGTAGAAGGAAGCAGAGGAGCACCAGACTACGTGCAGCATTATTAGTGGAGTTTATTAAAACGCATACAATTGGCAACTCACTGAAAAGTAGACAAAGACAGGCATGTCAATGTTATGTCTGGATTCCCTATGGGTAGTCAATACCAGGCGGTCTGTGCGTAGCTGGGTTGTGGAGCAGGAGAAGCATCCTGGCACGGCTGACCATTGCATTAACCAGCATGGTGTTGTATGTTTTTCCAATCACAGCTGACCGCATGTAAATAGGAAATGGCGGTTATCGGCAGTCTTCTCCTCGCGCTAACAACGCATGAGGAGAGGAGAGCCGGTAATCGCGCATTCTTCAGAGGGGACATGTACACTGATGATCAGTGCCCTGATGATCAGTGTAGCCCTGTCAGTGCCACCTGTCAGTGCCCATAATTGCCACCTGTCAGTGCTCATCAATGCCACATATGTGTGCCCATCAATGCCACATACCAGTGCCCATCAGAGCTGCCTTTCAGTGCCAACTATCAGTGCCAGTCAGTGCCACCTATCAGTGTCCGTCAGTGCTGCCTATCAGTGCCCATCAGTGCTGCCTATCAGTGCCAGTCAGTGCTGCCTATCAGTGCCAGTCAGTGCCGCCTATCAGTGCCAGTCAGTGCCGCCTATCAGTGCCATAAAGGAGTGCTGCCTTTCAGTGCCTATCAGCGATGCCTGTCAGTGCCCATCAGTGCCACCTATCAGTTCCCACCAGTGCAGCCTATTAGTGCCCATCACTGCAACCTCCTTAGCGCACATCAGTGAAGGAGAAAAAGTACTTATTTACAAAATTTTGCAGAAACGAAGAACAACCTTTTTTTCAAATGTCTTTGTTAGTTTGTTTTGTCAAAAACAAAAACCCCAGTGGTGATTAAATACCACCAAAAGAAAGCTCTATCTGTCTCAAAAAATTATAAAATTTTACTTTCGGTACAATGTTGCATAACCGCACAGTTGTTATTCAAAGTGCGACAGCACTGAAAGCTAAAAATTGCCCTGGGCACAAAGGGGGTAAAAGTGCCCGGTAGGCAAGTGGTTAAAAAAGTACTGGATTCTTTACCAGATACACAGAATATAACTGGATACTAACATTTATATGTAAAGTTGATCCAGGGAATATCCGATTGCCTCTCGGGGGATCAGGAAGGAGTTTTTTCCCTGCAGGAGCAAATTGGATCATGCTTTGCTGAGTTTTTTTGCCTTCCTCTGGATCAATCTCCTAGATTGTAAGCTCCGAGGAGTTCCTCCTATCCCTCTTGTATTGAACTATATTGTTGCTGTCTCCTGTTATATTGTAAAGCGCTGAGCAAACTGTTGGTGCTATATAAATCCTGTATAATAATAATAATAAACTGTGGGTATAGGATTATAACTTTTTTTTTTGTTTTTATGGTTGACCTGGATGGACTTTTGTCATTTTTCAGCCAGACTAACTATGTAATTAATTCTGGCCATTTAAATGAAAGAATGCTCAAGCACGAAGTGCGCCCAATGCTTAAGCTTGTTTACACATGTGTAGGCGCAGCTATCTTTTTGCGGCAAAACTCTCCTCTCCTGAATGCACTGTTTTTTTCTTTCTGCCTCTAAATGCCCCTGCTTCTTAATGCCTGTAAATGCCTATATGTGCAAGGACACATAGGCTAACACAGAACGGCGTTTAGTGGCACAAAAAAAAAAGTCAAACACCCTTAAAAGCTGCATTTTGATGCATAGTGTGCACGAGGCCTAAATCTTATGTAAACTTTAACAAAAAGAATTCTGATCACTGAAAGCAACAACTTAAATTTTATGTCAGTTGTTGCCTATAGCAACAGTTCTCATAATCTCCCATATATTATATTTCTGTGAATATCAACATTACATACAAATATAATTCACAGAGGGTGAAAATGGGATAGTACGTGAAAAACAAACCATTTTGTGTTGCATTCATTCAACAATGGTAGCCAGGGAAATTTTAGAGCAAACAAACAGAAACCTGAGACAGAGTCTCAGAGTCACGGACAGCCATTATAAAATATACCTGCTAATCCTTTAGGAATCAGTGCCAAAGCAGAAGAGTAAGGTAGCTGAATGAGAACCTCATACTAAGGTAGAACAGGACTGAAGTCACCAATAGCAGTTAGCCTCATTCACACAGACGTGCCAATTTGTACCACTGTGTGAAGGCTGTCTTCAGCGGCCCGTGTGCCCTGATGTTCCATACAGGGGCATGCTGATAGCCTGTTGAAATCAATGACTGGTGGCTGGCTGCATGGACCTCCACAGGCATCAACTGGGGTCAATGCACGGATCAGAATGCAGTCTGTCCACATCCTGATCAGACTCACGTAGATGTGCACTCTGGAATGCATGTGAAGGACCGTGCAGGTCCGCACAGCTGGCCTCCTGTCATTGATTTGAACAGGCTGCATCCACAGGTCTGCATGGGGCATCTGTGCATCTCACGAGGGAGAAGACAGCCCCTTTGCATAGGTGTACAGATTGGTAACCCCATGTGAGCCCTAAATTCCGCAGGAGGCAGATGAAATGCCAAAGACAAGCGCAATCAAAAGGTCATCGTGTATGCAAAAGAAGAGGCCAAACCAGGTAGCAGCATGAAAAGGGTGAGACCAAGACATCAAGATTTGGCTGGCTGCATGGACCTCCACAGGCATCAGCTGTATGGGGTCAATGCACGGATCAGAATACAGTCTGTCCACCTCCTGAGCAGACCCACTTGGATGTGCACTCTGGAATGCATGTGAAGGACTGAAGGACAGCTGGCCTCCTGCCATTGATTTGAATAGGCTGCATGCACAGGTCTGCATGGGACATCTGCGCATCTCACGAGGGGGAAGACAGCCCCTTTGCATAGGTGTACAGATTAGTAACCCCATGTGAATGAGGCCTAAATTCCATAGGAATTTAGTAATTGTGTATGCAATCGTGTATGCAAAAGAAGAGGCCAAGCCAGGTAGCAGCATGAAAAGGGTGAGACCAAGACATCAAGATTTGGCCATAAACCAGAATCACCATCTCAGTTGAATCAGACATACCAGGTTAGGATAACAAATAGCAAGAATAAGCGCCCAGTCACACCATATTCACATACCAAAATAAATAGCTTGACATCATAGTACTATGGAATTACTGAGAACTCGAAGCACTGTGAGAAGTGACCTTCACCTCTCCATTCATCATCTCTCCATCCTGGACTGAAAAGCTACGCTAATGCTGCCATCTTCAGATCAGGGAATCTTAAAACAACACAAGCAAAACAATAGGGCCCAGAGGCCTAGAGCATTGCCAGCAACCTTTTATTTCAAAATTAAATAATGACCTCATTAAAACCAAACAGGTGCATACTCACAATAGCTGTAGATAAAAACAGCAATATACAAAGGGCCAAGTGCCAAGGTGGCACTCGATTAAAGATGAAAAAGCTTTGCTCTGTAGAAGAGTGCTTCTCCCTTGAAATGTGTCAGCTGGCAAGTCTCATTGATATCAGGGTTGTTTGATTTTCATCTCTAATCAAGGGTCACCTTGTCACTTGGGTTTATGTATTACACTCTTTTTATCTACAGCTATTGTGAGTATTCATTTGTTTGGTTTAGAATTTGTAATAAAAGGTTGTTGGTAATACATGAAGCCTCTGCGCCCTTTTGTTTTGCTTCAATCACACCATGTGCATTATGCTGTGCTAGGCAGTCTCTTCCAATGCGTAGAAAAGGCAATTTTCTTGAGTCCTAGGAGTTTAGTTCACACTGAAATAAATCACTCTGCATAGGGTCACAGGTGAAAGCAGAGATATGACACTTGACTGTGAGCAAGACCATAGATGCTAAGGCTTGTTAATGTTAATGCCAAGCAGCAGCATCACTAAGTTCCTTCAGAAATTCAAGTGTTGGTAAAAATGAATTAAGGTCCATTCATACCACAGTGCAGTGTGGCTGATGTGCTGTGATAGACAGACCATTCATTTCAATATATACCTCAACACATGAAAAAAAAATTACAAATGGGAGCTGTGTGACTTTTTCACAGCACAATGTAAAAAAACACTGTGGTTTCAGTGCATTCTAATTCACTGACCTGGACCGTGCATGCTGTAATCAGTGGTGTTTCTTCCATTACGGCATTGACGCAAAAAGTAAAGTACACCCTGGTTCAGAACAACAGCCAGACAACTAGCATTTTCTGTAGAGGTTAGTGGTTTCAGCCTCCATATTTACTCAGCACAGGTTTCCTTAAAGACCACAGAGTAGTCATCATTTGACATTTCTGGGAGCCTACTCACAGATTTCAAACAGATTTCCTCCTAGAATTTCAGTTACCTGTGATATTTAGGGGAAATAGCATAGTCTGCCTCAGCTCCCCCCATAAACATAGGCAGCTATTCCAAATTTCGGCCCGGCAATGAGTGCTCACACGCACTGGCATCACCAACCTTCAGTCTGAAGCAATGCAATTTGCAAAGAGCAGTACAGATAGCAAACGACCGAAATTCAGCTTGCTTTATTCTGATTGGTTGCTTTTACTACACTTTGTTTTTTTTTAATAAGTGAGCAAGTCAAGGTTACAATGCTAGCCAATATAAATATTATTTCAGTGGTTATTCTGAGATCCGCATCCTGTATTTGTAAGAGCACCTGGCACCAGACGCTCTCCAAAAGCGGACAATATTGATTAAACACACAACTTCATTTAGGAGCTCATGGCTAGAATTTATCCTACCTGTTTAATGTCACATAAATCCATCTTTCTCTTCCCAATAACACTCAGTGGAATTGATTTACAAATAGACAATGTTCACTTTGCAAAGAAACAAGTGAAACTCTGCTCACTTTGAATACTGAACAATGTGCAAGGGAAATAAGTAGGATTTTAGCTTACACATGATTGGATGACTGCAGTGAACACAGCTTCACTTTATTTACTAAACTAAGTGAATTTTCACTTTGCAACGTGAAAATTCGGTGTACCGTTAGTTTATCAACCTCTGTGTGTCTATTAGGAAGCTGTTATAAATTAGTCGCATCATTTTTGTACTTCAATGGTTTTTATTAATTTATAAACATTTCAAGAAGACATGAGCAACAAGACATGCCCACGCAGGGGCTATCAATTGCACATAAAAAGTAAAGAAAACAGTGCCCTACACCAACAGAGCAAAAGGTGTGCCCACGCAGGGGCTATCAATGACACATATATTACAAAAACAGTGATATAACACTGAGTAGCTGAAACCCAAGGCAGCTAACCACCTCCTCACAAAAGACAAACAAAAATAGCAAGGAAAGAGGAGTAGAAAAAGAAGAAGAAAAGACAAGACCAGGAGCAGGAGTCCGGGAACGCCAATACCGAACACAATCACAAACCCAGTCTAGTTGGGGGGGAGCATGGGAAAAACATATGTCAACCACGGCTCCCATATTTTCAAAAATTTCTGTTGGGAGTTGTTACAGATACTCGACATCTGTTCATTGAGCATCAGAGTGGTCATACAGTCCCACACCCCCTGAAGAGGGACAGACGGGCTCTTCCATGCCTGAGCAATTGTTCTAGTGGCCGACAAGAACAAATAGTAAGCCAACTTCTGCTCTTGAGCCAACAGGCCCAGCCGGTATGGGACAATGAAGCAAAGTGTATCGAGCATAAAGGTGTATGGAGAGATGGAACAAGGTGAAAAGGAGGCCAACTACATGAGACCAAAAACGAATCAGTTTCGGTCATGACCACCATATATGCAACACATCTCCACGATGACCACAACCCGAAAGAATCGATCACTGCAGGCAGGGTTCACCTGGGCCAAACGAGCCAGGATCCAATACCAACGAAACAATACTTTGTATGCCGCCTCCAGCGTGGTTGTATTAAATTAACATTTAGCTGTAAACGACCAGGCCCTATTCCAGTCCTCCAGATCCATGACCGCCCCCAGATCGTGCTCCCATTGAGCGACATATGAGAGAGAAGTATGCATCGAGCGTCTATTCAAAGCTGCATAAAGAAGGGAAATAAGACCCGGTGCGCCCAGATGCTGTTGGCAAAGCTGTTCAAAGGCAGATTTCTGATATGGGAAACTGGAAGTGCCCCGCAGTGAGGTCAGCCAGTGCCGCAATTGAAGGTAACAAAAAGATTCCGCCTGAGCGACATCCCGTGACTCCCAAAGAGAATTCCAGGTGGGGAAGGACCAAGAAGTCAAAAAGTGTCGCACCTGCGAAAAACTATTGGCCACCCACCAAGAGAACGCCCTTGGTTGATCTAAACCCAGCGGGAAGAGAGGGTTGTTAATAATTGAGAGCAAAGGTAGGAAAGGTGACATCAAGCCACTGGAGTAGTGTACCAAGTCCCACACTTGTAGGCCATGGAGCAAAATCGGACTCAGTGTCATAGGGCGTAGGGCAGAGGGGAGCCATAGAAGCGTCAATATCGCAATATGGGCACAATTAGGTAGTTCCAGCAGGTCCCAGAGAGGAACGTCAGAGGAAGCGTGCAACATAGACAGTGGGGCAATCTGGCTCTCCTGATAATACATTAGGCACCCCATGACCTCCCTGGAGTCTATGAACAAAAGGTGTATTTCTGGAGACTCTGGGCGCCTGTCGGCCCAAATAAATCGCATAATCCTTCCCTGAATCAACCGAAGGAAATGAGGAGGAACTCGCACTGGGAGGGTGCGAAAATAGTACAACAATTTAGGCAGGATGGTAATTTTCACTGAATTAACCTGTCCTATCCAAGACAGATGCGGAAATTGCTAGGAGTGCATAAGAGCGGACACAGAAATGCAATGGATAATAATTTGCAGCAAACAACAAGCCATAGGTGTGGGTCAAACGAATGCCTAGGTATTGAAGTGAAGAGGCAGCCCATTTGTAAGGTAAGTGGGATTGTAGGAGTGAAACCAAATCTGAGGTTAAAGTAATATTGAGAGCAACAGTCTTATCCAAATTAATACAGAGGCCCGAAATCAAGGAGAAATGCGCAAGAACCTGTTGTAAATTTGGGAGAGTCATCAGGGGATTAGTGAGTGTCAAGAGGGCATCGTTCTCAAAAAGGTTCAACTTGAATTCCTGTCCTGCATATGGAACAACCAATACATTACAATCAGTCCGGAGCACTAAAGCCAGCGGCTCAAGCGTCAGGACAAAGAGCGTCAGGGACAGGGGACATCCCTGTCTCGTCCCTCGCCAAATCGGAAAGGGATCTGAGAAATACCCAGCGTATTTAACCGAAGCCAAAGGGGAAGAATACAATACTTGAACCCAAGAGAGAATAGAGTTTCCAAAGCCCCAACGAGACAGCACAAACCGCAGATATTCCCAGGATAGAGAATCAAAAGCTTTATATATGTATTAGAACAGTAAGAACCCCAGGATTTTCCGCTGTTATAGAAGCTGTATAAGGTGGAACGTTATCATCCGCCTGCCTCCTGGGGACAAAACCTACTTGGTCCCTGTGAACCTGACTACACAAATATTTATTGATACGAAGACTAAGGATCTTGCCCAATATCTTCAGATCTTCCTTAAGAAGAGAAATGGGCCAAAAGGCTTGCGGTTCCTGCGCATCATCTGTCATCTTAGGAATCATTGAGATATGAGCTCTGAGCGCGTCCAGAGAGGGCAAAGAGCCCTGTCATAACTCAATGAAATAATCAGCCAAGAAGGGTGCCAACAGGGTCGCAAATTTCTTATAATAGAGACCGGAAAAGCCGTCGGGACCGCGGTTGATCGTAGAGATTTGATAGGTTGAAACACTTCCGATATGGTTACACCGGCGTTGAGAGCCATCTGCGCAGCTTCGTACAATCCAGGAAGTCAGAGATCTTGAAAGAACGCCTCTGCCTGAGCCACAGGGAAGGGATATGATTTAGTGTAAAGGTGTGAAAGGAAGGCCCCAAAACGGGAAACAATCTGCTGGGGATTGGAAGTACAGCCACCCACAGGAAGTCGTAATCGGATCGGTTTGTGGGGTTTCCCCACGGAAATGAGTTTCCTGGCCAGCATTGGAACTGGCTTATTAGCACAGGACTAAAATTTATGTTTGGTCCAACGTAGGGCCCATTCAGCCTCCAAAGAAGCAAGTAGGTCCAACTCTGCAGCTAGACCGTCCCTCGTGCGTTTATGGTCCGCGAATGGGAGTGACTTCCAATCCGCAGAGGCCAGTAGAGAATGAAGATCCAAAAGACGGTGCTCCCACCAGCTGTATAATGTGACCCCCCCACAGTGGCGTTATGCGCCTCCCACAGGGGCACTGCCGAATAGACAGATCCAGAGTTTTCCACAAAGTATGTTTGTAAGAAAGATTCTATTTGTTGGCAGGTAACCTGAGTGGTCAATAAAGATTCGTTAATGTGGCAGTGAAAGGGACGCTGTACCGACCCCAAGAGGGCAAGGAGTAGAACCAGGGGATCTGACCAGGGCGAGGAGGGGATAGATATTTGCCTGACCAAGGGAAGCTGTTGGACATGCATAAATACGTGGTCAATTCTGCAAAAACTGTCATGGGGATTTGAGTAGAATGTAAAGTCGTGCTCAGTTGGGTGAAGTTCCCTCCAAACGTCTGCCAGCCCCGCTGTCTGCAAGAGAGAGTGCATACGTTCCTCTAGCACTAAGTCGCGAGAAGGGGCCGCCCACCGGGCATAGCGCCTTTCCAAGGTAACATTTTAATCTCCCAAAAGAAGAAGAAGACCCTTGGAGTGTCAGGAGATGATGCTGCAAAGATGAGAAAAAAATGTATGCTGAAAGCGATTGGGGGCATAGTAAGAGACAAAAGTAACCTCATGGTCCCAGAGGGTACCCTGCAGGAGCAAGTACCTGCCTGTGGGGTCTGCTATATTCCGAGCACAGACAAAGGGGAGATTGTGTTTGAAGACTATCAACACACCCCGGCATTTCTCAGAAGCCGAGACCATGTAAAAACATATGAGGTGAAAGATACGGACTGAAAAAACCTGGTTTCCTACAAACATACCAAGTCAATTTGTTGCGATCTGAGGTGATGAAAAACTTTACACCGCTTCTGAGGTGAATTGAAGCGTCGAATATTTTGTGAATGTACTTTCAAGAAGGGTGAGGCCATGGCAGGATTGGCGTAGGACACTCAGCAGAAAAAGCATAAGTCAGCCAACAATTTCTACTCCCAATGACGGTCAGACCATGGTGTCCCGAAACTCTGCATAAAACAAAAACAGAAGGCCAGAAAAGAAAAGAAAACAAGAAAGAAGAGAAGACACAAGGAGTATGTACAATAGCACAGTCGTATCACACCAATGGTGAAGTACATCCTACACTTGAAGGATACCAGTTGGGGGTGGCTCTACCACCGGACACGTGGCTGCAAATGAATACATCAAAAACATAAGCCCTCAGGGGGAAAAAAGGCAATAAACACAACATAATGGAGTCCCACAGTAATAAAAGTATGAGTTCCTGGAAGAGAGTACATCCGCGGAAACCTCTCCATTGGAAACCCAGCTAAGTTTAGAGGCCCAACCCCCTCCGAGGGGGACAACTACAGGCTGCCGTGGTACCCAAACAACGCAGCCCAGGTGGTCCCCTACCCAGCTTCCAAGTAAGACTGACATCCTGGCAACCAACGAGGAGTCACATCATTTTTAAACACTTTAGTTAGCAAAGCCTATCTCAACCTGGTCTTCTTCAGAGATTGCTAGGGGTTCCTTGTGAAATGAGCTCCATGTATTGGTTTTTACTGATACCAATGATCTTTTCAGAAATCTGTAAAGGGGCATTCTTCCCACTGAGCCTGAATGTAATGAATATTCTTCCCACTGACCACCAATGTAAGGAGCATTCTTCTTACTGACCACCAGTTTACGGAGTTTTCTTTTTGCTGGCCGCCAATGTAAGCAGCATTCTTCTCATTGACCACCAGTGTAGGGAGTTTTCTTTTCGCTGATCACCAATGTAAGGAGCATTCTTCTTGATGACCACCAATTTAAGGAGTTTTCTTTCCGCTGACCACCAATGTAAGGAACACTGTTCTCACTGACCATTAGTTTAAGGAGTATTCTTTTCACTGACTACTAATGTAATGAGCATTGGTTAGTATCCTTTGGGATATGTGGGTTGGTGTGTGGGGAGTGCGAAGTTTTGGCTGGATATTCTGTTCCCTTTCCTTCTCTTCCTAATCCTTTTCCTGCATTCATACCCTTTTTGATATAATATACACTACTGTGCAAATGTTTTAGGCAAGTGTAAAAGTGATTAAGACTGCTTTCAGAAATAGAAGTGTTAATAGTTTATTTTTCTCAACTAAAAAATGGAAAGTAAATGAACAGAAGAGTAATACAAAGCAAATCAATATTTGGTGTGACCACCCTTTGGCTTCAAACCAGAATCAATTCTTCTAGGTACATTTGCACACAGTTTTTGAAGGATCTCGGCAGGTAGGTTGTTCCAAACATCTTGGAGAACTAAACACAGATCTTCTCTGAATGTAGGCTACCTGTAGTCTTTTCATGTTATACCAGACAGACTCAATGATGTTGATATCGGGGCTCTGTGGGGGCCAAACCATCACTTCCAGGACTCAATGTTCTTTTTATGCTGAAAATAGTTCTTAACGACATTGGCTATATGTTTGGGGTCATTGTTCTGCTGCAGAATAAATTTGGGGCCAATCATACACCTCCCTGATTGTATGGCATGATGGATAAGTATCTGCCTGTATTTCTTAGCATTGAGGACACCATTGATCCTGACCAAATCTCCAACTCCATTTTCAGAAATGCAGCCCCAAACTTGCAAGGAACCAACACTATGCTTCACTGTTGCCTGCAGACATTAATTGTTGTACTGCTCTCTAGCCCAAATTGCCTCCTGCTACAGACAAATATTTAAAATTTTGGCTTATCAGTCCAGAGCACCTGCTGCCATATTTCCGCAACCCAGTTCCTATGTTTTTGTGCATAGTTGCATCACTAACCTTGTTTCCTTATCGGAGGTATGGCTTTTAGGCCATAATTCTTCCACGAAGACCACTTTTAGCCAGACTTCTCTAGACAGTAGATGGGTGTACCTGGGTCCCACTGGTTTCCACCTGTTCTGTGCTAATGGCACTGCTGGACATCTTCTGATGCAATATAACTACCTTGTGTCTTATTGCTGTGCTCAGCATTGCCATGGTATATGACTTGTGACGTGAAACGGTCTTCCACAACCTCACCTTAGAAGCAGACTTTGGCTGTTCCTCACCCAGTTTTAAGCCTCCTACACAGCTGTTTCCGTTTTTAGTTTCAATTGGAACCTACATATGAAATTGATGATCAATAGCACCTGCTTGTTATAATTGGTTAATGGTACACCTGGCTCTAATCCTACAAAAAAGAGTGCAAGTGTAAGAATCGATACTGGTTTGACACCAAAGGGTAATCACAACAAATATTGATTTGATTTATCATCTGTTTGTTCACTTTGCATTTTTTAAATGAATAACAATAAACAAATAAAATATATATTTTTTAAATCATTCTTACTTTACAGCATTTCCTCACATCTGCCTAAACATTTTGCACAGTACTGTGGCTCACTTTTGTCATGATCCTTATTGGTGTTAACCTTGGTATCCTCAATACATAGGTAATTGATCTAATAGAGGTAAGGATGGTAGTCTTTCCCTCTTACCCCCTTTTTTTTGTTTCATCATACTGAATATGTAATTTTTATGGGAATGTACCAGCTCTATGGCTGCCTGGACTCCAGGGTGGTAATCTTAGGGATTTTCTGCTTTTACTATCTGAGCTATTTAAATGTATCCTGCTATACCTTGAACTCATGTGCCTTGCCTGTATATCCTGTATATGGATTATAATGTGCAGCCATGTGTGCATTGTGTAAAACAAACATTCATTTTATGTCTGTGTATTCTTTTT
This sequence comes from Staurois parvus, assembly GCF_062004578.1. NCBI lineage: Eukaryota > Metazoa > Chordata > Amphibia > Anura > Ranidae > Staurois > Staurois parvus. The sequence goes on from NW_028317827.1 coordinate 16,484,139, forward strand.
GTACAAAACCCAATAAATACTATTGAAAAGTAAAAATTAAGAGGCTGCATTAACGCAATTCACGTTGACAAAATAGCAAATGTGTGACACATTGACAGCCCATTCAAAATTGATAGGCTGCTTTAATGCAAGATGCCAAACAGAGGCAAACCACGAGTGTTAGGCTAAATTCATACTTGCGAATGGGTCAGTTGGCGATTACATGTGGGAGACTCACTGGGGTAACTGAGGATTAGCTGCAAGTGAGCCTTTCATAGGTGTTAATGGGGCTGCCGCTCGCGCCGTTGGGCCTCCAACATGTAATTGCTAACGACCCCATTCGCAAATGTGAATGGGACCTTAAAGTAGAAGTCCATTCAAGAACTTAAACTTGATCCCACCCCCATTTTAAGCTCTATACAAACTACCCTGTAGAGAAAAGATGTTTATACTTATCTATTCTGAGAGTGCTCCGGTCCGGTTGTGTGAATACCCCAGCAGCCAGTTTCAGTTCGGAAGAGAAATCACCAACAATGGCCGCAATGCCTATACAGTGATGTCACCCTTAGGCTTACTATGGGGCATCCCTTGTCGGCTGTCTCTCCTCTACACTGAAGCTGCCGCTGGGAGCTGATCATATGACCAGACTGGAGCGCCCAAGGAATAGGTAACTATAAGCATCTTTCCTCTACAGGGTAGTTATTATAGGGCTTTGAATGGGGATGAAAGAAGGTGTAAGTTTAGACTGGACTTCTACTTTAAAGCCTGCGTGTTATGAGATGCACAGGTGTGAATGGGCCCTTAACCATGGCCCAGAATTATTCTTCTTCCAGTTCCATTTCCAATTCAACTTACTAGGTAGTTAAAGCTGGATCAGACTGACAGCCCACTCCTCTTGGCAGATCCTCTCCAAGTCATTAAGGTTTGGTGGCTGAACCTTCAGCTCCCTCCACAGATTTTCAATTGGATTAAGGTCTGGAGACTGGCTAGGCCACTCCAGGACCTTAATGTGCTTCTTCTCGAGCCACTCCTTTGTTGCCTTGCCATGTGTTTTGGGTCATTGTCATGCTGGAACACCCATCCATGACCCATTTTCAATGCCCTGGCTGAGGGAAGATGGTTCTCACCCAAGATATGACGGTACATTGCCCTGTCCATTGTCCCTTTGATGCGGTGCAGTTGTCCTGTCCCCTTAGCAGAAAAACACCCCCAAAGCAAAATGTTTCCTCCACCATGTTTGACAGTTGGGATGGTGTTCTTGGGGTCATAGGCAGCATTCCTCCTCCTCCAAACACGGCGAGTTGAGTTGTTGCTAAAGAGCTCGATTTTGGTCTCATCTGACCACAACACTTTCAACCAGTCCTTCTCTGCATCATTCAGTGGCACACTTCAGATGGGCCTGGACATGTGCTTTCTTGAGCAGAGGGACCTTGCGGGCACTGCAGGATTTCAATCCTTGTCGGCGTAGTGTGTTACCAATTATTTTCTTGGTGACTGTGGTCCTAGCTGCCTGGAGATCATTGACAAGATCCTCACTTGTAGTTCTGGGATGATTCCTCACTGTTATGATCATTGACACTCCACGAGGTTAGATCTTGCATGGTGCACCAGACCTAGCGAGACTGACAGTTGTTTTGTGTTTCTTCCATTTGCGAATGATTGCACCAACTATTGTCACCTTCTCACCAAGCTTCTTGGCAATAGTTTGGTAGCCCAGTCCAGCCTTGTGTAGGTCTACAATCTTGTCCCTGACATCCTTGGACAGCTCTTTAGTTTTTGCCATGGTGGAGAGTTTGGAATCTGATTGTTTGATTCCTCCTGTGGACAGGTGTTGTCATGTTTCATATGACTGTCATATGCCTTTAAATGTTTTCAGTGTTTTGTCTCTGCTCCTCCCTTTCCTTTAGTTTAGCTAATGTTGCATAGATAGCCCTCCCCCTCTCCCAGAGATGCATTGCAGTAAGCCTCTTGGCATGGAGCAGGAAACAGCATGTTCTTTTGACCTATGGAATTTTATTGTAGTAAGATTCTCTCAGTTTATGGAATAAACTTCACAAGATCTACAAGATGTCATTCTCATTGAGTCACTGACTGTGGTGTCCATCAGAGGTTGAAGTTATCGCTATCTCATCACAACTGTAAGTTACAGAGATCACACTATCAATGCTTAGATTGGAGCCAACAGAACAGGTGTCTTTTATAGAGGTAACAAAATGCGATTAGCAGCATTCCTTTTAAGAGACTGCTTCTAATCTAAGCTTGTTACCTGTATGAAAGACACCTGGTAGCCAGAAATCCTGCTGAATGATAGGGGATCAAATACTTTTTTCTCTCATGAACATGCAAATCAGTGCATAATTTATTAGACATTCATTTCTTTTGAATTTTTTGTTGCTATTCTGTCTCTCAGTGTTACAATACACCTACCATTCGATTTTTAGACTGATCATGTCCTTGTGAGTGTGCAAACATTCAAAATCAGCAGGGGATCAAATACTTATTTCCTTCACTGTATATGCAAGCATATTGCGGATTATGGCTGTTATGATAACTCATAAAAAGTAGTTTACTTTATTAGACAGGTGAATCACTTAATTCTACAGTCATTTCTCATGCTACTCACACACATTATAAAGTTAATTACATTTCCAAATAATCTACCATTTTATAGACAACTGCTAGACTTCCCTTGGTATGGAATAATCCTGGATTTAAAATAAGTCAGCAATTGCAGCTCCAATATTTATTTACCTCCCTTTAATGTGATGCTAAAAAAAAAAAAGCATTCACACAAGATTTCAGCAACCTAAAGGCCTGTTCAAATCACTGCGCTACGGTAAGGCGAGAACACAGGTTACATGCGTTGCCTTGAGGTGTTTGATAAAGTGAAGCTGCAGTTGTGATTTTAGGTCCATTGTGCTAAGTCAGCAAATGACTTTCATATACACAGTGAAGTGACTGGTCTCAGATGATACACAGAGATGAAAAAACTCCTCCTAATAAGTTGTACCTGCTTATCTACACCTATCTTCCCCCTAAATGCATTCAGGATCTCTCAGCTCTGAAAAGCAGGGGTCGGAACCTGAAGTTCCATCAGTGTGGGTAGTTCTGAGAGCTGATTGCAGGGAAAGGCCTCACCTCCTTCACACATCACACAGGAACAGAAATGAGGCTTGTCCAGGGTCCACATGACACCTCCAGCCAAACAATGTGGACCCTCCTTACCAGTGGATTATTTCCCAAAGCATGAAACCCCCCCTCCATTATATTTGTAGCACCCTTCTACAGAGTGATTAATCTTAAATCCAGAAACTTTCACCCCCTTCCAGTCTAGGGCAATTTTAGGCTTTCAGCACTTTCACACTATGAATGGCAAATAGCATTTTTCTTATACAATTTTGCAAATAAAAAAATCTTTCTTCATAAAATTTAAGCCAAATGTATTCTGCTACCTTTTTGGTAAAAATAACCCAAATCAGTGTATATTTTTTAGCCTTTGTGAAAGTTGTAGAATCTACAAACTATGGTATACTGTATATATCAGGCATGTCCAAAGTCCGGCCCGCGGGCCATTTACGCCCCGGGGGTCTGTTTAATACGGCCCTCCAACAGCCCTCCCTGCTCTGTGTAATGTGGCCCTCCCACGGCCCTCCCTTCTATGGCAGACAGTCTTCTGCTTGAGAGCAGAGGGCAGTGCGCATGCCTGACTGCGGCGCGTTCTCCCTGGTCTGTGTAAATGCGGCTGTCGCACGGCCCTCCCTTCTGTGGCAGACAGTCTTCTGCTTGAGAGCAGTGCGCATGCGTGACTGCGCCGCGCTGGGAGCGACAGAGGGCGGTGACGTCAGGGCCGGGCTTCCAGCGTGAAGTGTGTTTCTCTTCCCCTCCCGGCTGCCGAGCAGAGACTTCAGCTCCAGCTACCTTTTTCACCCTTCACATTAGTGCAGGTAAGTTTTTTTTAAATTTATTTTCAATACATTGTGAAAACTCAGCTGTCAGTTGATCTTAATGTTATGAAATGAAAAGTATGTCGTTTGCAATTAACTTGGCATAAAATAATTTATTTGCATTTAATTGTAATGGTTCAAAGAATGTTCGGAAAAATGTTCGGCCCTCCACCATGTTCACTTCAACCAATCTGGCCCTCTTTGAAAAAAGTTTGGACACCCCTGGTATATATTATAAAACTGATCAATCCTGATGTACTGACAACTTATATCATTTCTTGAGACCCTAAAATGCTGGGACAGTACAAGTACCCCCAAAATGATCCCTTTTGAGGTAATTAGTAAGAGGCATGGTGAGTTTTTGTAAATTGCAATTTTTTGCCAAACGTTTTTGGAAAATGATTAAAGTAAATAATTTTTTTCACAGAGTTGTCATTTTAACAAGTTATTTCTCACACACAGCATAGGCATACTTATGTAGCACTACCCCCTTAGGAGTCACTGATGATTTGGGCCCCCCTATAGTCCTGCACAGCCAGGTAACATACATTTCCTTCCAGCCTTGCACTCCAGAGACAGTAAACAGTCATTGAACTTTTTTTTTAAATGTTATTAGGGGATGACAACTTGGATGGGGATGAGGGGTACATGAGATACTCAAGGAACTGTTAAACTGAGGACAATTTCTTTGAACTATGTACAAAGGCTCAGAGGGGTTTCTCTTCTTTGGAGAGCTATCCAGCCTCTCCTGCCATAACACCTCAGACATTACTCACAAAGTCCTCTCCTGCAAGCTTGTGGATTGGTGGCTGCCTTCAGGCCTTACACTAGGCTGGCGCCTTCTCTGCTCCACAGGGTGTCCTCTCTTCAAGGGATGATGAGGCTGAGATATACTCCCTTCCATCTCCTCTGCCTGTAGGTAGGCCCCTCTCCTGGACCCGCTCCAAGGCTCCACATTCCATCCTGCTAACTACATCTTCCACCCAAACTCTCCTGCTACTGAAGAAGCACAGTCAGTCTTAAGGGCTATCTTTACCCCATGCCAAACCTCCTACTTGGGGATTGGTCAGGATCCCCTAAGTGTGCAGACCAGATCCTCCTCACCCCACCCACTTAGTTCTAAATACTTCTCCAAGTCCCTAGATCAAAGGGAGGTTTCAGAGAGCTGATCAACAGAACCTCTCAGCCCTGACCCAAATTTGACCCTCTGACTATTACACCAGGCTCTCTGACTAAAAGAAATGTAACTAGCTCCCCCTAGCTGTCCTAGAAGGGTGCTACACTTAAAATTATACCTAAAAACACATTTTGCTACTCTTCCTGAGTATGGCGATACCACATGTGTGAGACCTTTTCACAGCCTAGCCCCAAAGAGAGGCCCATAATCCAATGAGCACCTTCAAGCGTTCTAGGGGCATAAATTGCACATCTAATTTTCTGACTACCTATCACATTTTTAAAAGCAGTGGAGCACCAGGGCAATGGAAACACCCACAAAATGACCACATTTTGGAGAGCAAACACCTCAAGGTATCTTTTAAGAGGCATGGGGAGTCTTCTGCAGACTTAATTTTTTTGCTGCAAACTTGTCATTTAATGTAGTCTCCAGTCTCCTGTGAAAAATTAAGTCAGCAGCTACAAAAACTGCCAAAAGTATTGGGACACCTGCCAACTTCATGTGGCCTTCAGATTAACACAACAACAGTCTGTAGCTTCATGGAATGGGTTTCTATGGCCGAACAGCTGCATCCAAGGCTTACGTCACCAAGTGCAATGCAAAGCGTCGGATGCAGTGGTGTAAAGCACGCTGCCACTGGACTCTAGAGCAGTGGAGACATGTTCTCCAGAGTGACAAATCACGCTTCTCTGTCTGGCAATCCGATGGACATGTCTGGGTTTGGCGAATGCCAGGAAAATGGTACTTGCCTGACTGCATTGTGCCAAGTGTAAAGTTTGGTGGAGGGGGGATTATGGTGTGGGGTTGTTTTTCAATGGTTGAGCTTGGCCCCTTAGTTCCAGTGAAGGGAACTCTTAAGGCATCAGCATATCAAAAGATTTTGGACAATTTCATGCTCCCAACTTTGTGGGAGCAGTTTGGGGATGGCCCCTTCCTGTTTCAACATGACTGCGCACCAGTGCACAAAGCAAGGTCTGTAAAGACATGGATGAGCGAGTTTGGGGTGGAGGAACGTGACTGGCCTGCACAAATTCCTGACCTCAACCCGATAGAACACCTTGAAGATGAATTAGAGCGGAGATTGCAAGCCAGGCCTTCTCATCCGACATCAGTGCCTGACCTCACAAATGGGCTTCTGGAAGAATGGTCAAACCTTCCCATAGACACACTCCTAAACCTTGTGGACAGCCTTCCCGGAAGATTTGAAGCTGTTAAAGCTGCATAGGGTGGGCCAACTCAATGTTGAACCCTACGGACTAACACTGGGATGCCATTAAAGCTCATGTGAGTGTAAAAGCGGACATCCCAATACTTTTGGCAATATAGTGTATTTTGGCCTGTGACCAATTTACATCCAACAGCGGGCTAAAGCTGATGTCACTCAGCTGGTCCAGGCTCTGCCCAAAAGCTTGGATCAGCACCTTGCTCAGCCTCTCAGACTGGGAGCCTGAACTAGCTGCTCTGGCCCGCTGAACATCCTGGTGCTGGAGGGAGGGGCAAAGCAAACATCCAGAGACTGACAGTCACCACTCTGCTCAGAGCAAAGTGGTGTTTGATCACTCAGTTCTCAGTGCAGAGCTGGCGGAGAACAAGTGCAGCATCAGACTGATGCTGCATCCACCTAGGTGAGTATAAATGTTTATTTTTTCCAAAAGCCATACTGCGCTTTTAATCCTCCAATGACTTTTAAAGCCCAGCTACAGTATGTGGCTGGTTTAACTGTAAACAATCTGAAGGACATGAAGTGACCCATGATTAATGCTCCACCATTTTTCTCATTATTCTCCACTGAGATTGTTAGGCTACATTTGCACAGGTGACTATCCCCTGTGCCAATGACAGTGGCAGGAATCTGCTGATTCGTACAGCTGTTTTAGCTACAAAGTGCGTCCAGCAACAATCACCACAGGTAATCACTGGCTGTGCGGACAGATATGGATAGTTGCGGCTGCCACCGACCTGTCATGGCTGTCTGAGGGATGCTGCGTTGCTGTAGAAGATTTTAGCTCAGTCACGCTACTAAAATCACTAGCAATTTGTTACCCAACAGATGGAGCAAGTGGCTCTCTATAATGTGAGCTGCATAGGTGGCATTTGGAGAATAGTGCGATCATGTGCAATTAAGCACAATTACATGTTGCTTGCGTAGCTTACATTAAGGGAGCAATTTGTAGCAATCAATTGCTATTCTTAGTGATCAATCACTAGTGATTTTAGTAGCATGGATGAGATACTAACAATTGCCTGTGTGTTCAAGTAGTCAATGGTTTGTTATATACAATCATAAAATGCCATAGTTGTATGTGTGAGCAACCTCACAAGATTATGGGATGATTGCTGCCACATTCAGTCGTCTAACCATCACAATAGAAATCAGCAGGGCGCAGATTGGAGTGACTGGTCAAGGTAACCCTTCATCATCTGCACATGATTTCCAGTCACATGACGAGTTCCTGCAATGTGTTATGTCTGAGAAACTCTAATGATAAGATCTCTGTTTCTGAGTTTTCAGGTTCATCCAAGAGCCACAGCTGATTCAAGGATGTCCCACACTTGCTATTAAGACAATAAAATCTGCATTGCAGAGAATTCATCAAGAGCAGTAAGGATCGTTCCCTTACAGCAGGAGTAGTGAGGCTTGAAGTAATTGTATCTGCACCCTCTAGTGTGCTGCTAGAATAGTAGCAAATCTATTGTGTATGACTCATGATAACTGAGTGAGTTTGTGATTAAGTTCGGGTTACTGCAGGTCAAGCTGGGTGACTTAACACGTTGGGACTCTATCGCCTTCACCTGGTTTGGAGGACCATGGGAACCTTCCAGAAGCCAGTAGGCGGAGGAGGTGGAGACCTAATCTGCATTTTTTTTTTAGAGTATTACCAATCCCAGACTTGATGGCCCTGGTAGAATGGTGGACCCGCCCATAAATATGGGATAGTCAGGCCGGCTGGAGAGCCAGCTAGAATATGGAGTGCTGAGGAGACTGTTGGTGGCCTGGGAGGGGGATCCATTCAGCAGTACAGCATGAACAGGATCAAGGCCTGGAAGCAGTGGGAGCAAGAATAAGTACATCAGCACACCCTGGGATTCACAAGGGGAGAGGCTGCCACATGTAACAAGCTGTCAAAGGACAGCGCTGTGCTTAATCCTTTATCCTTGTCCTAGGAAATCTTCAGAGCAGCCAGAAAGTCTGGTAGTGTCTGCAGGCTGTGTGGCTGGGAGCAGTTCTATAGGGGAGAAGAGACATCTCTGTATGTAGTTTACAATAAGCTAAATTGATTTCAGAGGGACTGCAAGTTTCAAGGCAAAGAACAGTCCAGAATCTATTTCTGTAAAGTGGAAGTTTTCCCTGTGCTTTGATCCAATTGCGCTGGGCATCCCATAATTCTTATTACCCTTATCCAAGTTATATTCCCCTAATAGAAAACACAAAAACCCCGCTCATGGACTGTTGACTGACTGCAGATGTAGGTATGGAAAATGCATGTTTCCTGAGCTTAGGGATACATAGAAACATAGTAGTCCTTACGGGGGGGAAACGCTACATAACATATGCAGGATCACGAACTTTGGAGTGGAGCTAGTGTTGGGCGATTCAGCCTGCAGTTGAATTATCAATTTTGAGTAGACCGACTCCAGCCTTCAGAACAAAACCAAACATAAAGGATTAACAGGAGCTGTCATTGTTCATCATCTTCTGAAAATGCTAGTTCCCTGTCTGTTAAGTAGACCTCCTGCTTTCAATTACTTTCTGACCCAGAATAAATATGCACCCTCTTCTCACTTCACCTAGGCCTCATACACATGGGCGCTTTGGCTACAAAAACATAATTTGCATGCATATTTCCTTGGCCAGGAAATCAGGAGTCACTTGACATTACACAGTCAATCACATTTAGTGGACGGTCTGCCGTAGTCACATGTGAAAGCATATGCAGCACCTTTAGCAGCCATTTATCTTACAGTCTCTCCTGTATGCAGGGTCATTAGTACTCACAGAACTGTGCTCTTTGTAGTCACCTCCTTGTTAGGTACTGTATATCTCTCCTGGAACCCTCCAGGAAAGCTGCCTCACACAGGGAATGCTTGGCCTAGCTATAGCCCTCTCCTACATAAGGGGCAGAAAGTCTATAGCCAGCTCTTCCTGAGTGCAGTTCTACTTATCCCAGCCTCCTGCCATGTCCAGTGCCTACATGCGTTGGTTACATCCACACAGGTGTGGGGTATTTAGCTTCCATCTAGGTTCACACCTATGCACTGTATGTTGTGTTTTGCAGAAACGCATATCAGTCCATTTAACATGATTTCCTATGGAACACATTCACATCTCCGCGTTTTCACCCGTGTTTTTTGGAAAGGGTCAGGGACTTTTTTAAAAGCAAAACACTGCATTTCTGGTTCAATAGACTTCAATGGAGATGCTGCAGAAATGCATGTAGTGCGTTTTTGATGCGTCTTTGACATGTTTTTGATGCTTTTTGCATTTTAACCACTTGCCCTCCAGAGGATTTACCCCCCTCCCTGACCAGGGCATTTTTTGTGAAGCGGCACTGCGTTACTTTAACTGACAATTACGCGGTCATGCAACACTGCACCCAAATGAAATGTATGTCCTTTTTCCCACAAAAGGAGCTTTATTTTGGTGGTATTTGATTGCCTGTGCTTTTTTTATTATTTGCACTATAAGCAAAAAAATATTGACAATTTTGAGAAAAAAATATTTTTGACTTTTTGCTATTAAACATGTCCAGTAAAAAAATGTAAAAAAATCAAATTTCGTCATGCATTTAGGCCAAAATGTATGTCTTTTTTAGCATGTCTTTGCTACAAAAAATCCCAATATGTGTAAATGAATTGGTTTGCGTGAAAGTCATAGCGTCTACAAATGGCAGTATATATACTCAAATTATATATAAATAATATATATAACTGCAGCGGGCATTCTGACATGGGGGGGAACTGACTGTCACTGACATCCCCAGTGACACCAATACAGTGATCAGTGCTAATAAAAAGCACTGACACTGTACTAATGTAATGGCACTGGACAGGCAGGGGTTAACATCTGGGGCGATCAAAGGGTTAAGTGTGTGCTGTTTTACTGTGTGCTGTGTGTGTGTTTCACTGTAAACACACTGCTATGCAGAACCATACAAAGCAATGAACAGGAGCTGACAAGGGAGAGATCTGTATTGTTTAGATACAGGTCTCTCTCCCGTCAGTGATATTCGGTGATCGCCGGGTGCCGGTGGGGAATCACTGGCCGGGACCCAGTAATCGACAGCTGAGGCCGCCAACGGCGACGCCCCCTACCTGGAAATGCAAAATCACATATATATATATATATATATATATATATATATATATATATATATATATGTGATTTTGCACAGCCCTGCCACCCTGTAGCAGTATTTCTGCTATAGGGCAGAGAGAAAACGCAAAACGCATCAAAAATGTGTAAAAATTGCATGTGCAAAAATGCACCGCAAAAAGCACTGCAGAAACGGATCAAACGCAAACTGCATAGGTGTGAACCTAGCATAAGTGTGTGTGTGCTCCGCTCTACCTGACCTGATATATGGGTGCTGACTCACCCCTGACATCACTGCAGGAGGGCTCTTCCTAAAGGGGGCCTAGTACCTAATGACACTGTCTGCTGTAACTAGACACTATTCTGGTAGAGCCACCTAGTGGATAAATGGCTAACTACAACTGCCTACATACTAGTAGAATTTCATTTAATATTTTTTGTTGTAAGAGTGTTTGGTATTCTAATCATTAGTGTGGTCAAATTTAAAGGTGCAGGATGGAAACTTTTTCACAAATATATGCATTTCTAACAGTGTATGTGTATGTAGTCCCTTGATTCAAATATCAAATATTAAAAGCAAATTAAATCTTGAACTACTTTTGAAGGGCATTCAAATGTATTGAGAATTTTTGTACGAAGTGTACTGTATATTCAGCTTTTCTGCATCCAGGATTGTACGCCTGCACACCTGTGCGTGTGTATACCTCTCAACTTTACTAGAGAGGTACACCTTTTAGCACACAGTATGTAGACTAAGGACATATTCTTACCAAAGTCTCAGTTACCGGGGCCACAAGGATCTGATATTCATAAAATTATTGGCTAAACCACATTTATATCAAAATAAAAAATGCAGTATTATAGAGCAGGGGTCTCCAAACTTTCTAATCAAAGAGCCAGTTTACTGTCCTTCAGACTTAAGGGGAGGGGGGAGCAGACTGTGGCCATTGCGAGTTGAAAAGGTCCTGACGTCAGTAGGAATAAACAATGCCCCATCTTTGGTGTCAGTGGGAGGAATAGCATCCTACAGTTGGTGTCAGTGGGATGGAATTGTGCCCCACTGATGGTGTCATTGGAAGGAATTGTGCCCTATCATTGGTGTCATTGGGCCCCATTGTTGATGTCATTGAGAGGAATTATGCCCCATCTTTGGTGTCATAGGGAGAAACTGTCCCCAATCGTTGGTGTCATTGGGCCCCATTGTTGGTGTCATTGGGAGGAATTATGTCCCATCTTTGGTGTCATATGGAGAAATTGTGCCCAATCGTGGTGTCATTAGTTGAAAATAGTACCCCAAGGGCCAGATAAAAGCAAGCAACGGGCTGCATCTTGCCTTCGGTCCGCAGTTTGGAGACCACTGTTATAGAAGTTGGATAAAAAGTTTACTGCAGAATAACACTCTTAGTAGTAAAATAGTACATTTGGTATAGAGATCAGACCAAAAAGAGGGAAAACTGAGAGTGCACAAGGGACAGTTTGGAGCTATAGCATGTGTATACAAGTAGTGGTGTAACTATGCATACAGCCATTCAATACTATGAGCAGCTGCATGCAGCAACTGTGTACCCTGGGCATGGAAATTCTCCTGAAATTTACACTGCTATGCCCCAAATCACCCATATGCATGAGGCCATAATCAGCAGCTCAGAAGCTATTGAAGGCAGAGACACCCAGGTAAGTCATTTTCAGAGGGAGAGGTTAACACTGACAGCCCCTGTATTTCCCTCATGGCGGGCTTTCTTTGAAGTAAATCCGGAACAATCAATAATGGCACAAAAACAAAAATAGTTTTGTGAACACTCTTTGAAACATTGACCTGGCAGATTGTGTTCCACTTGGAAAAGACTCTTCAGCCAATAATTTTTCAATCACTGTAAAGCTTTGTAGTCCAGCTAAGCTGATTCTTCATTGACCTACTGATTACAGATATTCAGCGGTAGAGAAATCGTGCCTCACATGATGCTCTGACTCTGTCCTCATACAGACACTACACTCCTGTTTTCATTTTATTTTCATATAGAGGTTTGAATCCCAACCACAGCACCACCTGGCTGGAGTCTGCATGTTCTCCCTGTGCTTGTGTGGGTTTCCTCCAGGTGCTCCAGTTTCCTTCCACACTCCAAAGACATGCTGGTAGGTTAATTGGTTCCTGTCTAAATTGGCTCTAGTATGTGTATGAATATGAGTTAGGGACTTTAGATTGCATGCTCCTTGAGAGCTAGGGATTGATGGGAATGTACCATATACAGTTAGGTCCATATATATTTGGACACAGGCACAATTTTAGTTTTTATTTCAGGTATTTACCAAAACATATTCAAGCTATAGTTTTATAATGGATATGGGCTGAAAGTGCACACTCTCAGGTTTAATTTGAGGGTATGTACATCCAAATTGGAGGAAGGGTTTAGGAATTACAGCTCTTAAGAGTAGTCACCCCCCCCCTTTTTCAAGGGATCAAAAGTAATTGGACAATTGAATCAAAAGCCGTTTCATGGCCAGGTGTGGGCTAATCCTTCATTATGTCTTCATCAATTAAGCAGGTAAAAGGTCTGGAGTTGATTCTAAGTGTGGTATTTGCATTTGGAATCTATTGCTGTGAACCTACATCATACGTTCAAAGGAGTTGTCCATGCAAGTGAAACAGGCCATTGTAAGGCTTAAAAATTAAACAAATCCATCAGAGAGATAGCAGCAACATTAGGAGTGGCCAAGTCAACAGTTTGGTACATTCTGAGGAAAGAAGAACGCACTGGTTAGCTCAGCAACATAAAAAGGCATGGATGTCCACAGAAGACAACAGTGGTGGATGGTTCCTCTCTATGGTAAAGAAAAATCCATTCACAATATTCAGACAAGTGAAGGACACTCTCCAGGAGGTGGGTGTATCATTATTAAAGTCTACAATCAAGAGAAGACTTCACGAGAGCAAATATAGAGGATTCACCACAAGGTGCAAACCATTCATAAACCTGAAAAATAGAAAAGCCAGATTAAACTTTGCCAAAAACATCTAAAAAAGTCAGACCAGTTCTGGAAAAGCATTCTTTGGACAGATGAAACTAAGATTAATCTGTACCAGAATGAGGGGAAGAAAAAAGTGTGAAGAAGGCTCGGAACAGCTCATGATCCAAAGCACACAACGTCATCTGTAAAACATGGTGGAGGGAGTGTGATGGCATGGACCTGCATGGCTTCCAGTAGCACTGGGTCATTGGTGTTTATTGATGATGTGACAGAAGACAGAAGCAGCCAGATGAATTCTGCAGTGTTTAGAAAGTTAGCCAAATGCTGCAAAGTTGATTGGACAGCGCTTCACAGTACAGATGGACAATGATCCGAAACACACTGCAAAAGAAATCCAGGAGATTTTGAAGGAAAAGAAGTGGAATATTTTGCAATGGCCAAGTCAGTCACTTGATCTCAACCCAACTTAGCATGCATTTCACTAGCTGAAGGCAAAACTAAAGGCAGTAAAAGCCACAAACAAAGAACAACTGAAGACAGCTGCAGTTAGAGCCTGGCAAAGAATCAGAAAGGAGGAAACCCAGTCTTTGGTAATGTCCATGGGTTCCAGACTTCAGGCAGTCATTGCCAGTAAAGGATTCTCAGCAAAATATTAAAAATGAACACTGTATTTATGATTATGTTTGAATATGTTTTGGTAAATACCTGAAAAAAAAGAAAATTGTGCCTGTGTTCAAATATATATGGACCCAACTGTGTGTGTATATATATATATATATATATATATATATATATATGTAAAGCTCTGTGTAAATTGATGGTGCTATGTAAATACCTGTAATAAATATGCAAATAACCAATCCGTTAATGGCTGAAATTCAGCACTTAATGCGGAGCTCCAGTTGTTTTTGTAAAAATTAAAAGTCAGCAGCTACAAAAACTTTAGCTTCTGACTTTTAATAAACAGACACTTACCTGTACCCGTATCCAGTGGTGTGCTCACCCAAGGGGGCGCCGCGGATCGTCTTTGGTTCCCGGTGCATCTTAGCTGTGCGCACCTGGCTGTCACAGCTTGCGGCTGCACACCCGGGTGCCCATTACTCATATGCGAGCTGTGCTGCTCACTGTGATTGGTCCAGCAGTCTTCTGGGACCTGTGGTGTGTCCTAGAAAACTGCAGGGAGGTGGGAAGGAGCACTTCTGCTAGGATCGCCTAGACCAGGGGTAGTGAAGCGGGCAGTCATGTTCAAGGAACCCCTCAAGGGCGGTAAGGGCGTGCCCGACATCGCCACCCAACTGAGGGTGTTCTTTGCCTGCAACTGCCTCTGCAGAACTTTGCCCAAAAGGACTATGGACTCTGGCGGGAACGCAATGTCACGCTTCTTCCTGTTGCCTCTCTGGAGGTCCCTCGGATGGGACAATTGGGACAGTTCCATCCCCCACAACTGGGACATCCCTTGGTACTACTTGGATACCTTCAAGTTCATCAAGGAGCAGGGGCTGCAGGGAGTCAAGCCTGACTTGTGGAAACCAAAGACCATTTACAAGCTTATCAGAGCAAGTGACATTTTGGAGTCGGTTCCAGGCCTGCCTTCAGACACCTGCAAGGTGGTCTGGAGGAATGTTTCTTCAAACATTCTCACCAACAGGCACAAGGACCTGGCATGGATGGCAATCCAAGGGGGGTTGCCTCTCAGGACATTTATGCATGCCAGGAACCTGAGCAGATACAGACACTGCCCCTTCTGCATCATCCATGAGGAAACGTCTCATCACGTTTTCTGGGAGTGCTCATTTGCTCAGGCCCTGTTGGGGGCCCTGGAACCTGAACTCAAGGACTTTGTACCACAGACAGCCATCACACACTTTGGGGTGCTGAATGGACTATTCTGTGGAACTTTTTCTCTGAAGGACATTGACAGCGCCTGGCGGGTGCTGTGTTGTTTTAAGGACGCTTTATGGTGCGCTAGGAAGCGCCTCATCCACCAGCGGGAGAGGATGCCCATTGAGGACTGCCGCAGACTGATCCTCAGTCTGCTCAGAGACTATACCTTGATGGACTTTAAGGAGGAAGAGGACGTCTGAAGATCTCCCCTTCCCCCTACTCCCCCTTGCGTGTCTTTTTCCCTTCAATAAAGCTTCGGGCCTGTGTTTTCCCCCTTTCTTCCCCCCCCCCCCCACACACCCGATGCTTATTGTAAAATGTAACATTCGGTTTTTGTTTTGCATGATTTCGTGATATTAGGAAACGTACGGTGTATTAGGATGCTATGGTTTCGGGGTAAGCGGCGCTATGCATGACGTGTTGGTCTGGGGATTCGTCCTCCACGCACATCACGTCAGGCATCATACCGCTGAGCGACTGTATTTATTTTTTAATGTATTTATCGTATGCTTGGAACTGTATTGCAATGTGGTGCGCTGCGTCGCAGTACAGGGTGAGATGTACCCAGACAACAAGTATCATGTGTTTTTTTATACTTATGTAATAAAGTATTTTTTTCAATCAAAAAGGGGTAGGCAACCTGCGGCTCTCTAGCTGTTGTGGAACTACATTTCCCATGAGGCATTGCAAAGATTACAAAACAAACAGTTACAGCTATGACCTGCAGAGGCATGATGGAACTTGGAGTCCTGCGGCTCTCAGATTGCCTACCCCTGGCCTAGACGATCCGAGTGGAATTGGGAGCAGGTACCTGTCTAAATCAGGTACCTGCTCCCCTCCCCCAAAAAAGATCAGCAAATGTGAAATAGGAGGGGGCAGGAGACCTTAAAGCAGGGCTTAAAATTTCCAGTCCTGAGCTACTAGCCAGGCCTTAGAGTTACTCGCCACCAACACACACACACAAACAGAGACGTGTACACACACAGAGACATGTACATACACACAGAAACATGTACACACGCACAGAGACACATGTACACACACACACATACTGTAGAGACACATGTATACACACACACAGGCACGTACAGACACGCATACACACAGATACATGTACATACACAGAAATACACACGCACAGACATATGTACATACATACACAGACACATGTACATACAGGCACAGGTACACACAGACACGTGTACGTACATACACACACACATGTACAGATACACACATGTACATACACACAGACACATGTACAATTGTACATGCATACACAGACACACACAAACACACACACATGTAGAGGTACACACACACACAGTCTGACGGCTCCCAGTGCCAATGACAGATCTGGCCTGAGCTGCGAGCCTGCTCAGCAAGACAGCCCTGGGGGGGACACTCGCCCCCACCATGATTTCCACTCGCCATTGGCGAGCAGGCGAGTGGAAATTTCAAGCCCTGCCTTAAAGCAGAACTTCCCCTTTTGGGTGGCGTTCCACTTTAAACATCGTCAAGGTGTACCACTCCTACTACTAGAGTAGGTGAAGATATGGAAGTCACGCTTGACCGTTGTGCCAACACAGCTGTTGTGCACATGTGCTGTGGTGACATTAATTGTGAATTGCACCTCAATGCACTGTAGAGTGCAACTCATGATGCACCACATTGTGCATTATGGTTTGCTGCATTTAGAAAAAAGGGTCATGTACATTTTTTTGTGTGTTGCCAGCCCATTCATCACAAATAGGTTCCCTTAAAGCAACACATGCTAATGTGTGCCATAACAATAGAACACTTACATGCGAATTGGTTGTGAATGATTGCTGATTTGAGCATCTCAGAACCTGTTGAGCTCCTATGATAACCATGCATTACAGTCTCTAGGGCTTAAAGACATTTTACAATTTCAAATGTTGTCATTGTTTTAACTAGGGGGGTATTAGTGTAGTTATATTCCCTGTGTTATCTGTTTGTCTTACAAACAATTCTCCTGTTGTGGCTGCAGATTGTAGTGTCATATCTGATTGATTTCCCAATGTCTTTGTGTTTAATTCCCTAGATAGTCCCCATTCGCTAAAGGGACAGGTAACTTCTTATTCCATGTCACACAGCGTACAATACATGCCTCACCATTTCCTCTGTGTTGCATCACAAATGTGGTAGTGGTAATGTGATGAAAGACTGCATGGTGGTATCTCTAAATTGCTCTGCTTGTTTGTCTGTGTCAGGTCTAATTACTGTTTAGCTTTCACCTGTAGTGTGCTACACTAAGGAACCCAGGGATTGTGGTATATGTAGTTTCTTCACAGGAAGTGTCAGTTCTCAGACTACAGACAGAGGTCATGCATTAACTTGTGCAGTGCCATGCAGCATGCCTCATGTTTGAACACAAACTGAAACTTTTTGTGTAAAGATTTACTCTTTACTATTGGCTGTGTGTACAGTGCATCATATGACAACATGAAACTGCATAATCAATGCATATTACATAAATTACATGGAGGTGAAAAACATGAGGTGCAGGTAAGAAGGTTTAAATTGCCCCTAAGAGTATGTATGGCCAGAAAGTATGTGTATACATGTGGTTTCTGCACATTTTATACACACACACACACACGTGAAACTTGAAAAATTAGAATATCATGCAAAAGTTCATTTACTTCAGTAGTGCAACTTAAAAGGTGAAACTAATATAAGAGATATGGCATAAAGGTAAAGCAAGCGCTCAAAATTCAGCTGCTGGAACACTCTAAGGAATCACTGGACCTCTAAACAAGAATAATAATATATAGTGCAGCGCTGGTGTATCAATTAAAAATGAACATAATTAAAATAATTAAAATGAGTACAGATGAAAATAGTTCATAAAGTCCTTCCACAATAAAGTGACCATAGGTATGTGAAGGTCTCCTCCTTATTTAGGTGACTGGTATCAAACAGAAAAAATGCGCACTCACCAACCGCACATTTTAAATGCGCATGTGTACACTCTTATGCGGATGACCAGCCAGGCATGCAGATCCTAAGGACACATGGACCATCCCTCTCAAATACTGACATCGGCCTTGGGTGCAGTAATATACCTCCAGGTACAGAGAGCCCTTTCGCTCCAAAAGATAGGCAGGCAGGGGTCCCCCTCCTGGTTCCAGGTACCCCAGAAATGGTAGATGCAGATCTGAAACCCTCCAAAAAGAGGGTCAAAAAAGAGGGAATGCCAATAGTGTAGTAGGTTCAAGAACTTTATTGGATCAACAGTAGTTAAGCCAGGGTTGCATGTGCACACAAATACCATTAGCCGTCAAGCAGACTGGTAAATATGAAAGGTAAAAACATGTACTAACCCGGCGAGGATCAAAGACCACCGGACCTCCTCGTGGTCCCAGTGGTCAGGAAGTCACACTTGCTACTGGCTCCTCCTGAGGCCTTCCGTGCTACAGCACTTCATCAGAGGGTTGGATGCCATTAGCAGTGTGACAGAAAACTTCCCTATTTAAATGCGGTTCGCGCATGCGCGAAAATCCCGCTCTATCGCTCAGAATTTAAAAAATGGGACCGCGCATGCGCGAACGGCTGCCATTTTGCCGTGGATCGCGGCTGTGCAGAATCAAACTGCGCATGCGCCGCCCGATCGCCGCCATATTGCCATGGATCAACAGACAGTAAGCTGTAGAAAACGGCAGCAACTGTCAGGGGGATGCATACAAAGCAACTGTCGGGAGAATATATATGTGGAGCACCCAAATAAGTGCAGGTTCCCCATGATTAGTGACAGAGAAGGGGTGAATGGCACCATCAGAGATCCATAAGCCCTTTGATCTAAACATAGATCCTCTGGTCTGAATATATGCCATCCATTCTAAACCTCCACCCCCAAATAGGTGGCCAAAATATAAGCCACTAATTATGTTGCAAGGGCCAGATACCCCTTATTACACTAATTGCATCCATGGCATAGGAGCTAAACCGCTACCTATATGCATACATAGAAGCTATATGTTAAATGGGCCACCATATGTCCAAAAGCCTTAAAGATCCCTTAAACACGCACAGGTATCTCAAGGGATACATAATAAAATATAAAATATAAATGCAAATATAACATTATTCCATTGGCATCGTAAATTACCCCTTTGGCAAGGATCCCGATGTCATAATGAGATAATATAAACATCATAAAGATATTTAAAAATATAATTAAACATATTTAAAATTTCCCCGCAAAAGCAGAAAAAAGGGTAAGTATCCCTATTCCGCCATCCTAATGGCTGAAATGGTTTAGGGAATGTGTTTAACAATCATCTTGTCACAAACATCCCCATGACCCAAACAGATTAATACAGATAAAAATAATGCAAAAAAATTTAAAAAAATACTGTAAAAAATACGTGCAGCACTACACCATATCTCAGGACAAGTGGTATGCGCAGTGGGGGGGGGGGGGGGGGATATATCATTGTCTCAGCTATTAGCAATGAAACAATTTATATCCACCTCAACATTGTGTCCATGAGGGTAAAGGGTACGCAATTCATAGACCCAACGGGTCTCTGCCTGGAAAACAGTCCTGGTCTTATGAAGTCCCCTCCAATGCGGGGATATCACCTCTATGCCCATAAATTTTAATGAGGTAGGATCACTATTATGGACAAGCCTATAATGATTGGATAACGAATGGTCCCTATAGCCTTTTCTAATGTTCGCCACATGTTCCCGCAGGCGGTCCCGTAGGCGTCTGGTTGTCCGTCCTACATATTGTTTCTTGCAGGGACAGCTAAGAAGGTAGACCACAAATTTACTGTGACATGTTATACATTGTTTGATGTCATAAGACTTCCCAGTTGATGTTGAGGTAAAGGTGTCAATTCTCCTTTTACGGGTATTGTTACACTTGCATATGATGCATTTATTGCACGGGTAGAACCCCTTCAATTCCCCGAAAAAGGACAATTCAGCAGGAGGGTCTACTACATTTGGTGCAATACGATTTCTGATGGCCGGAGCTCTCCTAAACATGATCTCAGGTTTGTTGGGTAATATTTGCGAAAGGACAGGGTCCATCTTCAAAATGTCCCAGTTCTTTTTTATCAGTCTTCCTACCTGTCTGTACTGCACCGAGAACGTAGTTACAAACGGACACACTCTCTCATGCGTTCTTCTTGGTTTGTATGAGAGCATCTCTTTCCTATCCAGACCTGCAACTTTAGCCAGAGAGTCATCAAGCTCAGCTTCTCTATATCCCTTTTCCAGGAATCTGTGTTTTAAGATATTCGCTTGAGACCAATACGTCTCAAGATCCGTACAGTTTCGCCTAATCCGGGTGAATTGGCCTTTCGGTATGTTACTGAGCCAGTTCGGATGGTGACAGCTATTCACAGGGATATAGCTGTTACGGTCGGATACCTTAAAGAAGGACTTGGTAACTATCCTTCCATTGTCAATCAGTAATGTCAGGTCCAAAAAGTCGATCTGATGTCGGCTGTATGTATAGGTCAAATGGATGTTCAAAGAGTTATTATTCAATGTTGAAAAAAGGTTGTTGAGTGCGCTCTCCTCTCCATTCCAGAGGAGGAGGATGTCATCTATATACCTCTTATACAAAATATGGTGGCCCATTTAACATAGCTTTTATGTATGCATATAGGTACCGGTTTAGCTCCTATGCCATGGATGCAATTAGTGTAATAAGGGGTATCTGGCCCTTGCAACATAATTAGTGGCTTATATTTTGGCCACCTATTTGGGGGTGGAGGTTTAGAACGGATGGCATATATTCAGACCGGAGGATCTATGTTTAGATCAAAGGGCTTATGGATCTCTGATGGTGCCATTCACCCCTTCTCTGTCACTAATCATGGGGAACCTGCACTTATTTGGGTGCTCCACATATATATTCTCCCGACAGTTGCTTTGTATGCATCCCCCTGACAGTTGCTGCCGTTTTCTACAGCTTACTGTCTGTTGATCCATGGCAATATGGCGGCGATCGGGCGGCGCATGCGCAGTTTGATTCTGCACAGCCGCGATCCACGGCAAAATGGAGGCCGTTCGCGCATGCGCGGTCCCATTTTTTAGATTCTGAGCGATAGAGCGGGATTTTCGCGCATGCGCGAACCGCATTTAAGTAGGGAAGTTTTCTGTCACACTGCTAATGGCATCCAACCCTCTGATGAAGTGCTGTAGCACGAAAGGCCTCAGGAGGAGCCAGTAGCAAGTGTGACTTCCTGACCACTGGGACCACGAGGAGGTCCGGTGGTCTTTGATCCTCGCCGGGTTAGTACATGTTTTTACCTTTCATATTTACCAGTCTGCTTGACGGCTAATGGTATTTGTGTGCACATGCAACCCTGGCTTAACTACTGTTGATCCAATAAAGTTCTTGAACCTACTACACTATTGGCATTCTCTCTTTTTTGACCCTCTTTTTGGAGGGTTTCAGATCTGCATCTACCATTTCTGGGGTACCTGGAACCAGGAGGGGGACCCCTGCCTGCCTATCTTTTGGAGCGAAAGGGCTCTCTGTACCTGGAGGTATATTACTGCACCCAAGGCCGATGTCAGTATTTGAGAGGGATGGTCCATGTGTCCTTAGGATCTGCATGCCTGGCTGGTCATCCGCATAAGAGTGTACACATGCGCATTTAAAATGTGCGGTCGGTGAGTGCGCATTTTTTCTGTTTGATACCAGTCACCTAAATAAGGAGGAGACCTTCACATACCTATGGTCACTTTATTGTGGAAGGACTTTATGAACTATTTTCATCTGTACTCATTTTAATTATTTTAATTATGTTCATTTTTAATTGATACACCAGCGCTGCACTATATATTATTAATATATAAGATAGACTCATTACATGCAAAGCAAGATAGTTCAAGCGATTTGTCATAATTGTGATGATTATGGCTTACAGCTCATGAAAACCCCAAATCCACAATCTTAGAAAATTAGAATATTACATGCAATCAATAAAACAAGGATTGTACATAGAACAATATCGGACCTCTGAAAAGTATAAGCATGCATATGTACTCAGTACTTGGTTTGGGCCCCTTTTGCAGCAATTACTACCTCAGTGTGGCGTGGCATGGAAGCTATCAGCCTGTGGCACTGCTGAGGTGTTATGGAAGACCAGGATGCTTCAATAGTGGCCTTCAGCTCTTCTGCAATGTTTGGTCTCATGTCTCTCATCTTTCTCTTGGCAATGCCCCATAGATTCTCTATGGGGTTCAGGTTTAGGCGAGTTTGCTGGCCAATCAAGCACATTAATCCCACGGTCATTGAACCAGGTTCACAGGCACACAATATTAGGTGTGATGTGGTAGGGACATACCTGATGATCCTGCCAGAATTCCAGTTGTCCAGTTACTTTCTTTGATGGGGTGACAACCCTGATATTCTGCCACTAAAATTGCAATCCACATTGTCAAACCTACCACTGAACTACAGCAGTACATGCCAATGTAAAGTAATTAGGCAGTCACTGCTGCCACCAATCCTGGGAGGTGTGGTTCTACTGCTGAGGACCTTGATTTAAGGAGGGTTTTAATAAGCATCCTGATGTAATGGGGGGCTCTGGTGGGGACACTGATATAGGGAGGTCTGTGGTGAGAACCCGATATAAGGAGGGGGGGGGCTCTGATGAGGACCCTGATATAAGGGGGGCTCAAATAATGATCCTGCTGTAAGGCAGGCTCTGTGAGAATCCTGATGTAGGGGAGCCCTGATGAGGACCCTGATGTAAGGTGGACTCTGATGACCTGGATATAAGGAGAGAATTTCTTTGTTTTACTGAAGTTCATGAATCAAATCATGGTATAAACATAACATGTATTCTTACATTTATTATTCATTGATTTACAAAATTATTTTTTATTTTTGGCCTGATAATATTTGTAAAACATACAATATGGTCCTCAGCATGAAAAGTTTGGGAAACTGGGCTTAGAACATACTTACAGTTCTTTGGTATAGCACAACCCACAATACTAGCTGAATCCTGGCCAGTGATTCTATTGTATTTCAGGGCTGGTTTTTCTCCCTTCTCTTCCAAGTCTTTGCAGCTCATCCTTAGTGACAGTCTACTGAGCCAGAAATGAAATTATCAGGGAACATTCACACCAGTGTAAAACCAGAAATCATTTCATCAGGAGATAAACCTTGGTGAATATGTTTATCAGGCTCTTACCAGCATTACATTCATCTCCCAAGACAGAAAAAGCCAAGACATTCATGTGGTGCTATTTAAACAGCCTGCTAAGTAAAGAGGAGAAAGGTTTATTATGCAATAGGACTATACATATTAAACAGATGTGTCTGTCAGACAAGCCAGCATTGAGTTAAACCAGGTAAACAACATAGGAAAGATAACGAGGCCAAGTTAATGAAGCAATCTGGTCTAATAGAAGATAGGATAATTCTTTAAAATAGATGAACTATAAAAGGAAACCTTACAGAGAGAACAGTGATGGCTGCTATTGCTGACTTCCTTTTGAAAAGGCTAATTGCCTGGCTCTTTCTGGCTTCCAACTTTTCCAAGAGTCAATGACCTGGATCAACCAAACAACCAGCAACATCAGAGTTCAGCCAGAATGCCCATTTTATACATGTTTCAGAAGGAAAGGTTAGCAGAGGCACTACACATATTTTTCTCAGTGCAAATTTATTGCAGAGACCTGTAGTCAGAGAATCATGGCAGCTGCCATTCCTGGCCTCCTGAGAGTGGTGGTTGCCTGATAGTGTGTGTCTCTAAGCAGGCCCCTGATTCATCGCCAGCAATGGCCATGAAAACCAGGAGCCCTTTACATCATCCCCCTGGTGGGAATGAGATACTGTAGGGTACTCACACATGCCTGGAACAGAGAGAAACTGCACTATTTTAAGTCACTTACATTCTCCTTTCCTGAGGCCCTCCCCCAGAGATGAGGAATGTCCACATGTTCAGCCTTTTAACATTTTTACTTTGAAAAAAGCATAATGAACAGTTCTTTACATCATGACCTTCATCTTCGCTTGCCCAGAGCCAACATACTGTACATATTCTGAACAGTGCATGTCCAACACAATCGTAGGATAGCCTGTTGGTGGGTCTTAGGCGCCCTGGTGAGACACTAAGAACTACACTCGCTAATTGCCTAAACATTAGGCAGGAGTTTGCAGTCATATGGAATCAGCATTAAGGCCTAACTCCAGACTAAGGCTGGCCATACACTATAATTTTCTGTCCAATTTCCTTTAGATTTACCTTCAAATATGTAGTACAAGAGCCTGCCTAATTGGTTACAATTGAAAGTGTTGTTAGGTTTGACCTCATATTATATGATTTTTGGTAAATCTAAACCAAAAATCTCAAGAAAATTGTATAATGTATGGCCAGCCTTAGAAGCAAGCAGCAACTTAATAGTTAACCCTCTAGTAACCTGGGGCTAACCTGTTGTACTGTTAGCACTAAGCACTCAAGAAACCATTACAGTTAGAGAACATCACTCCCCAGTAGTGCAGCATTTAGGAACCGTTACCGCAGAACATGGCCAGATCTAGGGGGGTGATGAGGTGGGCTACGCCCCCCCCAAAATTTCAGCTGCGTTCCCCCCCCCCCCCAGGCAGACTTTATCCAAGAGAAGTTGTCTGCAGTTGCTCACATAGCACAAACAGCACACTTCCCCCTCCCCTTCCCTGCATGGACAGGAGGAAGAGGAGATCGATGTACACTGCAAGATCGATGTACACCGCCTCCTCCCGCCCCTCTCCTCCTGTCTGCCCCACCCACACTCCAATTCCTAACCAGTGCTGAGCCTGAGAAGATGTGTGGGTGGGAAATGTCAAGCACTGCAGCCGACAACTAAATCGTGGCTGCAAGATTGATCCTTCTACCTGAGCCTGCAGAGATCTACCTGGGTTAGTGAACTGAGCTCTGCACTACAGCTGATCTCTCCCCATCTCCCTCCTTCTCTCCCGCCTCCATCTCCCTCCATCTCTCCCGTGTCCATCTCTCCTCCCTCCATCTCTCTTCCCTCTATCTCCCTCCTTCTCTCCCCCTTCATTTCCCTCCTTCTCTCCCCCCTCCATTTCCCTCCTCCTCTCCCCACCTCCATCTCTCCCCCCTCCATCTCCCTCTCCTTCTCCCGCCCCCTCATCTCCCTCCTCCGTCCATCACCCCCCTTCTCTCCCCCTCCATCTCCCTCTCTCCTCTGCCCCCCTCCATCTCCCTTTCTTCTCTGCCCCCATCCATCTCCCTTCTCTCCCCCTCCATCTCCCTCCTTCTCTCCCCCTTCCATTGCCCCCCTTCTCTCCCCCTCTCCATCCCTTCTCTCCCCCCTCCATCTCCCTCTCTTCTCTGCCCCCCTCAATCTCCCTCTCTTCTCTGCCCCCCTCAATCTCCCTCTCTTCTCGGCCCCCTGATATCCTGATCAGTGCTGCCAGCTATCAGTGCTGATCGTGGAGAAATTTTCCTACAGGCTGATTGTACAGAAGTCGATCATTACATTGACTTCTGTACAACCAGTCTGCCACATACATGGATCGGAATTCAACTGGTCCATACTGAAGCAGATGAATTTTGATCCATGTATGACCGCCAAAGAAAAAAATATCCTTTTTTGTATGCATAAAAAAATATGAAATAAAAACATTGAATTAAAAAAATGCTCCTTTGTCCTGAGGTTTTTGTCTTTGAGACTGTCAGTTGTGGCACAGTATTTAGTATTTTGTGGGTAGGAGTACTGTGGTATAGGAGTGCATTGTATACAGCAGTCACAGATTCTCTTCACTCCCCCTTTAAGACCCTCCCACTAGCAAGCCACATAACTTATTTTTCTGTTCTTTCCCAGGGTTCCCCATGTCTTTCATAATTCCAGTCTTACTCACATTTTGTCATCCTGCTTTGACTTTTTAATTGTAAAGCCAGTCAGATTACTTGTTTTGAGTATTGTTAATATTGTCAATGTTTACATATTGTTTATAGTGTACATATTGCTAAGTTCGCCTTTAAAAACATATGTCTTGCGCACTGCTGACCCCCTGTACACTGCCTTACTGACCCCTGTCCCTGTCCACTCCCCATTCTAACTTACCGTCGTCTGCTCTGCTGACCCCCTGTACAGTGGCCTACAAACTACTGACTCCTGCAATACACTACCATACTGACCCCTGTCCTCCAGTCTGCTGACCGACCTTCCTCTGCCCTGCTGACCCCCTGTACACTGCCCTACATCTGCTGATCCCTGCCCTTTGGTTTGCTAAACCCTGTCCTCTGCCCTGCTGACCCCCAGCATACTCTGCTATTGATTCCTGTTTTTGCACACTGCCCTGCTGACCTCCTACCCGCTGCCCCCCTGACATTTTTTACTGCACCCCCATATAAGACCAGCTAGATCTGACCCCGCCACAAAACCTATACCAGCGTCCACCAACACAGCAATTCCTGTGACCTCACTCCCAGTGACATGTCCATCTGTTGCTACTGGATACAGGGAAAGCACTTCACTACATGCTTGTTCTCTCCAAGGGGCCCTTCTACAACGCTCTCTCCTCTCCAATGACTTCCAGGCTAGGTTTCCAAATACACTGTGCTGCAAATATGACCACAGAATGTTGGGAACTGATCGCTAGTGAAGGGGCCAAGCACAACAACCACTCACCACTAGAGTAACCGGCACACATTTCCAGTCTGGTTGGCTACCCATAGCAATAATACATACATGGTTGTCCCTAGCAACGACCATATATCTCACACTAGACAACAAACTACATGCTGGACTAAAATACACTGTGTCTGTTCTTACCTACAATCCCCTGATATAAGCCCTCTTCTTTAGATACATTATGCATTGCACCCCTGTGAGAGACTTCAAACCAAGCATTTAAAGAAACAATAACCAGTCTTTACTGAAGTAGTGCAAAACATACAAGAACAGTTGTTCTTGTAAAGGCTTCATATACAGTGGGTACAGAAAAGAATTACCCTCCTTTAAAATAATGTTGTTGCTTTGAAGTCTGAAATGAAGACAGACGCAGTTTTTGTTTTATTCAGTTGTGCAACTTATAACATCTATGTTAAAGATATAACACCAACATTCCAGGAAAAAATAAAACAAATCAAAAACAGAATCACTGAGTTGGAAAAAGGATCACCCCCCTCCTAAAAAGGACTTGTAAACTCAATCTGGTGTAGCTAATCACCTTCTTAATGGCACACAAAGCCATCTGACTTTCAGCTGTGATCAGCTGTGGTCATTTTGATTAGCTCAGCATGAAAAGAGCTTTCCTGGAGCATTTCAGTCCCTGATAGTGAAACTGAAGCAATCAATCAACTATGGGTGGCAAGGCACTGTCAAAAGATCTCCAGGATAAAGTTGTGGACAAAACATTTCAAAGGCTTTATCAATGCCTAGAAGCACAGTGAAGTCTAGTGGAAGGTATTTGGTACAACACAGACCCTCTGTAAGGGACCGCCTGGCGGTACCACTAGCGCTCCACTGATTAGGCGCTCCCAGGGCACGGAGTCTAAGCCCCAGGGTACTTGTTCACCAGACCCCCGGATGGTGGGGATGGACTTGGAGTACCCTGAGACCAGGTCGTGGCTCCTGAGTACGCCTGTCAGTGGTAGGGGTATTCGCCAGGGGCTCCCACGGGGAAGAGCCTGATGTGAGGAGGTCGGGAGACCCCGGTGGGATGGATGGATGGATGAGCAGTTGCAAGGTCAGACAAGCCGGGTCGGTAACAGTGGGGTCGGTGCGGTACAAAGCAGCGGGCAGAGAATAGTCGGGTCACACGCCAGGTCAGCAACAGGAGGTCAGATCTAGTAAGGGGCATCCAGGAGAGAGGTCAGGCAAGCCAGGGGTCAGAGCGGGAGAATACAGCAAGGGTCAGGTCCAATCCGGGTCAGCAACTTACAGGAAACAGGATCACAGGTACAGGTATGCAGAAGAGACCAGAAGGCACTGAATGACAGCTCATGGCCGTTTAAATATCGCGCCCTGCGCTGTCATTGGTGCCCGGCGCGCGACCGCGGTTCCTACTGCGCATGCGCAAGCCTGAATGCCGCGGTCGGCCAGGAACTGGTGCCCACGTCCCTGCAGAGAGCGGCGCACTGCTCCTGCGCCGGGACCAGCGCCGCGGGGATCCCTGACACCCTCCTTGAATCAGGACATCTCTACAAACTGGATGAAAGAGCCAGGAGGAAACTGGTCAGAGAGACTACCAAGAGGCCTACAGCAACTCTGAATCAGTTGCAGGAATTTATGACAAAGAGTGGTCATTGTGTGTATATCACAAATTCTCCACAAACGTGGCTTGTATGGGAGAATATTAAGAAAAAAGTCACTCCTCAAGAAAGGCCACATGCAATCAAGACTGAGCTTTGCTAAAATGCACCTCGAAGATTCTGAGGCCACATGGAAAAAGGTGTTATGATCAGATAAGACTAAAATTTAATGATTTGGCCTCAACACTAAATGATATGTCTGGAGGAAACCCAATACAGCTCCTCATCCAAATAACACCATTCCCACAGTAAAGCATGGAGGTGGTAAAATCCTGTTATGGGGGGTTCTCTGCAGCCCTGGAGCCTGGAGCCCTTGTCAGGATAGAAGGAAGAATGGATGAGGCAAAATACTGTCAAATAATATAGCAATTCTGTAAAGAAGAGTGGGCCAAAATACCTCCACAACAATGTGAAAGACTCATTGCCAGTTATCGCAAATGCTTGATTGTTGTTGTTCTTATGCTGTATGCCTTCTGAATGAAGAAGCATTCCTAGATGTCCTGGGTTGTGTGGGCATACATACTGGATAGATCTTGTTTGCATTTAGATTGCATGGGATTATCTGAGTTTATGGCTTGATTGCCTAAAGCTCACCACACATTATACTGTATCTGATTGCCCAATTTGATGCAAATTCATTTGATAATTCAGAAGGTGATGAAGATCCCATAGGTATTATAGAATGAGTTGCTACAAGAGCAGAAGAAGCATCCAGTACAGGCAACAGTACATCCAGCATTTTCACAACTTTTACTGTAAAAAAAATACAAAGTCACAGAGGAAAATAAGTATTTACAGGATCATCCTCCTAAGATTTTAGGAGTTTCTGTTGTTTTTGCTCTGGTCCTTTCCATCATTGTGATGTCATCGATCCTTTACAGATGTACTGGAGCGTAGTGCCATCCAATCATTTCCCCCCTGATGAAGCCACATGACCCAGTGGTGTAACGCGTAGGGGAGGGGCATTGATGATTTCACGATGCTCGGAACATGAGACAGTATGGTAACTTCGCACTGGTGACAGCTATGTTTTAGTTTGCTGGTTCTTATTGGAATTTCACTGTATGGAATAATGGGGTGCGCTGAGGCACCTGTGAAACGTAAGTGCTATACTGGAAGTTTTTTAATAATATATAGTTTTTAAAAAAGATAAAGCACTATGTTTGATGGTCTCACTTTCCATATCTATGTGTGAGGAGGATTGCTGAGTGGAGGAGAAGTAAAGTAGGAGAACACTACAGCTTTTTAAAGGACGGTTTGCATCCATCCATGTGGGATTACCATCTGGAGCCCTATACGAGGCACACAAGAGCCAGGTAAGAACACATCTGGTGGAGAGCATTGGTCATACACGTGGCACTATAGAGGTGATGGCATCCTAAAGTTTATTGTGAAGTGGATACTAATTTTCTGGTACAAAGAAGATTCAAAGTGGACATTTCTGCTTATTGTGCACATAATTTCTTTTGTTTGGAGTATTGTATTTTTATAAGTATATATTTTCAAGTAATAATGGATAGACGAAGTGGAGTGCAGCACTGTATAAAATAATTGCTATCATTTAAAAACTGCATTTTGTATTTACTCGGGTTGTCTTTGTGTAATATCAAGAATTGTTTGATTTGAATCATTTAAGTGTGACAAGTATGCAAAAAAAATGTTGTGCTAGCAATTAGAGATTGTACTTGTTACATATGACATGTTCAATATATCTTCCCGTTAGCACTGTTATTGGGGGAGGGGAGGGATAATTGATCTCTGTGGACTATCCATATAGAAGTACTTGTTAATACAAGCCTAACAGTGACGTCCTGTGGCAGTGCATAGCTCCTAGCATTCTTTACTTCAATTTGTATGTACATATATTAGCGCTTTCATAATATATTACTATATAGCAAGTGTAAGGACAATCTTATCTAACATTTCCATCCCACCAGAACCGCATTAAGTAGAAATACACTACTGTGCAAAGTTTCAGGCATGTATGAAAAAAATGCTATAAATTAAGATTGTTTTCAGAAATAGAAGTGTTAACAGTTTATTTTTTTTATCAATTACAGTTGCAAGAAAAAGTATGTGAACCCCTTGGGATTATGTGGAATTTTGCAAGAATTGGGCATAAAATGTACTCTGAACGTCATCTAAGTCACAACAATAGAAGAACACAGTCTGCTGAACATAATACTACACAAACATTAGATGTTGCCATGGTTTAATTGCACATAACATGTAAACATTCACAGTGCAGGGAGGAAAAAATATGTGAACCTTTGGACTTAATAACTGGTTGACCCTCCTTTGGCAGCAATAACCTCAACCAAACGTTTCCTGTAGTTGCAGATCAGACCTGCACAACGATCTGGAGTAGTTTTGGACCACTCCTCTTCACAAAACTGTTTCAGTGTAGCAATATTCTTGGGATGTCTGGTGTGAATCGTTCTCTTAAGGTCATGCCACAGCATTTCAATCGGGTTGAGGTCAGGACTCTGACTGGGCCACTCCAGAAGACGTATTCTGTGCTGTTGCAGCCATTGTTTTGTTGAATTACTTGTATGCTTTGGGTCATTGTCCTGTTGCATCACCCATCCTCTGCGCAGCTTCACTTGGCGGACAGATGGTCATACGTTTTCCTGCAAAATGTCTTGATAAACTCAGTGGGGATGAGGTTTTGATGTTGGTGTGCTGTGCCTTTTTTTCTCCACACATAGTGTTGTGTGTTCTTCCCAAACAACTCAATCTTGGTTTCATCTGTCCACAGTATAATTTGCCAGTAGTGCTGTGAAACATCCAGGTGCTCTTTTGCAAACTTCAAACGTGCTGCAATATTCTTTTTGGACAGCAATGGCTTCCTCCGTGGTGTCCTCCCATGTACTCCATTCTTGTTTAATGTTTTCCTTATTGTAGATGTGTCAACAAAAATGTTAGCATGTGCCAGAGATTTCTGTAGGTCTTTAGCTGACACTCTGGGATTCTTCTTTACCTCATGCAGCATTCTGCGCTGTGCTCTTGCAGTCATTTTTACAGGACGATCACGCCTAGGGAGAGTAGCAACAGTGCTAAACTTTCTCCATTTGTAGACAGTCTGTCTTACCGTGGACACATGAACAGCAAGGCTTTTGGAGATACTTTTGTAACCCTTTCCAACTTCATGCAAGTCAACAATTCTTGATCGTAGGTCTTCTGAGAGCTCTTTTCTGTGAGGCATGGTTCACATCAGACAGTGCTTCTTGAAACCAGTAAACCCAAAACAGGTGTGTGCTTTTTAAGGGCAGGACAGCTGTCAGCAACACATCCAATATCATCACACTGATTGGAGTCAAGGTTGGCTCACTCCTGGCTCCAATTAGCTCTGGGAGAAGTCATTAAGCTAGGGCCTCACATACTTTTTCCTCCCTGCACTGTGAATGTTTACATGTTATGTGCAATTAAACCATGGCGACATCTAATGTTTGTGTAGTATTATGTTCAGCAGACTGTGTTCTTCTATTGTTGTGACTTAGATGACATTCAGAGCACATTTTATGCCCAATTCATGCAAAACTCCACATAATCCAAAGGGGTTCACATACTTTTTCTTGCAACTGTACTCCAAAAGGGCATGCAGTAGAACTTATCACACCTGTTGACCGACCAAACAGAGCTGGTGGAGATACAGTACATGCATCTTCCATTTTCCCCCATCATGAAACTGTCAAATGAAGACTGACACCTAGAAAAATGGTTTGAAAATATGTTTTACCTGATTAATCATGGGAAAAACTGCACAAGACTTTAGGGTCTGCACCCTATCTTCCATAGTAACTTCTATAGACTTCATGCTCTACCCAACAAACCTGACCATGCATGTGCCACCTCTACTCCCAAGGAGATCCCTTTCCAATATCCAGTGCATCTTTACTCCTTTATCAGCACAATCAAGGGCAACATCACCATGAGCAACAGTGAAGACCAGAGTTATAGGGAGCAGGTGAACATAATGATGGAGGCTTATCTTACCTTCTCTATGGTCCTTGAAAACATAACCATTCACCCACCCCATGGAATTGCAGGTCAGCCAAAACAGTATACCGGATTTGCCTAGTTTTCTATAATGATGCTTTCTGAACCATCCTTCAGCATTCTATTACGTAATAAATTCATAATAGGCTCAGGAACCCTTTGCAGGTGTTATGGCTTAATTAGCTGATTAGAGTGGGACACTTTGAGCCGAGAATATTGCACCTTTTCACAATATTCTAATTTTTGGAGATTGTGGATTTGGGGTTTTCATGAGCTGTAAGCCATAATCATCACAATTATGACAAATCACGGCTTAAACTATCTTGCATTGCATGTAATGAGTCTATCTCATATATTAGTTTCACCTTTTAAGTTGCTGCACTGAAATAAATGAACTTTTAGATGATTTTCTAATTTTTCGAGTTGTATTGCAGCTGGTACATACAGTGAGGAACAGAAGTATTTGAACACCCTGCGACTTTGCAAGTTCTCCCACTTAGAAATCATAGAGGGGTCTGAAATTCACATTGTAGGTGCATTCCCACTCTGAGAGACAGAATTAAAAAAAAAAATTCAGGAAATCACATTGTATGATTTTTAAAGAATTTATTTGTCTTGCACTGCTGAACATAAGTATTTGAACACCTAAGAAACAGCAAGAATTCTGGCTCTCAAAGACCTGTTACCGTGCCTTTAAAAAGTCTACCTCTACTCCACTCATTAATCTAACTTAGTAGCACCTGTCTGAGCTCTTTAAAGACACCTGCCCACCCCACAGTCAGTCAGACACCAACTACTACCATGGGCAAGACCAAAGAGCTGTCAAAAGACACCAGAGACAAAATTGTGGACCTCCACAAGGCTGGAAAGGGCTATGGGGCAATTGCCAAGCAGCTTGGTGAAAATAGATCAACTGTTGGAGCAATTGTTAGAAAATGGAAGAGGCTAAAGACGACTGTCAGTCTCCCTCAGACTGGGGCTCCATGCAAGATCTCACCTTGTGGGGTACCACTGATGATAAGAAAGGTGAGGAATCAGCCCAGAACTACAAGGGAGGAGCTGGTCAATGACATGAAGAGAGCTGGGACCACCGTTTCAAAGGTCACTGTCAGTAGAACACTACGCCGTCATGGTTTCAAATCATGCATTGCACGGAAGGTTGCCCTGCTCAAGTCATCACATGTCCAGGCCCGTCTGAAATTTGCCAGTGACCATCTGGATGATCCAGAGGAGGCATGGGAGAAAGTCATGTGGGCAGATGAGACCAAAGTAGAAGTTTTTGGTCTAAAATTCACTCGTCGTGTTTGGAGGAAAAAGAAGGATGAGTTGCATCCCAAGAACACCATCCCTACTGTGAAGCATGGGGGTGGTAACATCATGCTTTGGGAGTGCTTTTCTGCGAAGGGGACAAGACGACTGCACTGTATTAAGGAGAGGATGAATGGTGCCATTTATTGTGAGATTTTGAGCAACAACCTCCTTCCCTCAGTCAGAGCATTGAAGATGGGTCATGGCTGGGTCTTCCAACATGACAACGACCCGAAGCACACAGCCAGGATAACCAAGGAGTGGCTCCGTAAGAAGCATAGCAAGGCTCTGGAGTGGCCTAGCCAGTCTCCAGACCTAAATCCAATAGAACATCTTTGGAGGGAGCTGAAACTCCGTGTTGCTCAGCGACAGCCCCGAAACCTGACAGATCTAGAGGAGATCGGTGTGGAGGAGTGGGCCAAAGTCCCTGTTGCAGTGTGTGCAAACCTGGTCAAGAACTACAGGAAACGTTTGACCTCTGTAATTGCAAACAAAGGCTTCTGTACCAAATATTAACACTGATTTTCTCAGGTGTTCAAATGCTTATGTTCAGCAGTGCAAGACAAATTGTTTAAAAATCATACAATGTGATTTCCTGATTTTTTTTTTTTTTTTAATTCTGTCTCTCAGAGTGGGAATGCACCTACAATGTGAATTTCAGACCCCTCCATGATTTCTAAGTGGGAGAACTTGCAAAATCACAGAGTGAATCATACTTCTGTTCCTCACTGTACTTATGCCTCCTGCCAGGATGTTCCCTAATGGAGAACTGGCCATGGCAGAATTCAGCTGAAGTTGGAATAGAAGGAGGAGATTTAATATGGCTTTGCTTGTTCCCAGTGTTGGTCAAAAGGTCTACTTTCTGTATTGGGTGAGCCATTGTGGCCTGCCCTGGATTCTTCAGGGTACATCCTAATTTTTTGCTGATGTTGCTGTTGTGTAGTTGCAACAACAGAAAGTGATGTCACTGCACATGCAGATAACTTTTAAAGTTCCAATATGTGTGCCTGAACAGCCAGAACTTAGGCTTTATGCACACCGCCACCTGCACTTAGCCCCACATCTCTCACTACTGCTTGTTCTATGGATATTAACACCACCACTGCTAGTGCAAAGGAGCACTCAATGACAAATACAGTATTTTGCTCCCAGGATCACACTCCTACAGGTCCAACCCTAGATATAGCACACATGCCTTGGTTACTATACTCTACAGCTAAGTTTTGCTCTAATTATGTATTTACAGTGACAATATTTGACTTTTAGCAAACAAGGACCAATTTAAATAATAGGTAAGAAAGCTCAATATGGTATAAAATATAAAGGTCAACAACTTCTGTAGTGCAAATAAAGAAATTACTGAGCTCATGCTTTGTGTACACTAAAGATTTTATATAATGACATATTCCCATGTAGCTAGGAAGCTGCTTTATAGCAGCTCAGGCAGAAAAGCAGTAACTAATACCATGGACATCCTCTTATGTTAACAGTTTAAAATATATTTATATTCTTTCCATTAAGTAAAGTTTGTAATGTTCAATGAAATTTTTAGCAGGCCTAGACCTATATATGGGCTGCACAGTAGATAAGTGGCTAGCACTGCCACCTTTCAGCACTTGAGTTGTCAGTTTGAATCCCCAGCATTGAACCTGCCTGAAATTTGCCAGCTCTCCCTGTGCCTGCGTGTGTTTCCTCCCAAATTCCAAAGACATGCTGGTAGCAAGTTAATTGGCTCTTTTCTAAATTGGCCCTAATATATGTATAAATGTGAGTTAGGTACCTTCGATTTTAAGCTCCTTGGGAGCAGGGACTGATGTGAATGTACAATATACTGTCTATGTAAAGTGCTATATAAATATTTGTAATAAATCTTAAAAAGCTATCACATTCATACTACCTTTGTGATAGCTGAACAGTTTGTGATTAGAAGTAGACCTATCATCTAATAATAAGCCTAATATAGTTTACAATCCCTCTCAACCCTGTCCTATAGCCTAAGGTATGTAACCTTTCAACCTACCTGCTAACAGAGGAAATTCAGTGCATCACTTTTATCAGGAGAGGTATGTATTAAACAGCTTTTGCTAATACCTTAGGCAATAGGACAGCAGGGTACGTATAAAAGTAGGTTAACGTTATTATTATCATCATAGGTTAATTTAAAGGTATAATTCCAGTTTTGTTAAAAATAGATATACAGGATGTAATTGCCACACAGTTAGAAACAGATATACTGTATGTATTGCCATTCAGGCCATTTTCTAGCATAGTTGTTAAAATTACACTCATCTCAGTTTTCTGTCATCCATTAATGATGAAAATGTAGTATTTTACTGTAGCAGTATTCAATGCTATCGGATTTCAATTTCTAGTCTCCCAATATTCTCATACCACTTGCTCCTGTGTTTGACTCATACACTGTGTATAGGTTCTGAAACTAAATTATATGATGTGGCGTAGATGTGAGTGAAAGTGAACATGTACTTTACCCATAATAGGCAAAGTGATTGGTTCAATTTAAAAAGACTACATAAAGTTATATTTTCTTTCCTTGTGCTTCCACCATTCTCCAGACCACCACCAAACTGCCTAAAAAATGCAAGTTATTTTAGCTTATAAGGGAACAAATGACTCCCCACAATGTTATACTCCTCCCTACAATGATACTCTTGGTGTCCAACAGGTCAGATTACCAAATAGGCAGAGTAGGCATAGACCTATGGGTCCCACACCATTTAAGGACCCTGCGACAGTGGATCATAATTACAATGATGCCTTCCTAAATTGTTTACAAAAGATAATTAATTAATCAATTCAAAGAAACAAAAATTGTGCATTAAAGACTCTATAGAGAAAATACTGTATTAATGTAATGTATCCAATAACAACTTAAAGTATATAAATTCCTAAATTTAGGTTCACATTGCAGTTTGTCTCTTAAAAGCTCAGCTTCTTTCAGCTGTCAGCTTGTAAAAAATCTTGGCACAGCCTACGTACATAGGTTTCAACTGCCTAGGGTCCTCCACAGAGTTTAATCCTGCACTGATCGTCAAGGGCCAAGCATTATCAGGTGGAGGTATAGAGAAGCAAGAAGAAGCAAAGAAAGTGTACCTTGTGACCTTCCTTAAGCATCAGTTCTTTTTGTGGCTCTTAGGATTTGGTCACATGACATCTCAAACCACCAAGGAAGTTGGGGCTGGAAAATTTCCCTTTGCAAGAAGCTGTGATCTCAAGTCTGAAAGGGGAGCATATAGTTTCCTTATAATGCCCACCATGTGTCACGAACTGTGCATCTCATTCTGATCAATGTCTGAATAATGAAGTAACTCCATTTGGGGTCCCTGGCCCAACATATTTTATTATCAGTTGCCCAAGGTGCAAGTACCTCCCTGCCACCCAGGACAGTCCTCCCCTGAATATACAGGAGGTAGGCCTGCCATACCTCCCAACCGTTCCAGTTTACATGGCATGTCAGCCAAGACCATTAAAGGGCCAGACCTATTAATCATCTTGGCACCTATTCAGAAGGGTGGGAAAGGCATTTATCTTCATCCCTTGCTTTTGGTCATGGGATACGTGAAATGTGTGGGACATGAAGACTTCTTGAATCTGCTGTGCCACACTGATCACAGGCTTGAGACATGGATCAGACTTGGTCAACATAAGATCCCAGAAGGTATCATTAACAATGTAGATAGTGGAGAGGCTCCAGGACTGAGAATTTTCTCCAAAGAGCAGTAGCTGTACTTTTGTGCAAACTTGGATGCTTCAGCTGGATCTTTTGCTCGGGTTATCTTTGTAATTGTTGCCACTCATTAATGCTTCGGGGCCAGTGTAAAGAACTAGCAAGCCACTAATGCTTTTACAGGAAAAGAGACAATCTTCAGAACACTAATAATTTGTGGTGTCAAGGGGAGAGAATCAACAGGCTACTCTGGTTTCTAAGTAGTCTCCAGCTGTTTTAATGAAGTTCTCCTTTAAGGTAGGCTCAGACAAAGTGGTAGATCTGTCGATATTTGCATGCAGAAATGTTTAT
This sequence comes from Staurois parvus, assembly GCF_062004578.1. Classification (NCBI taxonomy): domain Eukaryota; kingdom Metazoa; phylum Chordata; class Amphibia; order Anura; family Ranidae; genus Staurois; species Staurois parvus. The sequence continues at coordinate 16,522,015 of NW_028317827.1, forward strand.
GTAATAAAAGTTTTGTTTTTTACAACAATATTTTGTTTAGAGTCAGTGAGACTGTCACTTTTAGCACAGTATCTCACTAGTAGTTGTACTTTTCTCATTTTATCTGTTAAAAGCCTTACTCCACCTTTACTATCACTGTAAATACTTTGTGCCAAGCTGACCCAAATGAACTATTTTCTTCACTAAGAAATGTGGCAGCTGCCAGCACTGTGTGTGATATCAGCTACATACAGTATATAGCACCGTGTTCCGGCAGCGGTATGGGGCTTTCCATCCAATTCCCAGTACAAATTTAAGTCTGGCTGAGCACTGCTCATCCATTTACAGAAAGCCTTGTATTTTTATAAATGAATACAAGGCTTTAGCTGAGGTGGATAGGTGGGCAGATGATGTCACAGTCTCTACCTCAGCCAATCAGAGGAAGCCTTGTATTAATTCATACAAATACAAGGTTTCCTGTGATTGGCTGAGCAGTGCCTATTTTGCTCTGGGAGTGGGACAGAAAGTCTCAGTACAGCTGTCAGAACACAGCGCTGTATACTGCATGTAGCTGATGATAACCACAGTTTATACTGCACTGACCGTACTCACATTTCTTAATGATGGAAATAGTTATTTTGGGCCTGGCTTGGCTTAAAATAACTATTTAAAGTGATACTAAAGCTAAAGTTAAACCATGTCCTAAAAGTTACGCTCTCTATGCATTGCAATGTAGCCACGCTCACTTTTTGTCTCAGCACCTGGCATATGCCACATGTTGTCTTCACTGGTGTCTCCATCTTTCTCAGTTTGTAAAATTACCAATAGTTTTTTTGTTACCAATATTTTGTTGAATATATCAGAAACCACAGCACAGATTTTTCTAGTTGTTTAAAAATGAAACCAGGTAGCAATGTAAAGGAAGTTCTCTATGAAATGCAGTTATACTAAGGTCAAATATACATATGTTACAGAAACATGTAATGTCCCAAATATGAAACAGAAGAGTACATGAATATAAATATTCTCAAGGTGATAATGGTGTATCTTCTAATCCATGAAAAGCTAGAAACGGATGAAGACAAATTAGTAAGGATCATCTGAGTGGGCATTTTGATGTGCCGGAAGAGATGTACCCCTGGTGATACACAACTGTCAGATTCATAGTAGTAAACAATCATATATTAGTGAGTGAGTGTTAACCACTTGAGCTCCAGAGGATTTACCCCCCTTAATACCAGGCCTCTTTTTGCTACTCGGCGCTGCACTAATTCAACTGATAATTGCGCGGTCATGCAATGCTGCACCCAAACAAAATTTACGTCCTTTTTTTCACACAAATAGAGCTTTCTTTTGGTGGTATTTGATCACCTGTGCGCTTTTTATTTTTCATGCTATAAACAAAAAAAGGCCAAAAATTTTGAAGAAAAACAATATTTTTTACTTTCAGCTATAAAAAATATACAGTAAACTCAAAGTTAGTTATAAATTTAGGCCAAAATGTATTCTGCTCCATGTTTTTGGTAAAAAAAATCCCAATAAGTGTATATTGATTGCTTTGTGTGACAGTTATAGCGTCTACAAACTATGGTATAAATACTGCAATTTACGCCATTTTTCTGCTATACAGCTCTGCGCTAGTTTAACGGACAATTGCGCAGTCATGCAATATGGTACATAAATGAAATTTACATCCTTTTTTCCCCCACAAATTCAGCTTTCTTTCGGTGGTATTTGATCGCCTGTGCGGTTTTTATTTTTTGCGCTATAAAAAAAAAGGCTGACAATTTTGAGGAAAAAAAAAAATATTTTGGACTTTTTGCTATAAAACATGTCCAGTAAAAAAAAAATGCAAAAATCAAATTTAGTCATAAATTTCTGCCAAAATGCATTCTGCGACATGTCTTTGCTAAAAAAAACCCAATACGTGTAAATTAATTGGTTTACGTGAAAGTTATAGCGTTTACAAATGGCGGGAAAGATACTGGAATTTTTAATTTTTATTTATACTAATAATGGCGCCGATCAGCGACATATGGCGGCAATCAGCGACATATGACGGCGACCAGCGACTTATGGCGGGACTGCGGGACTGAGGCGGACATTTTGACACTGGGGGGGAGCTGACTTGGGGTCACTGACATCCCCAGTGACACCAATACAGTGATCAGTAAAAAAAAACCACTGAAACTGTATTAATGTCACTGGGGAGGAAGGGGTTAACGTTTTTAGTGTTCACTGTGTGAGGGGAGTGTTTTACTAAGGGGGCGGGGGTGTGTGCTGGACGGGGGAGGGAGGGAGGAGCTGATCGAGGGAGAGAAACTGTATTCTCCCTCTGCAGCTTGGCGGCGAACTGTCACAGGGCAGGCTGTGTGTAAACAATGCAGCCCTGCTCTGTTTCAGTGTTTACCGCGGGAAAACGGCCGGTAAAAACCGGCCGTGACCCGGCGGCGGGGACCCGCTGCTGACACCCGTGGGACAGGTAGGGCGGGCGCGTGCCTCGCGCGCGCCCCCTGCCTGTTTTGTAGGCACACGTTTTAAAACGTGCTTTTGCCTACGAGCGCCGCCCTGCCACCGTTTATATGCGGTGGCTGGGCGGCATGTGGTTAAAATGAGATAGAGCCTCTAGGTCTCCACAACACCATCTCATCCCTTCCATCTACAACCAGTTCTTTGCAGACTTTGAGTTCAAGCTTTCCTTGTCTGCCCAAGTTTGAGAAAAAGACTTAGGAGTCACATTATCTGAGGAGGGCTGAAGAGCAGTTTTTACTACCCTACAGAAGGGTTCCCTGAATGTGACTGCTCAGGAACATAGCTTTAAAGTTTACTTACACTGGTAGAGAACCCCTACCTTACTCCTTGGAATATTTCCTTATGTTTCTGACTGATGTTGGAGAAGTAAGTGTGAAGGGGGAACTACAGTATGTTACATAAACTCACCAGCCACTTTATTAGGTACATCTGTTCAATTGCTTGGTAACACAAATTGCTAATCAGCCAATCACATGGCAGCAACACAATGCATTTAGGCAAGTTGACCTGGTGAAGACGACTTATTGAAGTTCAAACTGAGCATCAGAATAGGGAAGAAAGGGGATTTAAGTGACTTTGAACGTGGCAAGACTCCAGACGGCCTGGTCTGAGTATTTAAAAAACTGCTGATCTGCTGGGATTTTTACTCACAACCATCTCTAGGGTTTAAAGAGAATGGTCCGAAAAGGAGGAAATATCCAGTGAGCAGCAGTTGTGTGAATGAAAATGCCTCATTAATGTCAGAGGAGAATGGGCAGACTGGTTCAAGATGTTAGGCAAAGTAACTCATGTCAATATGGACCAAAAACATGGAGGAATGTTTCCAACACCTTGTGGTATACATGCCACTAAGGATTATAGCAATTCTGAATTCAAAAGAGGGTCCCACTTGATACTAGCAAGGTGTACCTAATAAAGTGGCCGATGAGTGTATATGGTGGTTTTGCCACAATATTCAACCCTATTGGGCAAAAGTACATGATATATATATATATATATATATTTAGACCCTGCTCAAAATAATTAGAGGAACACTTTTTAATCAGAGTATAGCATCAAGCATTAGGTTTTAGCAGATGAGTGTATATTGACATTCACCTGCTTAATAGGCAGGGCTGTTGGGTATCTGTCCTCCAAAATTAACCCTCTCTATGCCTTGCGCCAGGCCTGCTTTCCACAGTAGTTGGTGCCAATCTCCAGTCTAAAGTGAAATTATGTAGAAGTTCAAAAAATCATGTGCATATTCATAAACTGTATATGTATAAAATATTTAAGAATATTTATAATATGAATAATATTATAGAGAATTGATTAAAATACAAGACGAATTTGATGGAATTTGATTATTTTATCCTCCAATATCCTTAGAATTAAATTAGAACAGTAATCAAAATAATAGGTGCCACATTTTTCCTTTTAATAGTTTGTCATACGATGGTCATTGTGAATGTTACGCACAATAGTAGAGTCTGTGCTTGTGGTTGCTGCTTAGCATTTGGAACAAAGGGCAGATTCACTGTCTTGGCTAAATCACATTTGATTTGAAATACTTGAAAAAAATATATTGAAGCAACACATACTCAGCAGGGATTTCAGAGCCTTAATTAATTGCTTATAGTTTGTGGCACTAGCATGTAATTTAATTTACTTTAATTAATAATTCATGTTACATTCATGTTGTCATATTAAATTAATTTAGACAACTTAGCTGTTTCAGTTATTTATTTATTATTTCAACAGATGCTTGAAAAATATACAGAATTTTGTCTTGGGAAAGGGCTATTCACATCCATGCATTTGGAAACAAACCCATTTATAGAAGTTTTATTTTAAAAGTATAACATTCAATGTGCATGGAGTGATTAATGTTAAAGAATCTGGTGAATGAAGTCCAATCACAATCACATCGAGGTGAAATCTTTGTATTGTGGCCCTCAAATGGACCATATATTGTGTGTTGTGAGGGCCATTGAGTGATGCATGTGCTCTGGATGCACAAACATCTTAACCCTTAATTCTGACACTCTAAGTCAGGGGTATCAAACTCAATTTCATCATGGGCCGCATCAGCCTTATGGTTGCCCTCAAAAGGCTGGTTATATCTGTAGGACTAGATGTTCAGAGTACCCCACGCCCCTTACATCAGATATCAAGAGCTCCCACACCATCAGAAGTTTAAAGTCCCCCACCCTCCCTTACATCACAGTGCACCCCCCCTTACCTGGGAGCTGGGAAACAGAAAGTGCAGAGTCTGGAGGAGGATCAGAGAAGGACTGGAAACAGATGCCAGAGACTGCTGAATGCTGAGACCAGGGGAGGTGGAGATGAAGGGGTGCTGCAGCTGCACAGAGAGGTGCAGGATCTGTAGTAGGAGTTCTGTCCTCCTGTCTGCTTCCAAGTGCTGTGACAAGATGAGGTCGGAGACAAGGGGGTGCCGCAGCTACAGGAGAGGTGCAAGGGCAATGTGAAATGGTCTAGTATGATTTCACAGACAATACTTAGGAACCATGACACAAGGAATACCCAGCACAGACAAAGGAAGTAAACATAAAGTTCAATCAACACCGTTGTACTGCATATGTCAAAACAGTTCAGATTTGTAGTAGAAACAATTAACATGCAACAATAACAATGAACCAAGAAGTGAAGCAGCATGGACAGTATCATGGTTATTCAGAAATGCAGCTCATACTGTGGACAGGTCTGCTACTAATGCATTCATGCTCCACACAGCCATGATTGCATACCTGGGATTAGCAAGCCTTTAATATATAAGGTGTGGTTGTGGAAGGAGGATTTGCTTTTCTATGCTGATGGTGGGGGGAGGGCACCCCAGAGTTACCAATGGATATATATATATATATACACATATACACACACACTGCTGAAAAAAATTAAAGGAACACATCAGATCTCAATGGGAAAAGATATCATGCTGGATATCTATACTGATATAGACTGGGTAATGTGTTAGGAAAGTAAGGATGCCCCATCGTTTGATGGAAATGAAAACTATCAACCTACAGAGGACTAAATTCAAACACCCTGAAAATCAGAGTGAAAAAATGATGCAGCAGGGTAGTCCATTTTGCTGAAATTTCATTGCAGCAACTCAGAATGGTACTCAGTAGTTTGTATGGCCCCCATGTGCTTGTATGCATGCCTGACAACATCGGGGAATGCTCCTAAGAGGACTAGTTGTCATTTCAGCTGGGCAGAGCTATGCAAATAATATCTGTGTACCACATCCTTGTACATTTCCTTCCCGTTCTTAAATATATTGTATGTATTGGAAGCAATGACCTTTAATACTGACCGCTTTAAAGAGAAATTGTCACCTACTTTGAAGTGTATTTTCACTGTTGAAGCCAAATTGGTATAATACCTACTTTAACCACTTGTTGACCACGCTATAGCCTAATGATAGTTACAGCGCAGTCGTCCAATTCTGGGAGCGTGTCATATGATGCCGTACCAGAACTGCACCCCCTGCATGCCCACAGCGATGCACACGCAACAATCTCTCTGTCCTTTGGACACAGCTGATCACATGACATGGTAAAGGGCCAATCACAGTGGCCTTTTACCATGTAAACAGCTGTGTCTAATCACAGCTGGTCACCATGTAAACACATGTGCCGGTTATCGGCAGTACTTTCCTCATGCTGTAACAGCGTGAGGAAAGTACTGCCGATGACCGGCTAATGTCAAAGGTGACACCTACACTAATAATCAGAGCGCTGATTATCAGTGCAGCCCTAAAAGTGCAAAGCAGTGCTGCTAATCTGTTCCTGTCAGTGCTGTTAATCTGTGCTTATCGGTGCCACCAGTCAGTGCCACCTATCAGTACTGCTTATTAGTGCTCATAAGTGCCACCTATCATCATTATTGACCATCATTGCCCTCTATCAGTGTCACATATCAGGGCCTCCTCACCAATGTCCACCAGTGACACCTTATCAGTGCAGCCTATCAGTGCAGCCTATCAGTGCTGCCTATCAGTGCCGCCTCATCAGTGCCCATCAGTTCAGTCTCTTCAACGCACATCAGTGAACGAGAAAAATTACCTGTTTGCAAAAACTTGTAATAGAAAATCTTTTTTTTCAAAATGTTCAGTATTTTTTCATTTGTTTAGGAAAAAATAAAATGTCCAGTGGTGATTAAATACCACCAAAGAAAGCTCTATTTGTGTGAAAAATGCTAAAAATGTCATATGAGTACAGTGTTGCATGACCACACAATTGTCATTCAAATTGCAACAGCGCTGAAAGCTGAGAATTGGCCTGGGCAGGAAAGGGCTGAAAGTATCCAGTAGGCAAGTGGTTAAATATGTTACATGTCCCCATTCACATAGCATAACTTAAAAAAAGGTTTCAAAATTGCAGCTAACCTTGTTAATGAGGACAGCCTTGGGGCAGACTTACTCTGACATTGTTAAAAAAAACCTTGCAGTCGGCTGTGACACCTAGAAATGTCTAAAAGGTAATAAATATATATTTTTTTTTTACAAAGGTGAACTCATCCTTTAACAATCCTATAGTTGGGTTTTCTCAAATTTGACTGTAAAAGTGGAAATACGCTTTAACATGCAGCAATCCATTGATTAAAGTTTAAAAAGCATGCAAAAGTAAATGGTGCCCAAACCAGAGACGTACCACTCCTAATTACTTTGCAATGGTGCAATGGGTTTGAAAAGTATTAATGATTTGTACAACAGCTCTGCCTGCTCTGCAGCTCAGTGATCTTCCTCATATATAACTGATTTAAGGCAATGGTAATGCTGCATTTTATAGCATTTTAGTTGACAGTTCAGCACATATAGACTAGTTATTCTTATTGCTCCCTAAGGATTCTCCATAGAAGCCATCATTTCGCAACCAGGTTAGAACCAGCAAGGCATATTTTAGGCTGGTTAGACCAGTGGTTTTGTATTTAGGTTGCATCCATGGATGGAAGCAGAAAAATTGCGTATGTGGGGTGTGAGAGGGGAGTAGGTTTTGGGGGTGCAAAGTTTTGCTCACCAGATAATAAAGTAAATGATGACAAGCTTTTGATTCGGTCCTTGCTATGATAGTTAACTGCAACTTAAGGGAGGGGTACAGAACACACCTTAGAGACATAAAGCCCAGGCACAATAAATTACAGTGGGGTTCATTTACCCCCTGTTCACATCTATGTGGGTGGGGCCAGTGTGGATCCTCATGAAAATCAGAGAAATGTGGACCCACGGGCGAGTGCCATTATTTCTAATAGCACTGTGCCCGCATTGGAAAACGCAACCGTACTAGGAACCGAGGTTCCCGTGCAGGCTGCATTTTCCAAAGAAGTGTAGGGTCTTCTTTCCCTGCATGTTACGGGCACGGGAGTCCATTCAAATGAATGGGCTCTCGTGCCTGTGCAAAACGCGGCACGCACGGCAGCATAGATGTGAACCAGGGGTAACTAAAGACAAATAGGCTCTTCACAGTGCAACAGACAGCAGTAAAATCCTGACAGGTGTTATATTCCCTCTTTACTCAATCCAAAAACTAAACAAAAAGTTTTGGCTTTTGTAAGCTAGATCTAAACCCTTACTGGGTAGTTTAATTAACCGCTTTCCCGTCGCCCTATAGCAGAAATACTGCTACAGGGCGTCAGCGGTACGTATATATATATATTAATATATATATATATATATATGTGTGATTTTGCATTTCCAGGTAGGGGGATCCTGTCGATCACCAGGTCCCGGCCTGTGATTCCTCGCTGGCACCTGGCGATCGCCATGTATCACCGACGGGGGAGAGACCTGTATGTAAACAATACAGATCTCTGCCCTGTCAGCTCCTGCACACTGCTTTGTATGGCTTTGCATAGCCATACAAAGCAATGTGCTTACACAGTAAAGCACACACACAGCACACAGTAACCCTTTGATCACCCCAGATGTTAACCCCTTTCTGCCCAGTGTCATTAGTATAGTGTCAGTGCTTTTTATTAGCTCTGATCACTGTATTGGTGTCACTGGGGATGTCAGTGACAGTTAGTTCCCCCCCAGTGTCAGAATGCCTGTTGCAGTCCTGCTATAAGTCGCTGAAAACCGCTATTACTAGTGAAAAAAAAAATTCCAGTACATACCGCCATTTGTAACTTTCATGTAAACCAATTAATTTAAACGTATTAGAATTTTTTTTTAGCGAAGACATGTAGCAGAATACATTTTGACCTACATTTATGACGATATTTGATTTTTTTTTACTGGACATGTTTAATAGCAGAAAGTAAAAAAAAATAGTTTTTTCTCAAAATTGTCAGTCTTTTTTTTTATAGTGCAAAAAAAAAATCCTCTCCATGCTGCGGTCATCCCTGCTGCTTGTGCACCTTTTTCTTCCACACTTTTCCCTTCCACATAACTTTCTATTAATGTGCTTTATACAGAACTTTGGAAACATCCAACTTCTTTTGCAATTACCGTTTGAGGCTTTCCCTCCTTATGGAGGGTGTCAATGATGGTTTTCTGCACAACTGTCAGGTCAGCAGTCTTTCCCATGATTGTGATTCCTACTGAACCAGACTGAGAGACCATTTAAAGGCTCAGGAACCCTTTTCAGGTGTTATGGCTTAATTAGCTGATTAGAGTGGGACACTTTGAGCCGAGAATATTACACCTTTTCACAATATTCTAATTTTCTGAGATTGTGAATTTGGGGTTTTCATGAGCTGTAAGCCATAATCATCACAATTATGACAATCACGACTTGAACTATGTTGCTTTGCATGTAATGAGTCTTTATCATATATTAGTTTCTCCTTTTAAGTTGCATTACTGAAATAAATGAACTTTTGCACGATATTCTAATTTTTTGAGTTTCACCTGTGTGTATATATATATATATATATATATATATATATATATATATATATATATATATATATATATATATATATATATATATATATATATATATTGTGACAGGAGGTCAGGAAGAACTAAAGGATGTGTCCAGGATGGGAGGTATGTTTGTTCCAGGTTCATGCTTTACACTGACTGTTTCTCCTGTCGTGCTGTGTAGTGAGCCTGTGTGGCTCACTGATGATGTAATGAGCTCAGGTGTAGTGAGTTAAGGGCTCTGGGCTCTATAAAACTCCCAGGCTGCTGAGAGAGGATGCTCCAACCTGTAACCAGTTTGCTGTGCAGGACAGACTGGGGAGCAACCAAACCATCCTGTGGTGAGAGATAATCTGTGTGATCTTAGACTGTGAGAACACCCTGTGTCTGAGCAGTGATAAGCTGTATTCAGACAGCTAGATAGGAACCTGTGTTTGTAGTTAGATGCCCAGTGTGGCAAGGTTTTATTTTCTGTTTTTTTTTTTGCTGTTTTGACTATATGCACCGTGTGTTCACCAGACTTGTAAATAAAGCACAGCTTTTCACCAAGATCCTGCTGTCGTGCTGAGCCTCTTTCACGGTGTTCTGACCCATCCAGGGGGTCAAGCACAACCCGCTACTGGGCTAATCCCTCACTATATATATACAGTCAGGTCCATAAATATTGGGACATCAACACAATTCTAATGATGGCTTGCTTCACTGATAGTGACAGCTCTTTGGATCTCATCTTGAGAGTTGACAGCAAGATTCCAAATGCAAATAGCACACTTGAAATGAACTCTGCACCTTTTATCTGCTCATTGTAATTGGGATAATGAGGGAATAACACACACCTGGCCATGGAACAGCTGAGAAGCCAATTGTCCCATTACTTTTGGTTCCTTAACAAGTGGGAGGCACATATGCAAACTGTTGTAATTCCTACACCGTTCACCTGATTTGGATGTAAATACCCTCAAATTAAAGCTGACAGTCTGCAGTTAAAGCACATCTTGTTTGTTTCATTTCAAATCCATTGTGGTGGTGTATAGAGCCAAAAATGTTAGAATTGTGTCGATGTCCCAATATTTATGGACCTGACTGTATATATATATTGCTCAAAACAATTAAAGGAACACATCAGATCTCAATGGGGAAAAATATCATACTGAACATCTATACTGGTATGGACTGGTTAATGTGTTAGGAACGTAAGGATGCCCCATCTTTTGATGGAAATGAAAACGATCAACCTACAGAGGACTGAATTCAAAGGCACCCCAAAAATCAAAGTGAAAAAATGATGCAGCAAGCTAGTCCAGTTTGGTGAAATTTCACTGCAGCAACTAAAAATGTTACTCTGTAGTTTGTATGGCCCCCACGGCTTGTATGCATACCTAACAACATTGGGGCCTGCTCCTAATGAAACGATGAATGGTGTCCTGGGGTACTTCCTCCCAGATCTGGACCGGGGCATCACTGAGCTCCTGGACAGCCTGAGGTGCAACCTGGTTGTGTCGGATGGATCGAAACATGATATCCCAGAGGTGTTCTATTGGATTTAGGTCAGGTGAGTGTGGGGGCCATTCAATGATATACTGTTCAAAATAATAGCAGTCAGACATCACTAACCTGATCAATCACTGTTTTTGGTAGAAATGATATTTCTACATGGCAAATAATTTACTTGCAGGTGTAGTAGAGTAATAGAAATCCAACAGTCATGACATGCATGCTGCTGATTCTGTGTAATTGAATCACTAATTGAAAGGGGCATGTTCAAAATAATAGCAGTGTGGAGTTCTATTAGTGAGGTCATTCATTATTTGAAAAACAGGTAGCAATTATTGCCCTTATTTAAGGAAGGAAGGCAGCAAATGTTGTACATGCTGGTTACAGTGCATTTCTCTCTGAAATTCTGAGGAAAATGGGTCGTTCCAGACATTGTTCAGAAGAACAGCGTACCTTGATTAAAAAGTTGATTGGAGAAGGGAAAACATATAAAGAAGTGCAGAAAATGATAGGCTGCTCAGCTAAAATGATGGCAAATGCTTTAAAATGGCAACCAAAACCTGAAAGACGTTGATGAAAGCGAAAAACTACCATTCGAATGGATAGAAGAATAGCCAAAATGGCAAGGACTCAGCCAACAATCAGCTCCAGGAGGAACAAAGAAGGTCTAAAGTTACCTGTGAGTACTGTTACAATTAGAAGACGCCTATGTGAAGCCAAGCTGTCTGCAAGAAGCCCCCGCAAAGTCCCACTGTTGAAAAAAAGACATGTGCTGAAGAGGTTACAATTTGCCAAAGAGCACATTGACTGGCCTAAAGAGAAATGGCGCAACATTTTGTGGACTGATGAAAGTAAGATTGTTCTTTTTGGGTCTAGTGGCCAGAGACAGTTTGTCAGACGACCCCCAAACACTGAATTCAAACCTCAGTACACTGTGAAGACAGTGGAGCATGGTTGCACAAGCATCATGATATGGGGATGTTTCTCATACTACGGTGTTGGGCCTATTTATTGCATACCAGGGATCATGGATCAGTTTGAATACATCAGAATACTTGAAGAGGTCATGCTGCCTTATGCTGAAGAGGAAATGCCCTTGAAATGGGTGTTCCAACAAGACAACGACCCCAAACACACCAGTAAACGTGTAACATCTTGGTTCCAGACCAACAAGATTGACATTATGGAGTGGCCAGCCCAATCCCTGGATCTTAATCCAATAGAAAACTTGTGGGGTGACATCAAAAATGCAGTTTCTGAGGCAAAACCAAGAAATAGAGAAGAACTGTGGAATGTAGTCCAATCATCCTGGGCTGGAATACCTGTTCACAGGTGCCAGAAGTTGGTTGACTCCATGCAACACAGATGTACAGCAGTTCTCAGAAACAGTGCTTATACAACTAAATATTCATTAAGTGATTCAAAGGAAAGCAAAATCTTCAAACATTTTTCAGTTTATATAGTGAATGTTTGAGTTTGTAAAGAAGAATACAAACACTGATATTTTTTTGAACCGTCTAATTTTCACTTTTCTTTAATTTTTTTTAGAGGAACAACACAAACTTGATATATTTTTCTTCATGTTTTGATTTGGAATAGAATGTGTAGTGTTCCCAATGCATTTGTGTGTATGGAAATAAAAGCTATTAGAAGGATTTTGAGCTTTATTCACTTTTTTCAACACACTGCTATTATTTTGAACACAACTGTAAGTTCCTTCATCCTCAAGGAACTGCACCAGGAGGAACCCAGGAACCACTGCACCAGTGTAGGGTCGGACAATGGGTCCAAGGATTTCCCAATACCTAATACCAGTCAGGTTGCCATTGTCTAGCCTGTAGAGGTCTGTGCATCCCTCCATGGATATGCCTCCCCAGACCATCACTGACCCACCACCAAAAAGGTCATGCTGAATGATGTTACAGGCAGCATAACATTCTCCATGGCTTCTCCAGACCCGTTCATGTCTGTCACATGTGCTCAGGGTAAACCTGCATTCATCTGTGAAAAGCACAGGGTGCCAGTGGTGGACTTGCCAATTCTGGTGTTCAGTAGCAAATGCCAATCGAGCTCTATGGTGCCGGGCAGTGAGCACAGGGCCCACAAGAGGACATCGGGCCCTCAGGCCACCCTCATGAAACCTGTTTCTGATATTTTGGTCAGAGACATTCACACCAGTGGCCTTCTGCGGGTCATTTCATAAGGCTTTAGCAGTGCTCATTCTGTTCCTCCTTGCACAAAGGAGCAGATACCGGTCCTGCTGATGGGTTAAGGACCTTCTATGGCCCTGTCCAGGTTTCCTAGAGTAACTGCCTGTCTCCTGGAATCTCCTCCATGCTCTTGAGACTGTACTGGGATACAAAGCAAACCTCTGGCAATGGCACGCATTGATGTGCCATCCTGGATTAGTTGGACTGCCTTTGCAACCTCTGTAGGGTCCAGGTATCACCTCATGCTACCACTAGTGACACTGACCCTAGCCAAATGCAAAACTAGTGAAAAACAGTCAGAAAGGATGAGTAGGGGAAAAAATGTCAGTGACCTCCACCTGTAAAACCATTCCTGTTTCGGGGATCGTCTCATTGTTGACCATGTAGTGCACTGTTACTGAAACTGATTAACAACCCCTCTGTTATTTAACTGACCAGATCAATATCCCAGGAGTTGGCCAACCCATTGTAGCTATACCAGCTTCAACTCTTCTGGGAAGGCTGTCCACAAGGTTTAGGAGTATGTCTATGGGAATGCTTGACCATTCTTCCAGCAGCGCATTTGTGAGGTCACGCAGGTCAGGCATTGATGTCAGATGAGAAGGCCTGGCTCGCAGCCTCCGCTTTAATTCATCCCAAATGTGTTCTATTTGCTTGAGGTCAGGACTCTGTGCAGGCCAGTCAAGTTCCTCCACCCCAAACTCACCTATGTCTTTATGGGCCTTGTTTTGTGCACTGGTGTGCAGTCATGTTGGGACAGGAAGGGGCTATTCCCAAACTGTTCCCACAAAGTTGGGAGCAAATTGTCCCAAAATGAAATTGCCCAAAATGTCTTGGTATGCTGACATCTTAGGAGTTCCTTTCACTGGAACTAAGGGACCAAGCTAAAATCCTGAAAAACAACCCCACACCATAATCCCCCTCCATCAAACTTTACGTCCATCGGATTGCAGAGATAGAAGTGTGATACATCATTCCAGACAACACCAGACAAAACGTGCTTTACGCCACTGCATCCAATGCTTTGCATTGCACTTGGTGATGGTATGCTTGGATGTAGCTGCTCAGCCATTGAAACCCATTTAAAGAAGCTCTCTACGCACCGTTGTTGTGCTAATCTGAAGGCTGCACAAAGTTTGGAGGTCTTTAGCTATTGACTCTGCAGACAGTTGGTGACTTCTGCTCACTGTGCACTTCAGCATGCGCTGACCCCGCTCTGTCATTTTACTTTGCCTACCACTTCGTGGCTGAGTTGCTGTTGTTCCCAGTTGCTTCCACTTTGTTATAATACCACTAACAGTTGACTGTGGAATATTTAGTAGCAAGGAAATTTCATGGATGGACTTATTGCAGAGGTGGCAACCTATCACAGTACCATGCTTGAATTCACTGAGCTGAGAGCGACCCATTCTTTCACAAATGTTTGTAGAAGCAGTCTGCATGCCTAAGTGCTTGATTTTATACACCTGTGGCCATGGAGGTGATTGGAACACCTGAATCCAATGATTTGGACAGGTGTCCCAATAATTTTGGCAGTGTGTGTGTATGTATATATAAAAAATATATATGTGTGTGTGTGTGTGTGTATATATATATATATATATATAATATACATACATACATACAGTCTACACACCCCTGATAAAATGTCAGGTTTCTGTGATGTAATAAACTTAGATAAATAATTTCCGAACTTTTTCCACCTTTTAATGTGACCTATAAACTGTACAACTCAATTGACAAACAAATTGAAATTTTTTTGGGGGGGAAGTAAACATAAAAAAACTAAAATAATGTGTGCACACCCTCTTATAAGTGGGGATGTAGCTGTGAATCATATTCAAAATCATGTTAAATAGGAGTCAGTACACACCTGCCATCATTTAAAGTGCCACTGATTAACCCCAAATAAAGTTCAGCTGTTCTAGTAGGTCTTTCCTGACATTTTCTTAGTCGCATCCTACAGCAAAAGCCATGGTCCGCAGAGAGCTTTCAAAGCATCAGAGGGATCCCATTGTTAAAAGGTATCAGTCAGAAGAAGGGTACAAAAGAATTTCCAAGGCATTAGATATACCATGGAACACAGTGAAGACAGTCATCATCAAGTGGAGAAAATATGGCACAGCAGTGACATTACCAAGAACCGGACATCCCTCCAAAAATAATGAAAAGATGAGAACTGGTCTGGGAGGCTGCCAAGAGGCCTACAACAACATTAAAGGAGCTGCAGGAATATCTGGCAAGTACTGGCTCTGTGGTACATGTGACAACAATCTCCCATATTCTTCTTATGTCTGGGCTATGGGGCAGAGTGGCAAGACGGAAACCTTTTCCTACGAAAAAAAACATCCAAGCCTGGCTAAATTTTGCAAAAACACATCTGAAGTCTCCCAAAACCCAACCGAGCATCAAAATGGGAAGAACGCAGATTTAAGTGACTTTGAACATGGCATGGTTGTTGGTGCCAGACAGGCTGTTCTGAGTATTTCAAAAACTGCTGAGTTACTGGGAGTTTCATTCACAAACATCTCTAGGTTTTACAGAGAATGGTTCGAAATAGGAAATATCCAGTGAGCAGCAGTTGTGTGGACGAAAATGCCTTGTTGATGTCAGAGATCAGAGAATAGGTAGATTGGTTGCTGCTACATTCAGATGATAGGGTCAGAATTTGGAGTAAATGACATGAAAGCATGAATCCATCTTGGACTGGTGGTGGTGTAATGATGTGGGGGATACTTTTTTGGCACAAGCAAGGTGTACCTAAAAGAAAAAGTGGCCAGTAAGTGTGTATATATGTGTGTGTGTGTGTATATGTACAGTATATATATATATATATATATATATATATATAAATATATGTTAAACCCTTCTTGCCAACTGGCCCAAAAGCTCCTAAAGTCAAGTTTAGGAGGAGCCAGCGTTAGAGGAGAAGATTATAAACAAAGATGTTAGTAAAAAAATAAATAAAATAAAAATAGTAAAAAATAAATACAAATAAAGATAAAAAAGCTAGATCAGGGTTTGAGAGCAACCCTTCTCAACCTTTTCAACACAGAGGAACTCTTGAAATATCTGTCCAGTCTAGGGGAACCCCTGCTAAAAATTATTACATCTACAACTCATGATACATTAGTGTGATGGTCAGTGGGAAGAATGCTTCTTACGTTTGAGGTCAATGGGAAGACATACCCCCATACAGGTAGCTAAAAAAGATCTGTAACACTACACCCTGGGGGTTGCTAAGAGAATTGGGACAGCCAGTCATTCAGCAGTTTCCACACAAGCTTTCATCCGGAGACAGAAATCAGACCTTGAGCTTTGGTTTTGTTATTTTATTGAAGGGATTAGAACTTGGATAGGGTAAGGAGGGGGGGTATAGAATGCCTAAGGGAATTGATATCTCAGGACAAACTTCCTGAACTATTCACAACTTCTTGAAGTAACACAGTTTCTGTTGGAGTGCTAGCCAGCAGCTCCTGGTTGTACCACCCCTTGATGAACTCTTTTTCACCCAGAAATCTGGCAACTTTCTTCCTGAGCAGGAGGTCTGTCTCCTGACCTTTTAATTGAGGTGAACAGTCACTAGTAGGAGGCTAATCTGTTTTCCCACCAGAGTGCTCCTTCTCCTATCCTCCCAGGGGGTGCAGGCGTGCTCACTGAGATCCTCTCCCTTCCACTTGTGGGTTTGCTGCTGCTATCAGGCCTATCAGCTGGGCAGCTCCTTCACTGCCCTACAGGTAGTCTTGTCTCAGGGGCCCAGTGACTACTCCTTTCCAGCTCCAGGCTCAAAGGCAGGCCCCATCTCACTAGGTCTCCTGGCAGCCTTCCTCCTCCAGCCTCACATCTTCCTTCAGCAATCTCTTTACCTCTCACGCACACTACTCCTACTGAGCAGGCTCCTGCACTTTTAAGGGAGTCCTAGCCCCTTGCCAAGCCTTCTGTTGGGGATTGTCTGAGGTCCCTCAAGAGTGCAGCCAACCACTTCTCTGATCCACCCACTACCTCCAAGGACCTTCTCCAAAAGTCTCAGAGCAGGGGGAAATTTCAGAGGGGCTGGCCTGCAAAGTCTCTCAGTCCTGACCACAATTTGGCCCCTCTGGCTATTACACTTGAGCTGCTAACCATCTCCTGACTAACCATTAGGGTCTAGCTCCCCTTAGCTGACCTAAGAGGGTGCTACAGATCAATCATGTCAGTGGGAGCTTATCTGAGAGGCAGGCATTGCTCATTGCTTAAGGAACCCTTCTGGAAGAACTCTAAGCTTCCAACAAACCCTGGTTGAGAAATCCTGACCCAGAGTCTGAAAATGTATATGTTGGCAGATGGTGGGTACCATATCCTAAATTCAGATTAAACTAAATACCATATAAATTAATTTTAAGGTTCCTAGACAAAACATGAGCAGTTAAAAAGGTTCAACTTTATTACAAAAAATTACAATCAAAAAGCATTTAAAATAGTAAATCCCCTGCTTATTGCAGGTGTTGTGAAGAATCCTCCCACTAAAAATCTCCCCTTCCCCCAGAGAGAGACACAAATCAGCTGGATACAACACAATTATATGTATATCAAATTAAATAACAATATGTTATTGTAACAATATGTTACAATTGTTAAATAACAATATGCTGACTTATAGGTCAAATAATGTGCTGGGAAAATCCAAGCTTGGGGATTCTTGAGCACAGCCGCTTCTTTAGGAGGAGTAAGGGAGGTCCTTAGGAAATGTAAATAGTAAAAACATTTTCAATCACATCACAAAGGTACAGAATATGCATGAATTATGCAATATTTCACCAGCTCACTGTCCATGTGCTCAGAGGGTCCAGACATGGGGGGGTGGGGGGCAAAAACACCAAACTCAAAAGCCCCCAGGGGGCAAACAAGTCATTCGGACTGCAAAAAGGATCAGACAAGAAAAAATTAGCCCATTATTCTGAACCCACAATCAAATAATAAACTACTGGAATAGTGTCCACCCACCTGTGTGGTGGCAGACAACAGTCAATATTCTCCCATTCCAATCATAAGAATTATGCAAAGAGGACATCCAGTAACATAACATTTTTGTACTGTGCCATCAAATTACCATACCAGTCTGGGAAAATACAAAAGAATTTACCAATTTAACACCAACCCAGGTGTGACCCCACCTTATTAATAAGAAGCTAGGTAATAATTACTAATAATACATTTCCATGACAAATGGCACAAATTGCTCATAATCAGCTCTATAATTAGGGCCTGTCAATTCATCTTTGCAAAAAGAATATTGCCAATCCACTGCAACTGGAGCCCACTTGGAATGTATTCAAAAAGAAGGACACTACCCACATCCGGAAGAGTAGAGTATCAGGACAATATTGTCAACTATGAGGGACCAAAAATGGAGACAAGCACAAGTAATATATAGACCTACATAGCAACCAAGATACTTCACAGATAAAATCCAATAAAGTCCATACCATATAACTGCTACAGGGTAACTGCATAACACAAGTAAGCTAGCCTTACATGTTCACAAGCAGAATGTCCCCCTGTAAGAACAGTTCAAAGTAGCAGCCTCCCTCACAGTCCTCCTCTGGGGGGACACCAGCACTGGTCTCTTTTACAATTTATTATTATTATTTATAACTCCACTTTTGTTGAGAAAAGAACATTCCCCTCTGGGTGAACAATGTACATTGTGAGGATTTTAACAAATGTTTTTTCTGTTCTGAAGAAAAAGCAGTTGTTTATGTCAATGTGCAAAGTGAATCTGCCTGGGAGTGACTTTTTCTTAATTAATCAGCTGAAGCACTTGCAATGTTCTAATGAGGAAAGTTGCAGGGTCTGCATCCCTTTAGAAGTGATTAACCCTTTGGGAGCATCTTACCAAAACTGACATTTTTGTTTAAGGAGGTGGCTCAGGGGCAGACTGACATCTCATGGGGCCCCCGGGCAATAGGGGATCATGGGGCCCCTATGTCCTTGCCCAAACTTAAAAAGCCTATGAAAAAGGTACCAGGGGCATCTCATGGGGCCCCCTACTGACCCTGGGCCCCATATCACATGGTCAATTCGCCCCTGGGGTGGCTAA
Source organism: Staurois parvus (assembly GCF_062004578.1). Classification (NCBI taxonomy): domain Eukaryota; kingdom Metazoa; phylum Chordata; class Amphibia; order Anura; family Ranidae; genus Staurois; species Staurois parvus. Next base: position 16,541,177 of record NW_028317827.1, read on the forward strand.
AACCTACCTTGTATCTTAGCGCAGACTTCTGGGAAGATTAGTGAGCCAATCACGCAAATGATGGGTCTGGGAGTGATCTGTACACAACGCTTCTAGGTTGCCATATTTCAATGAGTTTTACAAAGAATTACAGAGCTGCAGATTGAACAGGAAAGGTAATTTTAATTAACATTCAATTACAATATGACTTGTGTAGCAATTGTATATGTATTTTATTTACTAGGGGTAGCACAGTGGTGAGTCATTGGTTCAAATTCCAACTACGGCACCCCCTGCCTGGGGTTTGCATGTTCTCTCTGTGCCTGCATGGGTTTCCTCCGGGTATTCTGGTTTCCTCCCACTCTCCAAAGACATGCTGGAAGGTTAATTGGCTCCTGTCTAAATTGGCCCTAGTGTGTGAGTTAGGGACCTTAGATCGTATGCTTCTTGAGGGTTAAGGAATGATGTGAATGTACAATATATGTATTGTAAATTGGCAGAACTATATAAGTACCTGGAATAAATAATAATATTTTTCTTCCCATGAAAGTGGAGTTACCCTTTAAGTATATAAGAGATTTTAGTGATTGGGTTTAGATCTACTTTAAATTCACCGAGAGGAGCTAAGCATGTCACATGTATATTATTCACATATAATTATCAAACTATTTTAAAGACATTCTCCTATTATTTTAATACAGCTAGATCCAACTGGATAGGATTAGTTAGTATACTGTATGGCTCTGAAGCCATGCTCTTTTTCATGATCATACGCTTTAAATTTCTTCAGAAGTCCTAAAGGTTATTATCATTGTGTTTTGCAATGTTATTCGTCTTGCCGAAGAATGACAGTGCTCCATTCTGTGTGGCTGGATTGCCTCTATAAAGATCTCTTTGTGACGGGCCTGAACAGGGTGTATCTGTGGGCTGAATGCAGTGCCTGTGCTCCAAAGGAAATTGGCAGCAGGGCAACATGTGCTATGAAATATTAGCAAATAATTAAAACAGAGTGGTTCTTTTCAAAAATACATATGCGTACAACTCAACAAAGAAATATAACACTTGCACAGCATGTCAAACTTTTTATTCTAACAAAACACACATGCAATGTCAGGATAAAGATCCCAGATCCTTAGCACTCGGCTGCAATATGATTTAAATCCACTTGGTGGCGCTGAAGCACACCAGAACACAGAGCATTGGCAGCAGTGTAGAGTGCTGGGAGAGACAATTAAACTCATGATCCATTGTTGCAGGCAATTATATTTTCTCACTATGGTAAGCTTGAGTAGGCGGCATTGTATTCTAAGTGACAGGAGAGGTGACTTGAAGTATGTTGTATCCAGAGAAACAAAAATTACAAAGGCAAGAATTCAGCTTTTATTTTGACTGGCTTTTGTTTTAAAGGTCACATATCATAAAATAAATTAAGAGGCTATTATTGCTGACCTCCTGCTGAAAATGGCAACTGCCTCTCCATCGTTCTGATCTTCTGCCTTTAAAGCTCAGGAAAAATATGTGAATCCGGCTTTCTATCTGCACTCTGGTCCCACATGCTGCATACGTGTTCTGGGTTACTGATTGGAATCATAAGTTACAGCCACAGGGTCAGCATGATGCTGGTAACATGCATTTTTTAGAAGGGTGCCACCTTGGGGCAACCAATGAATTTCTCTCACGGACGATTTCCTTTAAAGTGGTTGTAAACCTCTGAAAATAAAAATGAACTTTTATAGTGTGCGCTTGCCTATATCCAAAGCACCTAGTGTGGCTTCTGCCTGCTCTGTTAATCCTCTGCTATCTGTATGAGCCACTACTGACAGTCAATGCTGACCCCAAGCAATCCTGGGCGATAGCACCACCTCCTGCACACGGCAGGTGATTGACAGCCTCATCTGTGCAGGTTTCCCTATGAAGCTATGTAGAGGGGTGTGTGTCCATTTACTCCACTCAGGTCTCTTATTACACTCAGTTCTATGCTGAGAAGTTTGTGTCAGCAGATCCCCACCCCCTGCCTCTTTGAGCTGAGAAATGCTGTATGTTTTAGGAGACTATAGAGGAGAAAGGGCTGCAGATAGACAGGTACAACTTGTGTTGGATAATTTGTATCATCTCTGTGTATCTCTTAAGGCTTTTCACTTCACTGGGTATACATAAGGGTTTACAACCATACAACCCCCTAATGTGCATAATGTAAAAAGCCATCAGCAGAGGTTACTGTAAGTGAGAACTCATGTCAACACAATGAGTAGATCACAAGAGCTAAGTAATTTTGTATATTATTATTATTATTTTATTATTATTATACAGTATTTATAAAGCGCCAATAGTTCGCTCAGCGCTGTACATTACAAAGGGGGACAGAACATGTGACAGAACAATACCAATACAATGCAAAACATGAGGGGATTGAGGGCCCTGCTCTTTCGAGCTTACAATCTAGGAGGGAGGGGATGGTGGCACAGGAGGAGATAGCTGTGGGGGATGGAGTGGTAGGAAGAGTGGAGGAGGTCGGCAAGTTAGCAGGGGGTGGGGTAGGCTTCCCTGAAGAGATGGGTTTTCAGGGTACGCCTAAAGGAGAGGAGAGTAGGTGATAATCTGATGGGTTGGGGCAGGGAGTTCCAGAGGATGGGTGACACCCTGGAGAAGTCCTGGAGGCAGGCATAGGAGGAGGAGACCAGGGAACTAGAGAGAAGGAGGTCTTGTGAGGAGCGAACCTCAGCTCAGGGGCGGACTGACCATTTGAGCACTTGGGCACTGCCCGAGGGTCCGGGGTCAGTAGGGGGCCCCATGAGATGCCCCTGGTACCTTTTTATAGGCTTTTTTTGAGTGTGGGCAAGGACACAGGGGCCCCATGATCCCCTATTGCCTGGGAACCCCATAAGTTGTCAGTCCACCCCTGTCTCAGCCCCTGACCAATCAGATCATGCAGCTCTCTCCCTCTGCTTGCAGCATTTGACAGATGACATGAGCTCCAGCAGCCAGCCAAGCAGGCTGTCACTGAAGTGGGGGGGGGGGGGGGGGGAACAGGCTAGGGAGATCTGCCGCATTGCACTGGGATCCTGTCACAGCTGCAGGGGTGGATCCTGATTACTACAACACTGCCTGCTTCCACGCTCATCCAGTGGGACCCAGGCCTGGTACAGGAAGGTTTTCTGTACTCCCCTATCAGGGGCCCCTAACCTCAGCTCCTAACCTCAGCTCCTAACCTCAGCTCCTAAGATCTTTGGATCTACTAATCAATTTCACATGCAATTTTAACTTAAAGTGGAACTATGGGCAAAACTTTTTTTCATTTTGGATTGAGTATGCGAGGGTTATAATCACTGTCAATTTTTTTTTCGCCATCTATGTCCCAATGGGGAGATTTCCCTTCACTTTCTGTCCCATAGCCAAAACAGGAAGTGAGTGAAAATCCCTCCAGAACTAGAAGGTCACCAGAACTAGTGTCCCCTGTGGAAGGTTTCCCCTCTATTACTATTCTGGGGACAACCCAAAATCTGGGTTTTTCTTTCACTTTCAATGATAATGGTAAACAGGACAAATAGAGATGGTGAATCTCCTTAACGGGGACACAGACAGCAATAAAAAACTGACAGGGGTTCTAATCCCTCCCCACTTTTGTCTAAAACTAAAAAAAAAGTTTTGCCTTTGGTTATACTTTAAGATAACTGCTGATTGTGCTTTTTTGCTCAGTTTGAGTTGTCCAGGTTTGTGGCAGATTCACCTTTATCTACCTGTAATGTATTATTATTATTATACAGGATTTATATAGAGCCAACAATTTGCTCAGTGCTTTACAATATAATGGGAGACAATACAGCAACAATACAGTTCAATAAAAGAGGGTTAGGAGGGTCCTGCTCCTTGGAGCTTACAATCTAGGAGGGAGAGGCTAGTGGTACAAAAGGTAATAACTGTGGGGGATGAACTGATAGGAGGAATGGAAAATTCTGTTATTAGCTGAACGCAGGATAGGCTTCCCTGAAGAGATAGGTTTTCAGAGATTGCCTAAAAGTGGGCAGAGTACGCGATAGTCTGATAGATTGGGGTAGAGAATTCCAGAGGCTGGGGGAGGCTCTGGAGAAGTCCTGGAGGCGAGCATGGGAGGAGGAGACAAGGGAGCTAGAGAGCAGGAGGTCGTGGGAGGAGCGGAGAGGATGGTTTTGGTGATAAGATTGGTGATGTAGTTTGGGGCAGAGTTATAAATGGCTTTATATGTTATTGTTAATGTTTTGAATTTTATCTGTTGGGCAATGGGAAGCCAGTAGAGGGATTGGCAGAGAGGGGTGGCAGATACAGAATGGTTGGTAAGGTGGATGAGTCTGGCAGCAGCATTCATGATAGACTGAAGAGGGGATAGCCTGCGATTAGGTCGGCCAATGAGGAGGGAGTTACAATAGTCAAGGCGAGATATAACAAGGGAGTGAATAAGTTGCTTAGTGGTTTCCGAGGTTAGGAACGGGTGTATCTTGGAGATGTCGCGGAGGTGAAGTCTGCAATATTTGGACATTGATTGGATTTGGGGCTGAAAGGACAGATGGGAGTCTAGGATTACACCTAGTACCCTGGCATGAGGGGAGGGACTTATGGCTGTATTATTGATCTTGATGGAGAAGTCAGGGGAGGGGGCACGGGCTGGAGGGAATAGTATGAGCTCCGTGTATTATATGGCTTTTGCAGAAAAGGTCAACTAAATTAGTAGGGGAAGTTTTCTTTTGCTGGACTACAAAACACCACCCGCTCTCCATAAATCTCCATAAAATAGAGGGAGGCATTCTGTAGTCAAAGAGAAGAGAATGGGATCTACTGTATTGGATTAGTAGAAGGAAAGAGCACATGAAATTAGGCTTTCATTACATTTCTGGCAGTTCAACTGCTGTTTTCTGTATTGCAGTGTTTTTATCTGGATACAATGTGGTGAAACCAGCATGTATTGTGGAGATGTGCTGCATACAGTATGTTGGGGTTTTTTAGCTAAACATACAAAGCATCTTTTGATTTCATTCTCATATGTGACCAGTAGAGGGTGCTGTATTGAAGTGATTTGTACACTAATATCTGAATGCTTGCAGACCCCTCACTGCAAAGCTTTCAGCACCATTTTCAGTTGCCAGAGGCAAGAATCTGCCACCAAGCGCAACCTTTTTTTGTAGTTGCTTCACTTCCCCCATGTATTTTGTCAGTACAGTACACAGTACAATTACTTTATTTCAGGTACTTATATAGCACCATCAATTTACGCAGTGCTTTACATATATATTATACATTCACATTGGTCCCTAACCTTCAAGGAGCGTACAATCTAAAGTCCCTATCTCACATTCATACATACACATACTAGGGCCAATTTAGACAGCAGCCAATTAACCTACCAGCATGTGTTTGGAGTGTGGGAGGAAACCGGAGTACCCGCAGGAAACCCATGCAAGCACAGGGAGAACATGCAAACTCCAGGCAGGTGGTGTCGTGGTTGCGATGTGAACCAACAACCCTAGTATTGCCAGGTGGAAGTGCTAACCATGACTTTATTTAAATAGCAAAAGTTTCAGAACACTTTGCCTTCTCTTCTACATAAAGCAATGTTAAAATATACCCAAAGCCAAAACTATAAACCCAAAACCAAAAATGTAATATATTGCAGCTTATCAGTCATTAGATGTGGTGGCTGCATTCATTTTCTTTTTAAGGCTTTTTTTTCCCACTGCTTTCACCTGGTGATCTGGCCAGTAACACACCTCCTGTATTAGAATGATCCACTCTGGATGAAGGAGTACAGGGAGAACATTAGGACAGACGCCTTCTCATTCTGGGGGGAGGGGAGTGTTAGTTGTACTAGCAGATTTAGATTCATAAACAAATTGAACCCAAACTCTAGCTAACATTTTATAAGCAGTTACAGCAACATGTTTTCCCCTTTTAGAATAAAGGTTTTACATGAATGAATAAAAAGCTGATCATTGTAAGCACCTCTTTCAGTAGTAAATTCTTTGTCTCATCTCTCTAACTAATATATCTGCATGACAGCTTGCTCTGTTAAAAAACAACAGACTTACTGGCCGGATCACAGGTGAAAATAAAGGAAAGAAAGCCTAAAAAAGAAAATGAATGCAGCCTTCATGTCTAAGAATTGGTAAGCCACAATATAATACATGTTTGCTTTTGAGATTAATACCACTTAGTACATAGTGAGAGGCATACAAAATGTTGAGTTTAAAAATCGGGGCATTTTCTTGCACCTGGGGAGTCACAGGTGCTGCAAACAGCTTGCCATATAAGTAATATGGTGATTCTTTTTTATGCTAGCATTTACTCACGCATGCATTTAATATGTATTTCCCAAATGCAAAACTGATGCAAAAAAGCATTGATGTTTACAAGTGTAGTGCTCACCCCTGAAAGGGCCCACTGATATGCCACAGGTTCCTCTCCCAGGCTAGTGCAGCAACAGCCAGGCATACTGCAACACTCACTCTTTCTGGCTCCATGAACAGTCTAGGGGTTGTCTTTTTTTAGATTTTTACTGGATAAACATGGATGGAGTGCAGGGAGCTGTGGATACTCCATTAACACTGTACAGTAACAGGAGGACACTCTTCACTTTGTTACTTTCTAGAGCAGTTCCTCTGGTAGAAGTCAGGGGAATGGACAGCACTGACACACCCTGAGAAATGTCCCAGTCCTAGCAAGCACTGGCACTGATGCACAAGGGATAGTAGCAGCAAACAGTCACTAGGATCCTACACCCAGGTCTGTACTCACAGCATCCCTGGATAGTTAGATGCCTCCTTCCAATATTAGCTAGACATTTCGCATGTGAATTCCTCAGGCCAGATCGTCAGTGAAATCCCTTAATTAGCTCCCAAAATTTTTAGCAAGAGAGGTCCCCCCAGCTCTAGCATATCTAGCACCTTGATAAGCAGATGTAGAACTTCACCTGGGATGCCTAGAAGGGCAGCAGCCCTTTAGGCTTCAAATTTCTCCTCCTGAACAAGAACAGGGCTTCTCCAGACCCAGACTATTTATGTACTCCCCAGCCACCTACTGGGCACCCCCATGGATTGGCTCACACAACATAAATCTTCATGTTGCCAATTTGCCTTTCCAGCCCACTACATTCTAGAATTCTACAGAAGGCAGGGGAAACAATCAAACCCACAACATGTGAAGTCCAGAATAGCCCAAATCACTCACACTCTGCTCTACTCGATACAGAGCTGCCAAAAGAACTAAATTTACCTAAGCAACCTAGCAAACTATCTAGGAGGGTGCAACAAGAGTACGCCCACATACAGCCTATCATTTGTATGACAGACTGTATCCAGCACCTGCGTCTTCCTGGGTATTTTTTTTTCTGTAAAGACTTTATTAGGTTTTAACAAAATACAAGAAAGTAAATCTCATTTACATCTCAGTAATGTCCAACAGAATGGATAATGAAGAACATATTTAAATATTATGTGTGATCTATACAAGAAAAGTAAGGAAAGAGGGAGCATATTCACATCTGGTATTCATATCTGGTATGTAGAGCATGGCAGCTCTAAGGGAGCTGATCCTGTGGGCAAGTTGATCAGAACTTGTATCTAGATGTCCCCGTATATAGCATGTATGTCAGGAGCCACATGTTCTAGACTGCTAGTCTAGCTGAAGCTTCTTCATAGATGTGCCTTTGCGGAAGGGGATCCAATCTAGGTCTCCCCAGGCATTTTTTTGCCTTTCACCGTCCATGTGCATGAGGCCTTAATGAAGAGCTTATGGCTCATCTGCTCTCAAACGATTTGTAGAGGGCAGCATATCCAGGCTGACTTTAAATCAGTTTTGTTATTTACCTTTAAGCTGGCCATAGATGGATCAGAAGAGTAGCCTATTGGACATCCTGAATTCTCTCATGGTCAAGAATATGCATCTGGGATCTTAAAATGAACACCCTATTCATTTCCAGCCCAATAGCACCCTTCATATCTCAACATCCAAACAGGCAGTGAAGGTTTTCTCTGTCTGACACCACTTAGGCTGGCTGTAGATGTATCAGTTTCTTTATTAGCCAGCAGACTGATTGAAAAAACTAAACGGATTCCTCCATTCAAACAATCAAAGTGGATGAAGGAATCCTCCCCAATGTGTTATTGTATTGTGAGAGCAGGACTCCTCCTTTGTCAGAATACACTGAGAAACAAAAGTTTTCCAACAAAATGTTGTGAGAAGTGGATCATTAGGTCAACTTCTCAAAAATGGGAATGGCCATAGATGGATCGAAATTCAGCCAGTCCCTGCTGAACCATCCAAATTTTGATCTATCCATGGCCAGCTTCACTGGCATTTCCTGAAGACGATCTTTGATCGAAACGCGTGGTCTGATGATGCAACTTCCGATGACATCACATCCGCTCTGTAGAACGCACATCGCTCCGAGGAGCATCTAGCACAGCGGCTTCCATGTAGTAGGAGTAACAAGGCTGAGTACACCAGGTGCCAGGCCTAGGAACTTTATTTGTGAGATTTTAATACATTTACTCCTAATAAAATGACCAAACAGTTTTACACTATGGAAGATCCTCTTTCTTTGTGGTGACATGTTTATCCCAAACTTGTGGAAATCTGGAGACAACTGGCTCATTGGGGATTGTCCCTAAAGTGTTATAGACCACTCTAGAGATAGATGGTCATTGGCTAAGAGTGCCTTCTAGTCCATGTGGGGCACCTTGTTGAGCATTTTGAGATTATTGATGAATCAAGACACTTCAATTAAGTTGAGCACAAGCACATGCACTTGTTTCACTAATGTTGGACTTTTCTATTAATGGCATTTTATGATATATATATATATATATATATACTGTATATATACTGTGTGTATATATATATATATATATATATATATATACACACGTGATTATATTGATGCGAGATCTGTTTGGTTTTTAGTTTATATGGCCAACACTCTCTTGTATGTTTTCAGTGTTTAAAAAAGCCTCCATTCTCCAGAAGTGATCTGATGTGATTTCCTATGTGTAACTGTTCGTCTCCAAAACATGTGAGAAGGTTGGAAGCCCAACCAAATCTGCATCATGTGTGCCTTTTATTCTGTTAAACGCAGCAATCTAATTATGCCTTCTCTACTTTCACAGGTAAATGCACCTTTCTCCTACCTCCACTCTTAACTCCAAAACGCATTGACTCCTGCTATATTCAGAACAAATGGTGTAATTATATTTGTGTATATGTTGACCAGCTCTCACCTCTAGCTGTACCCGTTTTACGATTGTTGTCTGTTTCCTGAGAATCATCCCCCACTACTCATGTGATCCTTATCAGCTTCTAATTGGGGTGGAGTTGAATGCTCATTTGAGCATCTCCCTATAAATTTAGATCAGCTCATGGGGGAGATCTCTGATGGGGGGCACAGTCTCTGATGGGGGTGCTGCTTCAGATTGAGTGCGGCTTAGAACGAGTGCATAGAAGAAGCAGTTAGAACGAGTGCATAGAAGAAGCAGTTAGAACGAGTGCATAGAAGAAGCAGTTAGAACGAGTGCATAGAAGAAGCAGTTAGAACGAGTGCATAGAAGAAGCAGTTAAACGCAGCAGTTGAACTAAAGCAGGAGAACTCAAGCAGCAGGAAGACACAACAGCAAGAAGCTCTACTGCATGCTGGAAGACTGCAAGCAAACACCCTGGGAAACCTCTTACATGCCTGAGTCCCACTCTGTGTACCTTTATATAATACACCCCCTCTTCTCCTTATCATATTACTATCCTCTGTTCCCAAATCTCATTTCTTTACCCCTCTGCTCCACCCCACAACCTGTACATCTCCCCCTCACTGCTATCATCTCCCTACTATTGCTCTCTTCACCTCCCCAAAATGCCTCTTCCACTCCTCCTTCTCATTTTCCTCTCCTCCATTCCCAAAATCCATTCACTATATCCCTCTGCCCCTCCCAAACAATTGTATATTGTGTCCTCACTGCTCCCTTCGCCCCTCTATGGCACCCACCACCTCCTCCTATTACTCCGCTCTCCCACTGACCCCAACACCTCCACTAGGAGTTTCTCACGCTCCTGCACATCCCGCTCCCATGCCACCTTTCTCACCCTTCTCCTCCTCCTAACCGTGGGGGACATCTCCCCGAATCCTGGCCCTCCACCTCCCTCACCCGCTCAACACCCTCCCACCTCCACGTCCTACTGCAACCCCCGCAACTTAGTATCTGTCCCCCTGCTCCCTAAAATCTCCCCCCCATTTTCATGTGCACTCTTGAACGCCCGTTCGGTGTGCAACAAGCTTACCGCCATCCACGACCTCTTTGTTTCCCGCTCCCTCAACCTCCTAGCGATCACGGAAACCTGGATCCAGCCCACTGACTCTACAGTTGTGGCCAAAATTATTCAACCCCCAATGCTGTAAAGGGGTTTAGGGACTATAGTGTACATTTGGAATTGTATTCAGAATCAAATCCTACAAGGACGTTGTAACTACCCAAATGCAACTAAAATGACATCAATTGTTTATGTAATACAGTAGTAAATGGTTCTTATGTGGTTTCTTCATTGCCACAATTATTCAACCCCTTAAAGACTACCACTCTGAAGAACAGAGGTTCATACAGGTGCTTTCCATCAGGTATTGAAAACACCTGTGGATGTCACCGAGCAGCAATCAAGCATAATAAGCACCAATTAGGCAGCTTTAAAATGACTGTGATACTCAGCTCCTTCTAGACATTTACTGGTGTGGTTACAAACATGGTGAAGGCAAGAGAATGGTCCAGGAAGACAAGAGAAGAGGTGATTTCTCTTCACAGGAAGGGCAATGGCTATAAGAAGATTGCAAAGATGTTAAACATACCAAGAGACACCTTAGGAAGCATCATTCGCAAATTCAAGGCAAAGGGCACTGTTGAAACGCTACCTGGTCGTGGCAGAAAGAAGATGCTGACTTCGACTGCTGTGCGCTACCTGAAGCGTAGAGTGGAGAGAAGTCCCCGTGTGACTGCTGAGGAACTGAGAAAAGATTTGTCAGATGTGGGTACAGAAGTTTCAGCCCAGACAATAAGACGCACACTGCGTAATGAAGGCCTCCGTGCCAGAACTCCCAGGCGTACCCCCTTGCTGTCTCCAAAGAATAAGAAGAGTCGACTGCAGTATGCCAAAAGCCATGTGGACAAACCACAAAAGTTGTGGGATAGTGTTCTGTGGACTGATGAAACAAAATTAGAACTGTTTGGGCCCATGGATCAACGCTATGTTTGGAGGAGGAAGAACAAGGCCTATGATGAAAAGAACACCTTGCCTACTGTGAAGCATGGTGGAGGGTCAATCATGCTTTGGGGCTGTTTTGCTTCTGCAGGTACAGGGAAGCTTCAGCGTGTGCAAGGTACCATGAATTCTCTTCAGTACCAGGAGATATTGGATGGAAACGTGATGCAGTCCGTCACACACCTGAGGCTTGGGAGACGTTGGACCTTTCAACAGGACAATGATCCCAAGCATACCTCCAAGTCCACTAGAGCATGGTTGCAGAGGAAAGGCTGGAACATTTTGGAGTGGCCATCGCAGTCACCAGACTTAAATCCGATTGAGAACCTCTGGTGGGACTTAAAGAAAGCAGTTGCAGTGCGCAAGCCTAAGAATGTGACTGAACTGGAGGCCTTTGCCCATGAAGAATGGGCAAAGATACCCGTAGATCGCTGCAAGACACTTGTGTCAAGCTATGCTTCACGTTTAAAAGCTGTTATAACTGTAAAAGGATGCTGTACTAAGTACTAAGATTGAATGTCACTTGGGGGTTGAATAAAACTGATAATGCTGTGAGCACAGAAAAGACATTTGTGGTTATTTCATTATAACTGTTATGTTATATTTGTCTGACCTACAAGTGCCTCTTTAATGTAAATGTAAGCAAGATGACTGAATGATCAAAAGCAATGTCAAACTGGCCAAAACACTCAATTTCAGTGGGGGTTGAATAATTTTGGCCACAACTGTACCTCCCCTGCTGCACTCTCCTACGGAGGTCTCACCTGGACCCACTCACCCAGGCCTAACGGTCGTAAAGGTGGTGGGGTTGGTCTGCTCCTGTCACCGCACAGCACCTTCCGAGTCCTCCCAAACCCCCCCTCCCTATCCTTCTCCTCCTTCGAGGCCCACTGCATCCGACTATTCTCCCCAACCCCCCTGAAGATTGCTGTGATATACCGGCCTCCTGGATCCATACCCCGCTTCCTGGATGACTTCTCCTCCTGGCTACCCTTCTTCCTCTCCTCTGAGCTACCCACCATCATCCTTGGGGATTTCAACATCCCTGTCAACCTCGACAACCCGGACACAGCCCGTCTCCTCCACCTAACCTCCTCCTTTGCACTTGCACAGTGCATACAATCCACCACCCACTCCGACGGAAATATCCTGGACCTTGTCTTCTCTAACCGCTGCGCTCCCCACAACCTCACTAACACCCCCTTCCCTCTCTCTGACCACAACCTGATCACCTTCTCTATCTCCTCGTCCTCCAACGCCTACCCCTCCAAATGTCACACTACTACCAGCCGTAACCTCCGCAACCTTAACCCTGCCTCCCTCCACTCTGCAGCTGATCAACTCCACGACCGCATCCTCCCCCTGTCCTGCCCCGACTTGGCTTTGACCGCCTACAACAATGCGCTCTCAACAGCCCTTGACTCACTAGCGCCTTTAACCACACGCAACTTCAGACCCCGACCGCTCCAGCCCTGGCAGACTGATCACACCAAAACCCTCAAACGACAAAGTCGTGCCCTGGAGCGACTATGGCGCAAAACCAAATCCCAACAAGCCTTCACCCGCTATAAATCTGCCTTCCGCACCTACACCTCCTCCCTCCATGCTGCCAAACAGGCATACTTCTTGACCCTCATCAAGGCCCTCTCCTCCAATCCTCGCCGACTCTTCTCTGCCTTCAGCTCTCTACTCTCTCCACCCCCACCTCCACCCAGCACCTCACTCACTGCCCTTGAGATTGCCAATCACTTCATAAACAAGATTGACACAATTCGCAAGGACATTGCTGCAACTCACACGCCCTCTCAACCCGCCCCTCTCACACAGCTACCCCCTTATCCCCCCTCCCCCTCGACATAACCCGCAGGGACTTCGTCGCTGCTCAAACTCTCTCCAACCCCCTTCACCCTCACTCAGCTACCCCCTCATCACCCCTCACCCACGGCCCCACCACTGCTCTGACCTCCTCTTCCACCCCACCCTACATTAACTCATACTGAAGCTCCCCCCACACTCCGCACCTTTGACCTTACTACCATCGAGGAAGTCTCCAAGATCCTCTCTGATGCCCGCCTCACCACCTGCCCCCTCGACCCTATCCCCTCACAACTCCTACGACCTTCCTCCTCCTCCATCCTACGCTCCCTCACCCACATCTTCAATCTCTCCCTCTCCTCAGGCACTTTCCCCTCCCCTCTGAAACATGCACACATCACCCCCATACTTAAAAAGCCCTCCCTGGACCCCAATGACCTGAACAACCTCAAACCCATCCCTCTGCTCCCATTTACATCTAAACTCCTCGAGCGCCTAGTCTACACCCGCCTATGCTCTCCCCTCAACGACAACAACCTCCTCGATCCCCTACAGTCCGGCTTCCGTCCCCTACACTCCACCGAAACTGCCTTACTCAAACTCTCCAATGACCTGCTAACCGCCAAAGCTAATGGCCACTATTCAGTGCTCCTACTCCTTGACCTCTCTGCGGCCTTCGACACAGTCGACCACCCCCTCCTCCTCAAAAAACTACACTCCCTCGGCCTCAGAGATTCTGCTCTCTCCTGGTTCTCATCCTACCTGTCACAACGCTCCTTCAGCGTTACCTATAATGCTACCACCTCCCCCTCACTCCCCCTCTCTGTTGGGGTCCCTCAAGGCTCTGTCCTCGGGCCCCTTCTCTTCTCCATCTATACCTCCACCCTTGGCCAACTCATACACTCTCACGGCTTCAACTACCACCTCTATGCTGATGACACACAAATCTATCTCTCAACCCCCCACCTCACCCCCTTGGTCTCAGCCCGAATCACACACCTACTGAGTGACATATCAGACTGGATGTCGCTCCATTTCCTTAAATTGAACCTCTCCAAAACCGAGTTTCTTGTCTTCCCTCCAGCCCGGACACCACCCCCCACTGATTTCTCCGTCACGTCCAACAACGCTACCATCAAACCCGCCCTGCAGGCCAGAGTACTGGGTGTCATTCTGGACTCCAACCTATCCTTCCAGCCCCAAGTCCAATCTTTAACAAACTCGTGCAGACTCCACCTCCGCAACATCGCCAAAATCCGCACGTTCCTAACCCCAGAAACCACTAAACAGCTCATCCACTCCCTCATCATATCACGACTCGACTACTGCAACTCCCTCCTCACTGGCCTGCCTCGCCGCTGGCTATCCCCGCTTCAGTCCATCCTGAATACGGCTGCCAGACTCATTCACCTTTCCAACCGCTCTGTCTCCGCCACCCCCCTCTGCCAATCCCTCCACTGGCTTCCGATTGCGCAACGGATCAAATACAAAATCCTAACGCTGACGTACAAAGCTGTCCACCATACTGCCCCGAACTACATCACTGACCTAATATCCAAGTACCGCCCAGCACGCACACTCCGCTCCTCACAAGACCTCCTTCTCTCTAGTTCCCTGGTCTCCTCCTCCCATGCCCGCCTCCAGGACTTCTCCAGGGTGTCACCCATCCTCTGGAACTCCCTGCCCCAACCCATCAGATTATCACCTACTCTCCTCTCCTTTAGGCGCACCCTGAAAACCCATCTCTTCAGGGAAGCCTACCCCACCCCCTGCTAACTTGCCGACCTCCTCCACTCTTCCTACCACTCCATCCCCCACAGCTATCTCCTCCTGTGCCACCACCCCCTCCCTCCTAGATTGTAAGCTCGAAAGAGCAGGGCCCTCGATCCCCTCATGTTTTGCATTGTATTGGTATTGTTCTGTCACATGTTCTGTCCCCCTTTGTAATGTACAGCGCTGAGCGAACTATTGGCGCTTTATAAATACTGTATAATAATAATAATAATAATAATATTCTGAGAGATTTTTGGCAAAGAAAACTTCATCAGGGATTCTGACATGTCTCCCCTAGTGGTGTAAATCAGCCGAATGGTTCTAGTGATAGGATCTTATTGCTTTGGATGGGCTCATAATGGTTAACAGAGCTGGACAGAGCAGATAATAACATAAGTGGGTCCTTGGTGTGCAGTGCATCTCATATCTCCCTATAACTTTATTGGCATCAGATTAGTAGTTCTTTTACTTTTCTATTAGGTCTCATTGTAGGATTTAAAATATTCTGGCACACAAATAATAAGTCCCTATATTAGTCTATGCAGTGGAGCTGTAGCAAACTCCTTTGTTTTTTTATGTACATACAAGGGGATAAACATTGTTATATTTTAAATAGTATATAGATTTAGGCTAAGTGCACATCTTTGCATGTGCAGTTGATGTGGTTTTTATATGCGTTTGTGCAGTGCATTTTTGATACGTTTGATGCATTTTCATTCTTTCTGTGCTATTTTGTTTTTGTAGGAGGAAATTACTGGTTGTTAAACACAAACCCCTACCAAAAAACACATGTGCATGTGTTTTTGATGCATTTGTGATATGGTTCCATTGAAGTCTACAGAACCGAAAACACACCGTTCTGCAGGTAAAAAAAATCCCTGTACCTTTCCAAAAAAAAGCATTGCAGGAAAATGCACAGATATGAAAGGCACTCATAGGAAGTAACGTTTAATGGATTGTAGTGCATTTAAGCAGATCAGCAAACACACTAAAAAAGCCTAGATGTGAAGCTTGACTAACTGAATGCATTATTATTCTTATTATTATACAAGATTTATATAGCGCCAACAGTTTGCTCAGCACTTTACAATATAAAGGGAGACAATACAGCAACAATACAGTTCAATACAAGAGGGTTAGAAGGGCCTGATCCTTGGAGCTTACAATCTAGGATGCACACTGGACGTTTTTACAGCGGCTGTTTTTGGCTTTTGACATTTTTTCCTACAGCTAGTAAACTCCCAGCATGTTATCCTATGTGTGGGAAAAAAACCCAGGACTAGTGGGTTTCTAGAGGAGTTTTGTTAGCTGTAAAAATGCTCTAACGCTGTAAAATACTGCAAACTGGCATTTTTGGACATTTTTTTTTTTTTTTGACCTGAAAAAATTTTTGGGGGCTGGAAAAAAAAATCCCAGGACTAGTGAGTTTCTAGAGGAGTTTTTTAGCTGTAAAAATGCTCAAACACTGAAAAACATGGCAAACCAGTGTTTTTGGAATTTTTTTTTGACCAAAAAACATTTTGGGGGGGTTGGAAACAAATCCCAGGGCTAGTGGGTTTCTTGGGGAGTTTTTTATCTGTAAAAATGCTCAAACGCTGAAAAACGTGGTACAACACAGCAAAATGCCGCAAACCAATGTTTTTGGACTTTTCTTTGACCCAAAAAAAATTTGGGGGGGCTGGAAAAAAATCCTGCGACTAGTGGGTTTCTTGAGGAGTTTTTTTAGCTGAAAAATGTGGTAAAATGCTGCAAACCGGCGTTTTTGGACTTTTTTGACCAAAAACAAAATTTGGGGGGGGGGGGGGGCTAGAAAAAAATCCCAGGACTAATGGGTTTCTAGAGGAGTTTTTTAAAAACTGCTCAAATGCTGAAAAATGCATTACACAGCAACAGATTGTGGAGTCTTTTGTTAGGCAAATGCTATTCTCATTTCACACCTAGTAAGTGCTTATGGAAGTGCTTAAACAGGCGTTTTTCTTTTGAGCATTTTTATTTATTTATTTATTTATTTATTTATTATTTATTTATTTATTTATCGAGTTTATATAGCGCCAAAGGGTTTGCTCAGCGCTGTACAATAGAGGGGGGACAATACATGAAACAGTACAGTAACATCAAACAGCACACAAGGGGTAAGAGGGCCCTACTCTTTCGAGCTTACAATCTAGGAGGGAGGGGGTAGAGGTACAGGAGGAAATGGCTGTGGGGGATGGAGTGGAAGGAGGAGGGAAGGGCAGCGGCTGTTAGGTGAGGGTGGGGTAGGCTTCCCTGAAGAGGTGGGTTTTCAGGGAGCGCCTGAAGGTGAGGAGGGAAGGTGACAGTCTGATGGGTTGGGGTAGTGAGTTCCAGAGGATGGGGGAGGACCTGGAGAAGTCTTGCAGTCGTGCGTGGGAGGAGGAGACCAGGGAGCAAGATAGAAGGAGGTCCTGTGAAGAGCGAAGGGTACGGGTAGGGTGGTATCTGGGAATCAGGTCGGTGAGGTAGTTAGGGGCAGTGTTGTGAATGGCTTTATAGGTCAGAGTGAGCAGTTTGAATTTAATGCGTTGGGCAATGGGGAGCCAGTGGAGGGAGAGGCAGAGGGGGGTGGCAGAGGTGGAGCGGCTGGTGAGGTGGATGAGTCTGGCAGCTGAGTTCAGGATGGTCTGAAGCGGGGTGAGTTTGCACTGGGGTAGGCCGGTGAGGAGGGAGTTGCAGTAGTCAAGGCGTGAGATAATCAGGGAGTGAACGAGTAGTTTAGTGGTGTCTGGGGTAAGGAAGGAGCGTATCTTTTTGCATGCATATATGCTTTTTTTAAGTGTTTTGCGCTCCTCCCACCCAGGTATGGAAGCACTTGGGTGGGAGGAGAGGAGGAGGAGAGACAAGAGAGAGGACAGTTGCCCAAGTGCAAAAACAGAGAAAACTGCTTGTGTCAAAAGCTTACAGGATCTTCTATTGAAATCTCTGAGGACAAAAACGTACAACACAGCTTCAACGCTCCAAAACTTTTGAACTTCAAGCATAGCGCTTTGAGAGACTGAGTGCTGAAATGTGAACAATCTGTACTGAAAAGAACAAGATTCCTATTGCTGAACACGTCGTGTAGGCTTATGCACAAAGAAAATGCAAAAGTGCTCTGCTGTGAATAGGGGCATATTGATCAAAAATTGGTAAAGCTTGAATTTAAATCCTCAATCAAACGGCCCAAAACTTAGCTGGTGATTTGCAAAAGCACAATCCAAAAAGATTATTGACCATATTTGTTCTGTTCATTTTGTGCTAAAATGTGGTAAATGTGTGTTTTACTGCGCATTTATGCACCAAACCTTGCACTGGCATTCTTTCCAAAGGGCACTCCCAACACACAGGTACATTAGGAGATGATGGACCCGAACTGCAGTACATTGCACTGCACACACCATCCATTGCAGTATACAAATATTTGGCTCCGGGTCCAGTTTTTGGCATGTTCAAAATGAATTGGCTGCTTTAACACAATGCAGATTAAAGTACAGGGCAGTGGGGTCAATTTACTAAAATTGAGTGCAAAATCTGGTGCAACTGTGCATGGTAGCCAGTCAGCTTCTAATGCCCTGTACACACGATAAGAAAATCATCCGAAAAACTTCATGGAACCACTGATCAAATGATTTTCTATTTGTTGATGAGCAGGATGTTTTAACCGATAACGATATTGTGAACGAAAAAATCAGGTTGAACAACAGTGAAAAATGTTGTCGTTTCGCATCCGAATGACCGATTTTCTATGCTGTGGTATGACGTTCGTACAAAAAAAATCTATCAAGCGCTATCACGCATGAGCGAAAACAGATGATAACCCGGATGTTTACGTCCAAGGAATCTAAGTAAACACAAACAAAAAATCCAAATGTTAAAAGTAGATTGGCCTAATGAGATAATGAAACCAGAATTCTGCAGATTATATTTTATGTATCACTATTTATGTATATAGGTAATGTAATAAACGATATTATACTCATTGCTGGTAATTGTTGTGTATATCGCTTGTTCTGGCCGGAAGGGCGTGGCTACAAGGTCACATGCACACTGCATCACTTCCACTTGTATGGAAGTCATGAACACTAAGTATTGCCCGACTAACTAGTTTTTTAGATTGGTTAATGCGGGCCACGATTTCAACCAACGAATGAATGCCTCTCGGTCATCGGATGACCGATCGGTCGATTTTCTAATCGTGTATTCCCACTTTAACTTCAGCTTGTTCAGTTAAGCATTGCCCCCCAAAAAATGGAAGCAGATCGGTTTCTATGCAGAGCTGCACCAGATTTTGCACTCTCCAGTTTTAGGAAATAAACCCCAATGTCACAGAACGCATGTTTCTGCAATGTTACGGTTCAAAGGGACCAAAATGGAATGGTTTCATCTCTGTAGGGAATATACAATTTAAAAAAAAAGCTCTAGTTTTTAAAGTATATCTAAACCCCAAACGGGTGGACTGACCATTTGGAAACTCGGGCACTGCCCGAGGGCCCGGGGTCAGTAGGGGGCCCCATGAGAGGCCCTTGGTACCTTTTTCATAGGCTTTTTTGAGTTTGGGCAAGGACACAGGGGCCCCATGATCCCCTATTGCCCGGGGGCCCCATGAGTTGTCAGTCCGCCCCTGACCTCAAAACATAAATGTTAAATCATGCTGCTTAGCAGTTTTTAGATGCGGTGGCTGCATTTATTTTCTTTTTACAAGCTTTCCTTTGATTTGACCTTGTGATTCTGCCAGTAACACACTTCCTGTCCTAGAATGGCAACACTCACTTGCCCAATTTTTTATGACAACTTGAAACATCAAGAACATCAAGAATCAGCCTATTGCTTCTTCATAACATAGAGGTGTGATTTTGAAGTCCTTAACCACTTCAAGTCCGGACACTTTCACCCCCTTCCTGTCCAGGTCAATTTTCAGCTTTCAGTGCCATCATACTTTGAATGACAATTGCGTGGTCATGCAACACTGTACCCGTATGAATTTTTTAGCATTTTTTGAGACAGATAAAACTTTATTTTGGAGGTATTTTTTTTTCACCACTGGGATTTTTATTTTTTTGCTATATAAATGAAAAATTTTAAAAATTGTTTTAAAAAAGTGTTTTAAAATTTTGAAAAATAATCTTTCTTCATAAATCTTGTCCAAAAAAAGTATTCATCTATCTTTTTAGTTAAAAAAAAATAACACAATTTAGTTTATAACCAAAAATTATAATTTAAAAAAAGTTTTTACATTTTTATTTAATTTTTTTATATTATTATTTATGGTTTTTTTTTAACATACTGTCACCCTAGCAGTACAGTGTCACCATAGTGGTACTATACTACTTGTGGGGGGTGATGAACATTTTTTTTTCTTTTTTTACACTGATTGCTTTTACACCTATAAAGGCTGTAAAACAACAATTTCTCCTTCTCTCTGGCTGCATTCTTGCAGCCATTGAGAAATACTGTGTGAGCTGTGATTGGTCACAGCTTGTCTTATGGTTCAAAGCTCTTTTGAATAGCTTTGTACCATGTGACCTCTGCGATCATTCACAGATTTCATAAGTAGTAAGCAATGATGTCAGGAAGTGACATCTTGCTTACTACTATTCATGTGATCACTGATTGGCCAAATAGTGATCTCATGAT
Source organism: Staurois parvus (assembly GCF_062004578.1). NCBI lineage: Eukaryota > Metazoa > Chordata > Amphibia > Anura > Ranidae > Staurois > Staurois parvus. The sequence continues at coordinate 16,561,634 of NW_028317827.1, forward strand.
CAGGACCTCACACAGAGGTCCCATACGGATCACGGTGCCGCACGCTCCCAGGGAGCGCGCACAGGCAAGGAATGCAGGTGCCGTTTATAAACTGCAACCTGCTTCGGCACTGCTCCGTCCAGCCGTTTATGTACATGGGCCGGACGGGAAGTGGTTAAAGATGGCTGAGAACAATGAAACTGATAACAGTGTGGCAGAGACAGAAAGCACAGGAAGTTAGCTTACAAGATTTCTGGCAGGATCAACAGGTCTTTTTTGCACTTTTCATAGTTAAAGTGGAAGTCTGTGCTAGATCTAACTAAGGTTAAGAACGTCTCCCACCCCCTTCTAACTTATATTCTAACTACCCTGTGAAGGAAGATGCTTATACCTACCTATTCTCAGGGAGCTCTGGTCCAGTCCCATGACTGGCACTCAGTAGCCAGCTTCAGGGATGAGGTGAGACAGCTGATAATGGATGCCCTATAGTTAATCTATGGGTGATGTCAGCACCCAGGCATTCCATTCATAGTCTGTTCTCCCTCCTCTTCCCTGAAGCCAGCTTCTGGGAAGATCATGGGACTGAACCAGAGCACCCTGAGAATTGGTAAGTATAAGCATCTTCCTTCTACAAGGTAGTTAGTATAGGAGTTAGAAGGGGGGGGGGGGGTTTAAGTTTAGTTAGACCTAGACTTGAATTCCACTTTACCACCTCAAAAGTAGAAAATAAGAGAAGTTCATTGCTAGCATTGATATATCCTTAAGGGGAACCAAAACTGCATGGGAAGCCAAAACAATTTTACAATCCCCAATTCCTGCTTTTCACAACCTAAACTCTTTTTACTCCTTACAATCACCGAATGCATGTACAGTCATGGCCAAAAATATTGGCACCCCAGCATTTCTGTCAGATAATGTACCACCCAGAAAATTGTTGCAATTACAAATGTTTAGGCATTTTCATGTTTATTTCTTTTGTTTGTATTGGTATGACACAAAAAAGTGGAGAAACAAAAAGCCAAATCTGACACATTCTACACAACTCCAAAAATGGACTGTGCAAAATTATTGGCACCCTCAATTTAATATTTAGTAGCACACCCCTTGGAAAAAAATAACTAAAATCAATCGCTTCCTGTAACCATCAATGAGTCTCTTACACCTCTGTACTGGAATTTTGGACAACTCTTCTTTCAGCAACTGCTCCAGGTCTCTCAGATTGAAGGGTTCCTTTTCCCAACTGCTGTTTTGAGATTGAGATCTGGACTCATTGCTGGCCAGTTCAGTACTCGCTAGCACTTTGTCTTAAACCATTTCTGGGTGCTTTTTTGGCGTGTGCTTTGTCCTGCTGTAAGACCCATGTACCCCAGAATTGTTTGGTAGTCTTTTTTGGTAGTCTTCAGATTTAATAATACCATGCACACGGTCAAGACATCTAGTGCCTGAAGCAGCAGAGCAACCCCAAAACATCAGTGAACCTCCACCAGGTTTGACTGTAGGGACTGTATTATTTTCTATAAAGGCCTCATTGCTTTTTCTGAAAACAGTAGAATGGTGGGCTTTACCAAAAAGCTGTAATTTTGTTTAGTCTGTCCACAGCGCATTCTTTCAAAAGAATTTTGGTTTCCTCAGGTATATTTTTGCCAACTCCAATCTGGTTTTTTATGTTTCTATGTAAGCAGTGGAGTCCTCCTGGGTCTCCTACCATAGCGTCCCTTTTCATTCAGATGACAACGTATAGTGAGAGCTGACACAGTTGTACCCTGTTCCTGAAGGTCAGGAAGTTGATTGAGGTTCTTTAGCCATCATTCGAACAATCCTTCGTTGCAATCTTTGATCAACTTTTGTCTTTCGTCCAGGGAGATTAGCTACAGTGCCATGGACTGTAAACTTTTTGACAAAGTTGCTCTCTGAAGATGGACTTGTAACCTTGATATTGTCTATGCTTCTCCACAATTTTTGTTCTCAAATCCTCAGACAATTGTTTGCTGCTCTTTCTCTTCTCTATGCTCCATGTAGCACACAGAGACACACAACAGAAAGGATGAGTCAATTTTTCACTATTTTAACTGGTTGCCAGTGTGATTTCTATATTGTAAGCACCTGGTAATTGATACAGGTGAGTTTAATTACAAATTACAGGAGCATCACAAACTTGGAATGCAATTCTTTCTTACAAGAAGGTGCCAATAATTTAGTCCAGTCCATTCTTGGGGTTTTGCGTAGAATGGGTCAGATTTGGCTTTTTGTTTCTCCATTTTTTTGTGTTATACCAATACAAACCAAAGAAATAAACACAAAAATCCCTAAACATTTGTAATTGCAACAATTTTCTGGGTGAAGTGGTACATTATCTGACAGAAATACAGGGGTGCCAATATATTTGGTCATGACTGTAAATGTTCCATAACTTCTAAATTAAGTACATATAGTGAATGTTAAGTACATATACCGAATATCTACAGTACAGGCCTAAATGTATTTTTCATACAGAACAATTCTTTTCAATCAGTGGCCTGTTTTATTGTTTTATATTATGCTCCTGAATGAGGGGGGTCCTAGGGGCCTGTGATCCCCTGTGCACTTACCTTTGAATCAATAAATTCTGGTATGGTGGAGGTGATCCTATAAATAAGCTTGTTATCCTATAAATAGCCCCCATTCATGCCTGAGGGATTTGTTGTGTGTTTCCCAAAATGAGACAATGCTAAGCATGCAAATTCCCATTGTACTCAAAGATGCCTATTCACACCTGAGCATTGTGCTGCTACTTGTCCCACAAAAAAAGAATGAGCTTTTCTTTCTGGGAATCATTATTTAATTTTGGCCATGTAGACATCAGTAGGAGCATCTAATACACATAGTGCATTAGTACATTTTCTGCATGTTCTTGCTCCTAACAACTAGTCTCCTCCTTCTATCAACCTCAGGCCTGTGAATGAATGAATTAATGAATGAGAGAAATCAACAGTGTTTATGCAAGATGTGGAGACTTTCATCTACCTGATGAGAGACCACAAACACTTCTGATTGACACGGTTCTTGATTGGCATCACTGAGGTGGTAGAAGAGAACCTGAGAAGAAATTGGCATAGTGGGCATGCTCAATTGCTCCAATACCACAAGACACCACAACACCACATAGAAAAACCAAGAAACAGATACAAGTGTGACAATGTATGAGGTCATAGATGACAGCACTTTCCAATCACCAAAACAAAAATGCCTGAAGCTTGAAAACCCACAAAGGCATTTCAAGTGTGAATGGGGGTTAATGTTTGCTTATATACATTGTTGTTTTAGAGCATATTGTTTTAATAAGCCGGCTTGATTATCTGATGCTTCCTTATTAATGACCATCAAGGCTTTATAATATTTTGGAAGCAAAAAGTAAGAATGATCTCATGAGATTCTCCTCCCAAGGCTCATAAACTAGGATGAGTAATCAGCTTCTATCTGCCTGTAGCGACATAATCATATAATTGATTTTTATCATAAGTGCATGAGTTGTGTCTGTGCTGATAATCACAATACATCTGGGATCCTAGCACAAAGACGCAGATCATTAGCAGGCATATTACCTAAACTGCAATCACAGTCTGATTTTGGCAAACTTGATCATGTCTATGGGGTGGAATTTGATTAGACTTTGTGAAGAATGCCCTTTACTAGAAACATTAGGAAAGTTTGGAGACATAATATTGGCATTTTAGTGACAAGCATTATTAGTGACCATAAAATGTGTCCTCTGTGAAGACACGGCATATGAATATATTCTTGTACATCTCAAAGTTTAACTTCAGCCATAACTAAAAAAAGGCAATATAAAAATGATAGAAGTTCTAACCCTTTCCCGCTTGGCTGGCTCTTCAAAGGTACACTTTCTTCAAACAAAACCATATTAGGCATTTTTGAGGAAGTGTATTGTAGTTTTGTACATGTTTTCTTTATTATGTTCAGGACAAAAAAGTAAATGTTTTAAGGTTTTCCTTTTTTTAGTGTGTCAGGTTAATACATAGGTTCTTCAAAACATTTCTGCACTTTTATATATGTAATAGACTTTTAAAAAAGTGTGGAAACTTTTTGAAGAACCCTTGTATGAAATGAGGCATACAAGTACTCTGTAATCTTAAAGTAAGCCAGCAGGTGGCATTTATGTTCCGCTCCTTGTTTTTTCCTTTGCTCTGTCTCCTTTCCTCCTTTGTTATAAAAAATCTTATGTGTACAGAATAGAAAAACTCAATTTGAAATTTACACATACAGGTGTACCTCAGTTTATGAACGCCTCGGTTAACGGCATTTTCGGTTTATGAATGAAAATCCACTGAAAATAATGCCTTGGTTTATGAATTTTTTTCACAATACGAAGTGTATGTTGGTGCCGATTTGTAAATGCAATTGCTGGCTTATTTTTTTCTTCCCTATAGCTCCCAGAATTAGCTGTCACTTTCCCTGGATACTTTGTTTCTTTTATCTCAGGAAACAAACTAAAAGGAAACATTGTTTCTTTTAACTCGGGGGAATAAACTAAAAGGAAACTGTCTTTCTTTTAGATGGGGGGAAAGTGACAGGTAATTCTCTGAGCTATAGTGAAGAAAACATGTAAAAACTGGCACTGACCTATAGCGACAGTGACTTTTTTTTACTTTTTTCTGACCTCTGGAACAGATTAATTTGTTTGCATTCTTATGGGAAACCGGGTTTCAGTTTACAAATTTTTTGCAATATGAAACGTCCTGGAGAACGCATTAAATTTGTAAACTGAGGTACACCTGTATAAGAAAATGAGTCAGAGAATGGACAGCTCTCTCTGGAGTTCAAGTCTCTATTCACATGTTTACCTCTTAACCTTGTCATCTTTGCTACAACAAGTCTGTTTAGTCTTCAATAGTTAGAGCTAAATTAAAACTGGATGAGTCAGAGTAGTGGGTTGTTCTGCCTCTCCAATGTAAGCACTACAAGTGGGTTCTTTACCTCGTACATTGAATGAAAGGTCTTACTCACACAGCCTCAGTAGGATTCGCAGACAGTCACTCGTTCTGAATTATATTCATAGAAAGTTTTAATCTCAAACTTGTGAAGATTATACAGTTGAACATCAGATAGGTCAATAATTCATGGTGTGGATAGCTGTAGCTGATCACAGTACATATATGTAGCACCTTCCTAGATATGTGCTAGATATAGATAGATCTAGTTTGTATTTTGATAGGTAAATGTAGTTGTCCCTCTGTAAACAATGTGGATCTAATTGTTGCCACATAAAATTAAAACTTGCACACTGTAATCAGTGTTGCTGTGTTTGGCTAGTTAGGTCTGCTCAGTTTGCTCAGCTGCTGCCAGACTGATAGCTCCCTCTGCATCCAGAAGACTTGAGAAGATTCTGGATAATAGCTGTGGAGCTATACAGATAGCAGCATAAATATTGACAAAATCCCAGGCTATCCCAGAGAGACTGGCTATGAAGGCATACTGGGGAACTGTATATATTCAGTGAACACACTGAATTCTGGGTCTTTCCTGTACAGGATTGTTCCAGCCTAAGACAGGGCAGATTGCCCTTCCAGGCAACTACTGCCGTGTGGCCTCAGGTGGATTTCTTGAGGGCCTGAATGCTGAGACCCGGGTTCTACTGAAGCTGACTGAGTGGCCATCTACTGAAGATCTGGACTGGTATAACAGAGGAAGGTGTCCATCTGCTCTTGGGCCTTGTGAGTACACAAACCCTAAAGGATCATAGACACTGTGTGCTGCTTAACCTCCTCTGGAGCTAGGGAGTCAGCTGTGGGTCTGGGCTAAATGGGACACTAGCTTGTGTTCCGAAGAGCATTGATCATTTAACCTCTTGCTACAAAGGACTCTGCTCACGCTTGCTACTACTTTTACTACTGCTGCTTTAAAGCTGAAGTCTACTGTTTGCTTCAAGGATGGACTTCTCCATAGCTTATTCAAGAGATTACTTAAAGTCCTTAACTGTACATAGTTCTTATTTCTGAAGTATCCCACCTTATTCCCCATCCCTATCCAAGTTCTCAAAAAATAAAAACAACAAAAACACCACCCCTAAATTGGTTATTGGAGAAACATGTGAATGAGCCTGTGTGCCTGGCTGCGGGGCAAATTATTTTGGGAAGACCTGGACAGGAGTAGTGCTACATGTGGAGAACAAAATGGAGACCAAGCATAAAAAAGGGTGGGATCAACTGCATAGAACATGCCCCAGCTACAGAATGAGGAAGGGGCAAAATCATTTAAAGGCAAACCAACAGACAATGCATGTGTAATATGGTATGGGTAATTGCCCTTATTCCCCCTCCTTCAGTATGGATTTGTTAGAGGTTTCAGCAAGAGTCAGGGAGACAAACAAGTGCTGTGCTCTCCATAGAAACCCCACAATGCACTTTGAATCCTTTGTCACGAGTGTATCTTGTATTAAATGTTTATTTGAAAAAAAAACAGACTGTATATCTCATAGTTCATTTAAAACTAAAACCCTAGGATTGAGAGCATGTTCTGCTCTATTCTCTTTTCCCGCATTTCTGAAGAGTGCCTGTACAAAGAGCTCAAGTTAATAAGGATGGCCTGTTGCACCATTTCCAACCAAACAGCCCTGGAACATACGTCGGCCTGCAAAGTGGCTTTTCCCTTATGTTAAATATTGATATCTAAAGGTTTTGCATTTTTTAAAAACTGGTTAGCTGTTGTCTGTAGTAGTTCAGCATCTTAAATGCTCATGCATCTGAGAATATTACTTATTCCCATAGTCACAATTCTTGACTTGTATTCTATTGTTTCATTTCCAGGAAAACATATTGGCTGTGACTTCCAAGACCTGTTTATAATTATGTGTACAGATTGCATTGATGCGGAGGCTGCATTGGAGAAGACCTCCTTTTCTTCTAAAGCACAATATTGTAACATCAAATATAATCCCAGTGAATAGAGTTGTATTGTATGTCTATTGCTTATATTTCTGTACATCAAACAAAATGATGAATACAATAAATTAATTGATAAGTAAAAATAATGTATACTAGGCTATTCTGAAAGGGGTTTTCCAGGTTTAAAGATGCGTTTCCAGACACAATAATCCCCTCCTTTCCAGCACTGTTTCCCAAAGACATTTGACTCTGTCCTATAGCTGGGTCCAGTATTGTAACCCACTTCCTGTGAGCCCAGGGCATAATGGACCCAACTCCAGGGTGTGCATCATCAAGCCAACCTGGTCTCACAGGAGAATGCTGCAGACAACAATGCTTGGTGTAATTGGGTCCTAATCTCAAGTTGGGTTTTAAACATTCCACTTATTTTATAGTTTGTCTGCATACAGTAAATGTTTGCTCAAGTCAGAATTACTTTCCTAACCATGCAAATCAATGGTAGTGCAAAAGCATGATCACCTTTAAAAAAAAAAGGTCAGAAACAACTGTGAAGGAAGTCAGATGGAGATCAGGCATGTCTCAAACTGTTCTCAAATGCAAACTGGATGAATATGAAACCATGCTGCGTTTGGCTTTCTATGAACGCTCTTAAATGTATTGTTAGCAAAGTAAGATGGAATATTGACCATCTTAATACAGTATGTGTTGAAATGGAGTTCTTCACAGCTTTTGAGTTATTTTGCCACTTTGCTGTGAATAGGCTGTAATTTTATCTGCCATTCAGAATACACACAAGGCTAAATGATCCAAAGGATGGCCATATCTCCCTTTCTGCCCTGCTCTCTCTCTCTGCTCATTCTTCTCTGTATGAAGTTCTAAAGTAAATTTGGTGGCTTTTTTACAGTACACAGTTGCAATATTTCCATTCATGTCATTAGCTCTTCACGTAACTGTGTAGAGGGATTTGCCTCTCCCAGAGATGAAGCACAGAAAATATCAGATTCTTAAAAGTCTAAGTGCATTTACTTTTGCTTTTTGTTTAGTTCGTCTTTTGATAAAAAGATGAAAAGGTAAAGTAACATCCTACACTCTCCCTCTCCCCCAGTCCCCATTGTACTTACCCCTGTTGGTGATGCGCTGTCATCTGGTGTAGAAGTCCAAGGATGACAAATTAGAAGCACTCCAAACTGTCCCAGAAGCCCTGCAGAATAAATGGGGAGAAGGGTGGAGGTTTTACTGACAGTACATCACATGGAGTGAACTAACAATTTAAAGCTAGATTTACTGTATATAATAATTGTCAGAGCTGGGTAAGCCTGTGGGCCACATCCTTGTGTCTTTGTATTTTTTCTGTACTCAGAGAAATACAAAGGTGACCATTGCAGATCTCCTTCTGAGAATACTAGTTGGCTGGCTGTTATGCTGACCCTCTGGCTTCAATATTTTAAGTCACTAACTTGGAAGAAGAATTGCAGAGCAGGCAAGTCAGATTGAAATCAGAAGTGCTTACTGATATACTTAAAGCCCAATTAAACTTTCAGTTTAAATCCACTAATTACATTTCAGGTGCATCAAATAGGTGTACAGGGTTTTGTAGTTTTCTTTAGAAACAGCCTACTTCAAAATGCTTGTCCTCTGCTATCATGCTGTAAAGAAGGATCCTTTTTTGTTGGAAGCAGTGATCTCTCTGCAGAGGTACCTGCTTAGTCACACAGGCCCACTGCTTCCACACAGAGAGCAAGGTCCTTCTTTGCATCATAGTGACAGGGGACCGGCTTCTCCACTCACTCTAAAATCCAACCAACCTGTTTTTGAAAAGTTTTGGAAATACCTGTGAATAATTATTTTTGTCCATAATGGCCATTGAGGAGATTAAACCTCACTTCCTGTTTCTGTAACAGCAGAACAAGAAAAGAGGGTAATGGTGAACATGCAGCTCCTTACCATTCCTTTTAGGAAGTACCAGCTTACAATTATTGAAAATGTTTGGTGCAGAGCACCCAATTATTCACCATGCTCATATACATATACAAGCCCCTTAAACTCTATTTTCCACAACCTACTGGGCTCCTGGACACACCAAGAGTGTATAAGTCCCTCAGATTTTCTCCCTCCGCAGCTTAGGGAGGCCACATTTGATAAGGCAAAGTGATCTGCAACCAGATAAGAGGCTCTCCACTGTCAGAACTGGCGAGCGGGAAGTTTGGCTAGGTCCTAATAGCATATAGCTTTTGTGAGAAGTTCCAGCTACTGTGGAGAGCCCCTCCCTACTTTCTTCCAGAGTACTCCAGTTCCAGTGGGGTGACCCTTTATCCTTGAGTCTTGGATCCCTCCAGCTGTTCACCTGTATTACCAGAGCTACCCTAGATTTCACTGAGAAGTGCTCTGTTTGTGAGGATATTCGAATGTAGCCCTGTGTGATATGCATTGTTATACTGAAGTAATGATTTTCAGCTTGATTCTCTGTCATTATAGCTTCTTATAGGGACTATGTTATAAGTCACAGAGACGGTGTGAGGAGGCCATGTTTTTTCAGCTTTCATATGTTTGTGCAGCTTTCATTATTCATAAGTGGATGCACGTTTTTTTTTCTTTCTTTTCTTGCCATCCTGAACCTGTTTTGCATTATTGCTTCTAATTATACACCTGGTTAGTAAACTGCAAATTACAGTTGCTCTCCTTCATTTGGCTAATTAGCTCTTCTGTTCAAATATATTGTGCAAAGTTATTTAGAAAGATTCCTGCTTATATTTGCATGCAAAAAAACTGTGAATGATAAACCAGGAAAAGTTGCCAACAATTGATTCCATTGGTTATTTTTTTAACTAGAAGTCAGTTAAAGTGGAACTAACTCCTCCTATTCTTTTCAGCCAAGGAAGCTGCCATTTTATCCTCTGTTTGATCTGCAACTGCCAAGGTGCTGCTCATGTGATCAGTTATGGTACCAGACATTTGATATTTGATGTTTTGACAGTTTGGTTGGCAGCACTAGCAAATGTGACAGTTAGCATTCCCCACATGCTAGGAATGTAACTGCTTTTTGAAACTGTTAAATTGATGGGTGTAGTTCCACTTCAAGTTTTCCATAAGTGTATTTGATATAACTGCTTTGCCCCCCAAAAAAGTCATCATTTTAGAAATATGATTTTTTTTTCTTAGTCACAGCCCCACCACCTTGAAAAATGTTTAACTACTCAATTCTTCAACAGACCACCAGTGTCTGAAACACAAAACATCAAGACTGCTATGTTTGCCATAACTAAAGAGATTATTACTGGGAACTCTTTTCACCCATTTCTGCTCTCCAAATCCACTTTTATTCTAGCACCCTGGTCTGCCTAGAAAAAGTCTACCGGCTTGTCAGAAAATCAGACCAACTTGACCTTTTTTATTAATACAAATCCTACAGAAAGCAACACATAAGGTTATTGCTGGATCAAAAACAAATGATAAGGTTACAGTTAAGGTCTTTGAAAAACAGGTTTGGGTCTTGTGTGATACCATTACACTACCCGTGAGAGCAAAACCACTTCATCAATATCATTACTGATGTAAGAGCCTTCAATTGTTTTATTGCTGAGACTTTGGCTTGATTCCATCGGCATTTATTTTAAGAGCTGAGAGGATATATGACATAAAAAACTTCTCCCAGACAGAAACCTTGAACTCAATAACACCTGTAAAAAGGCAGATTTTAAAGGACATATCTGAAGTATAAAAGGCACTCGACTTTTATATTGCTAATTGTTATATTTTAAAAACTGACTACAGGCAACAAATGCAGTTATTCAGTGCCTTTGCTGTCTAGAAAACATCTCCACTATACTTTGTAAAAATTGGACTTATTTTACCTTAAAGGAAACCTGT